>NW_027185764.1:62896751-63300654 GCF_028583685.1 Petaurus breviceps papuanus | reverse complement strand
TCTCTCTCTCTCTCTCTCTCTCTCTGTTTCTCTCTCTCTCTTTTTCTTTTTACTTCATGATTCCTCAGCATGTGCTGCAGGAACAGCTTAAAGCAAACTGTCTCCTCCAATACCTCTTTTCCTCTTAATCCTTTCAGAAGTTCCCAAAGTGGGCAATATCACCCCCTGGGCAGCACTGGAATGAGGAGGAGGGTAGTAGCCTCAGGTGCAATTGGGGGCAATAAGGGAGCAGTGGAAGGATAAGGAAAGAAGAGAAGGACATTTGAAAAAATAATTCATACATCTTTCATCTGCTGTGTAACAGAGTTAAAGTTACAGTGATTACATTATTTTCCAAACACACAAAATACAAGTTATAACCAATCAGTGGTCAAGTCCACAGACAGGTCTTAAAAAACAAGTGTTGTTAGGCAAGGATGCTGAGTATTGTTGGGAAGTCCAGCATACATAGGCAGGAATATGTGCCTGTAATGACTTGTTTACAATATGAGCCTATACAGTTACATGACACAATACTACATCATCAAAATTTCAATGCTTGAAAAAACCCACAAATTTACAATAAATTATTAAATTTAAGATGTATCTTTTTTTAAAAAAGCAATTGGGGTTAAGTAACTTGCTCAAGGTTACACGACCAGTTATTTCTGGGTGTAGTGATGAGTATCTGAGCCCAGATTTGATCCAGGTCATCCCGATAAGATGTATCTTTTAAAAAAATATTTTAAATTTTTTGAAATGACATAAATTAAAAAAAAACCTGTTAAAGGGTTAAAGAAAGTAGATTGGGGGAGGGGGTACTGAGTAATTCTTTTTTTTTTTTTAAGGGGATAGTAGGGGGTGGCCAGGTGGCTAAGTGAATAGAGGACCAGCCCTGGAGTCAGGAGTACCTGAGTTCAAATCTGGCCTGGGACATTTAGTAGCCATGTGACCTTGGGTAAATCACTTAATCCCAATTACCCTGCCCTCCCCACTCCAAAAAGAAAAAAAAAAGGGGGGGGGGGAGGAGCAGTAGACCAAATAAGTTTGGGAACCTCTGCTTTAAGTCTACCAAAGAAATCTCAGAAGACTTTGGTAGTTCAAGAGAGTTAACTGCTTCTCCTTATCTCATGTTATAAAACACTTAGTAGGTACTAAACAAATGCTTATTGACTAGCTGGTTGACTGATATAGAAGATACCATTTTTTTTCCTTTGGTCTGGTGCAAGGGTGGGGAACCTGGGGCCTCAAGGTCACATGTGACCCTCTAGGTCCTCAAGTGCAGCCCTTGAGCAAATGCAAACTTCACAGAACAAATCCCCTTAATAAAAGCATTTCTTCTGTAAAATTTGACTCAGGCAAAAGGCCACACCCAATGACCCAAAAGGTCACATGTGGCCTTGAGGGGGCAGGTTCCCCACCCCAGTTAGTGGAAATGGCTATGTTAATGAGGACATCCACTTTGGCTATAATAATGACTATATTTTCCTGCCTACTGGTCTACCCGCTCTATCTCACCAAACTACTCAGTAAAAAGCCTGTCTTCTCTTTTGTTATTCACTCTCACTTCTGTTGTTTTGGAGGGAAGAATATACAAATATCATCTGCTTATTTATCAGGCACACATTTCTATCAACTGTTGCTGGGGTGTGTCACATTCTAAGTGTAAAATGTTAACTGCAATAAAATCTATCTGATTAGTGCGGTCTTATTGGCATTACTTAGTCAAATGGATAAGAAAATTCATTCAACAGCATCTTGTTGCCTCTTAAAAATTGAAAACACATACAGAAAAAGAACTATGGAGTCTGAAGAAGATTGAAGCATGCTATTTGCTCTTTTTTGTTGTTATTATTTCTTCTTTCTCATGGTTTCTCCCAATGGTTCTAATTCTTCTTTATAATATGACTAACATGAAAATATTTTTAATATGAATATACATGTATACTTTATATCAGATTGCATGCCATCTTGGGGAGTTAGTAGGGAAGGGAGAGGGAGAAAATTTAGAACTCAAAATCCTATGGAAGTGAATATTGAAAACTAAAAGTAAGTAAATATATATAAAATTTGAGAACAAAAGGACCCTTCCCCCCACAACTGATCAATTAAACCAGGAGCTTGAAGATAGGTCATATGTGGTTGGGGTTTTTTTGGGGGGGAAGCTAACAAAATAAATAAGCCACTACCTAATTTGGTGAGAAAGTATACATGCAAAACTAAATTACCAAAGGAAAAAAAAGGAAAAAAGAAAATTCTTGATAGAGGAAGAAGAAATAAATTGTTAAAAGTGATTTTATCCAAATATATGCCAACAAAACTAATTAATGAAATAGATGAATATTTAAAATACAAAGACTAATAGAATAAGAAACAGAGAATTTGAATAAAAATCTCAGAAAATGAAATTCAACAAGCCATAAATGAACACCTGCTGCCTCCAAAATTTTTTTTTTAATTAATCTCAGGCCCAGCTGAATTTACAAGTGAATTCTACAAACATTCAAAGAATAATTAAGCCCAATATTCATAAATTGTAAAAGTAGAGAAAGATAGTGTGGTAAAAATTATCCAAAGATCCATTGATTAGGTAGTGCTGTCAATCACTGAATCAATAACATAGAGGTAGTTTCTGCAGTTTTATTATCCTCAGAGTGCAGGTGTCACCAAACATAAAGTCAGTGAGCCCAGAGCATCAGTTCCAGCAACCTCATGTAAAATGTGAATACCTAAGCAGAATGAGTACAATGAAATTTTACAGACTGCTGAAGGAGGAAAGTAAGGGAACAAACAGCGGAAGGGGAAAATAAAGATGTTGGCATCAGAAAGATTAGACAATTAACTGGTCAAAACTGGAACCAAAGTTTGTGTCCCAGGCTTGATTTTACAGACGTTAGTAGGATACATCAGTGACCTGTTTGCCTCAAGCAAACAGTGTCAGTAAGCTTATGATAGACTCTGGAACAGTTTTTCTTATGCAGTGGTGGCAAGAGATCTAGGCTAGAAATTCTTTTATCACAACATAATCCTATCAAACTCTTTCCATAAGATAACTATGGTACTGATACCCAAACCAGGGACAGATGAAGTAGAGAAAGAAAGATCAACATCTGTGATAAATATCAACTCAAAAACATTGAACAAAATATTAGCAAAGAGGTTATAGAAATATGCTAAAAACAAACATTTTTACACATGGTCAGTGTGTTGATTTATTTTGGTTGACTGTACTTATTTGTTTACAAGGAAGGGCTTGTATTTAGGGTGGAAGTGATTTATCGAGCAGTTATAGTAATGGGGGAAAAAGGAAAGAAAAAAAGAAAATCTACAAAACATTTAAAAATGCAATGAAAATAGCAGAAGGAAATTCAGAAGTGCACTTAGGAAAGTAGGACAGTCTTGAAACTACAAAGTTAAAATTTACATACACTCTTCTAAAGCAATAAGTTGAATAACCAAAGTTCATAGTATCACACGCAACTCTGTTTTCTATTCTTTGTATATTGAAATGTTCGTAGTTGTTAATATTGGTTCTTAATTCAAAAGAAAATTGTAAAAAAGCTAATCTGAAAGAGAACAACACTTGGAAACACTTGAAAAAAGTCTTGCACCTTATTATTTTGAAAAAGGAAACAAGAAAATATCAGTAACTACTGACCCATATGACTTTTGTCCACCTCTAACATACTCTGAAGTAATCTACAAACACAGCAAGGGTATCTGAATGGAAGTTTGAGAGATAATCAGACAGGATCATCAAAGAGATATTCTATAGTATCTCTACAGTCACACAATTGACTGAATGGTCTATGGAATACAAGGTCCCATTGTAGTTATTGTTTTTTATTTCTCCACCTGCACTCATTTTGGACTTCTTTGAGTTCTTCACCATGCTCTTGGGTCAAGTACCTTTAACCTACCTTTCTTTTCCTCCCCACTCCTCCCACTTTCAGACTTCTTTTGTGTGTTATCTTCTCCCATTAGCTTGTAAACTCCTTGAAGTCAGGGACAATCTTTCTTTTTCTTATATTTTAGTATCCTCAGTGCTTAGTATAGTGGCTGGCACATAGCACACATTTAATAAATGTTTATTGATTGATGACTATTTGTTTATTATTTAAAATTCTTTTCCAACAAGGTGTTTTGCATGACTATTCCAAAATCACACAAACTTTTATGGAAACACATTTTAAAAAACCTCCTCTTTAGTGTAACTGAAAATACTAAAAAATAAATATTTCTCATTTCCATATTTACTCTGCTCTCAAGTCTAAACCTTTGCTTTAGAAAATTATACAAAGGGTCAAGAATAAAAGCTTAAGGTCCTGGAAAGTGGATTAAAGTTGGTGGGGGGTGGGGGAGAGGGGTGGAGTCAAGATGGTGGGGTAGAAACAGGATTTTCATGGGGCTCCTGCTCCTACCTTCTCCAATTCATGTAAACAGTGACTCTAAACAAACTTTGGAGCTACAGAACCCACAAAATGACAGAAAGAAGCTAACCTCCCACTGAGGACAGCCCCAGCAGGCTGGCATGAAGTGGCCAGCACAGTGCTCTGGGAGCTGAGCCCAGCCCCAAATGAGCCAGAGGTTTTAGACTCAGGACTGCCACAACCAGAAGCCTTCTGGAAGGATTTCAGATCAACAGCAGCTGTGGCAGTTTCCAGAATTATCAACCCATAGATGCTAAGGACAAAGTGAGAAGTCAGTGCAGTGTGGACTTTGTGAACCGGGAGTTCGGGAGTGTGGTCAGGCCTTTACCCCCTGGAGGGAGAAGCAACTGAGGTGCTGCAACCATGCAGCCACCACCATGTGGCTGCTTCAGAGCTCCTGGCCTGCAGATTGTAGGGGGACCAAGGCACCAGTCTGAGGGGTAATCGCTCTTGCTTTAACCTGTTTGGATCTGGATTGCAGTCTAGGGTGGAAGTCCTGGGGTGCATGAACAGTGAACCAGAGCATGTGGAGGACTCAGAGAAGGCACCCAACTAATAGCTCCAGCAGCTGAGAAAACCCCAGAAATTTGGGACAAAGCTCCCCTCTCTGGTAGCAGAGTCCTACTGTGGCAAAAAGGTCAAAAGTCAAATAATTGAGTGGCAACATGAGCAAATGAGGAAAGCAAGGCAAACCCAGCAGTCCGACTCTAGATTCCTTTTTTTGGGGACAAAAAGGATTGGGGTGTGGAACAGGAGGAAGACAGAGAAGTAAGAACGCCTGCACCAGAAGTTTCCAAAAGAAGAATAAGCTACCTACAGGCCATAGAGGACCTTAAGAAGGATTTTGAAAACCAAATAAGAGAAGTGGAGGAAAAATTGGGAAAAGAAATGAGAATGATGCAAGAAAATTATAAAATGAGAGTCAACAACCTGACTGAAGAAAATAACACCTTAAAAAATAGACTAACTCAAATGGCAAAAGAGGCTCAAAAAGCCAATGAAGAGAAGAATGCCTTAAAAAGATTAATTTGCCAGATGGAAGAATAATCTTATAAGCTCAGTGAAGAGAATCATTCCTTCAGAATTAGATTGGAGCAAATGGAAGCTAGTGACTTTATGAGAAATAAAAACACTATTAAATAGATCCAAACAAATGAAAAAATAGAAGGAAATGTGAAATATCTCACTGAAAAAACCACTGACCTGGAAAATAGATCCAGGAGAGATAATTTAAAAATTACTGGACTACCTGAAAGCCATGATAAAAAAAAGAACCTAGAAATCATCCTCCAATAAATTCTCAAGGAAAATTGCCCTGATGTTTTAGAACCAGAAGGCAAAATAGAGGTTGAAACAATCTACCGATCACCTCCTAAAAAAGATCCCAAAAAGAAAACTCCTAGGAATATTATAGCCATGTTCTGGAATTCCCAAATCAAGGAGAAAATATTACAAGTAGCCAGGAAGAAACAATTTGAATACTGTGGAAACACAATCAGGATAACCCAGGATCTGGCAGCTTCTACACTGAGGGATCGAAGGGCTTGGAATATGATATTCTGGAGGTCAAAGGAGCTGGGATTAAAACCAAGAATCACCTACCCAGCAAAACTGAGTATCATGTTTTGGGGGAAAATACAGTTATTCAATGGAATAGAGGACTTTCAAGTATTCTTGATGAAAAAACCAGAGTTAAATAGAAAATTTGACATTCAGATATGAAAAGCATGAGAAGGTAAACAAGGAAAAGAATTCATAAGGAAATTATCAAAGTTGAACTGCTTACATTCCTACATGGAAAAACAATAATTGTAATTTACAAAACTTTTCTCAGTATGAGAATAGTTGAAGGGAATAGAAATGTGTGTGTGTGTGTGTATATATATATGTATACATACATATATATGTCTATATAGGAGAGTGTATGGGTACATGAATACATGTGTATGTCTATATATGTGTACAGGTATACATAGACAGAAGGTACAGGACCAGTTAAATAGGAAGGGATGATACTTAAAAGGTGAAATTAAGAGGTGAGAGAGGAATATAATGAGAGGAGATGGGGAGAGATAGAATGCGCTAAATTATCTCATATAGAAGAGGCAAGGGAAAACTGTTACAATGGAGGGGAAGAACAGGAAGGCAAAAGGGAATGAGTGAACCTTATTCTCATTGAATTTGGCTTAGGGAGGGAATGACATACACACTAAATAGGGTATCTCACCCTACAGGAGAGTAGGGGGGAAGGGGATAAGAGGGGGGATGATGGAAGGGAGGGCAGGCTGGGTGGGAGGGAAGTTGGAAGCACCCGCTTTTGAAAAGGGACAGGATCAAAGTAGAGAATAGAACAAGTGGGGGGTGGGATGAGATGGAGGGAAATATAGTCAGTCTTTCACAATATATCCACTATGGAAATGTTTTGCAAAGCTACTCATGTACAACCTATATTGAATTGCTTATCTTCCCAGTAAGGGTGGGTGATAAGGGAGGTAAGGAAAGTATCTAGAATTCAAAGGTTTAAAATCAAATGTTTAAAAAATATATTATTATTATTACTCTTTTACATGCATCTGGGAAATAAGATATACAGGCACTGGGGCATAGAGACCCATCATGCCCTACTGGGAAGTCAGAGGGAGGGTGGGGGAAGATATAGAAGAGAGCAGATTGGGGGAGGGGATATTCAGTGGGATCATTGTTTTGGGGTGGTGGGTAGGGGGAAAATGGGGAGAAAATTTGTAATTCAAAATCTTGTGGAAATTAATGATGTAAACTAAAAATTAAAAAAACAAAAGTTGGTGACCAATCTTAGAACAAGAAATACCACAGTTGTTATAATGAAGATCATTGCCTTCTACTTACCCTGAAGAGATTTTAATTATGACCTACCTAAGGGTAATAGTATTCTCTTTCCCCATTTTGGAGAAATTAGGGTATCAATCAGAAGGAAAAGTCCTTTTGATTATTTCAGGTCTCATATGACCTGGGGGGCTGGGGTGGGGGCAACAGGTGGGGTGAATCTTTAAGAAGACTCATCAAAAAAGATGAGAGGTCTTAGGAGAATGATTCTTTATGGGCATTTTCCAAAAGATTAAGTGAATATTATTCTTTTGGAGGTAAAATGCTAACCCAAAACTATGATTTTTCATATTGTGACATTTTCCTTGCACAAGGTTCCTAAATAAATGTTTCTGCAAAATGTCTTGTGTTAGAGAGATGTCAGAGAGCCATAAAGGAACTATGCCAGTTTGGACATTTCTCTCCAAGCAGAACAATGTTTGAATTTAGAATAATGTTAAATTAATAAAAATGTTTTTGACAGACTTTACTTAAAATGCATAATATATAGTGATATCTTTCTTTGACAGTTCCTTGAAAAAAATAACAGAAAAAATATTGTTTAACAGCCACCTGATTATTAAATATCAAGTCAGCCTGTATCACAGGGAGGTGGTTTTTCACCTAACATGGTCATTGTTGTTAAATTTCCAACACATTATCCAAATGGACTATAGATGATGAGGTCCTCCAGATGCTTATATTTATAGATGACATTGAACTACTTTCAACAAGCTCTTGAACATTGCAGAGCCTCCTAAACCAAAGCCATGATCACTCAAAAGAGTTCAAACTAAGAATATACACAGGAAAAACCCAGTCGATGACAAATGCCTATTGTCCAGACTATAACCTACTGTTGGATAGACAAGACAGAAACTTGGTTAGTTAGTATATGATTCTTGGATAGACAATGCAGATGGACAATGGTCCCAGGATTGAATAGGGAGGAAAGAGCAAGCTGGATTGAATTTGGAAAATTGTACAGCGGTGATAAATTATTCCAATTCTCCCTGAAGCAAAAATGCATTTTTCCAACATAAATACTCTTCCAGGAATGCTGTATGGTCATAAGTATTGGAATACCATAGTGTCTGAAGAATGAAAGTTGTAGGTCACCCAAAGGGAAATGGGAAAGCATATGGTGAGTGTAAGCATATTATAAATTATGAATTACACTTCATCAAGGAGAAACAACATAAAGGATTTTTTCAGTGAGAGCTGACCAGAAAGGGAGGTGAGCCCATCATATAGCAAAATCTAAGAATAACTGATAGGATTTAGTGTTCTGTTAGCATTCCCACAATGTGAGTAGATATAAGAAAAGATCCTCTTTCTTTCCCTAGCACATTAGGGAGATTCCTTGTGGGAGATTTATGAAAGGACATGGACAAGAATCAAAAAGGATGAGAAAATATGGAACGGTTGGTACCAGAGGTGCACTGATAAATGTTTAACAACTAGTCCTCTAGGGGGGAAAATGTTTGCGTGACACACTCTAATGCTTAATTTACATTATTAACATTTTCTCCATCATTTTCTTAAGTCTAGACAATCTGCAAAATAATAAATGAAGCCTTAATTTGTAGTATTTGCTGATTTTTGAAGTATTAATGCTCACACTGAAAATTTAACAAATGGCTTTCTGGAGCATGTTCAAGATGGTTCTAAGATGTCCCCTGGTTGGTATACGCATTAATGAGATCATAGATCCATCACAACAATTAAATATTCATATACCACAATTCACTGAATTAGCCCTTCCCACAACCCTCCCAGTGTTATACATGTATTTTGTTTCTAGCTCTTTGCTATTATAAATAATGATTTTGTGAAATATTTTTGTATATGTAAGACCTTTTTATTCTTGTCCTTTTTGGTGTGGGATTGTTGTATCAAAAAGTGTGAAGAGTTAATTAACTTTTCTCACACAATTCTAAATTCTTTTCCAGAACAGTTGGATTAATTCCAAACTCCATCAAACTGACTTTTTTCATCTTTTACCATGTGTCAATTTGATGGGCATAAGGTCATCTATCAGAGTTGTTTTAATTTGCATTCCTTTTAATATTAGTGATTTTAATTATTTTGTAAGATTATTGATAGTTTATATTTCTTCCTGTATTTTTTCTCTGAACTCTTTCTTAGTTTTGTCATTGCTTATAAAGTTTTCAAGACTTTTCCCAGATGAGTTGTCTTTGATATTATTTTGTGGCACATTTTGCCACCTTTCCCAATTTACCTTCCACTCTGAGAATGTTTTGTTTTCTATTGATTCCATTCCTTTATTCAATTTTTAGGGGGCAATTTTCTCCATTCAATGACTTTTACTCTCAATTTGCTTTGTTCTATTTCTGCTATTGTCTTGTTATAATTCTCTCATTACAAATAATTCTTTCTTTACTGACATTGGATCCTCTTTCATTTTCTGGTTGTCGTGTTTATACTCTAATTTAATGTGTCTTATACTAGGTCTAGTTTCATTTTGGGGGGTAATTGTTGAAGTTAATTTGTTATTTTATCCTTTTGGTGACTTCTCTCCAGGATCTTTAGCCCACAGTATTTGCTTGTTCATTTCCTTGTCCTTTCCTTACCTGAGATGCTATTTTGCTTTGAAGGTCTTCAAATACTCTCTTTTCTCTCCTCTATTTTTAATTACTTATTTTTTTAATTGAAGGAGATTTTATCTATTAGTGATAAGGGGAAATAAGAAGATGAATTATTTTATAACTTCTCATTTTTCCATCTTGATAGAAAACCTGTTTTGTAAACCAGGTTGGTGTAAGAATGTATCTGTGATCACTTATATTTCTGTCAGGTTTTAAATCCAAGATTTCTAAAGAACATTAACTTATTTTAAATATCTCTTTAAAAATGTGGAGATATACTTAGGTTATCAAAAACTAGTTTAACCATCATCATTTCATTGTAAACAACTTTTCTTATCTGATTTTACTTGCCATTTTGAAGATTCTGTGTGTAAGGGCAACATTAAAGAAATTTGTTTCTAATAAAGAAGAGAATTCAAATGATCATATTCTAATTCTGCCCTGTCCTGTCCCCATCAGATGTCTCTTAAAAACACAAACAACATATTATTTATCATAATGGAAAGACTCCATGCATCATAATGAAAATTCCTGCCAGATAGATCTTAAATATATTTCTCATAATAATATTTCTTTTTTCTCAACTAATAAGCATTCTGTTCACTTTCTCCTACCTTTTGTACCCTACTGAGAAAGATAAAAAGAACAAAACTCTTATAAGAAAAATGCATAGTTCAGCAAAAAAAAAAAAATCCCTCATTGGCTATGTTCAAAAATGTGTGTCTCATTCCCTATCTTGAGTCCATCCCTCTGTCAGGAGGTAGGTCATTGTGATTGGTCATTGAATTGATTAGAGTTTTTAAGTCTTTCAAAGTTGTTTGTCTTTATAATGTAGTTGTTATTCTATATTTTCCCCCTTCTAATTCTTCTCAATTCACTCTGCATCATTTCATGCAAGTCTTCACAGATTTTCTGAAACATTCCCTTTCATAATTTTTTTTTTCTTTTGTAAGCAATCGGGATTAAGTAACTTGCTCAAGGTTACACGGCCAGTTATTTCTGGGTGTGGTGCTGAGTATCTGAGCCCAGATTTGATCCCTAGGTCATCCCGACACTGGAGCCAGTGCTCTTACTCGCTGTACTACCTGGACGCCCACAATCTACTTTTTTTTTTTTTGGCTTTTGGAGGGCAATCGGAGTTAAGTAACTTGCCCAAGCTCACATGGCTAGTTTTTTTGTGCTAAGTGTCTGAGGCCAGATCTGAACTTGGGTCCTCCTGACTCCGGGGCCAGAACTTTACTCACTGCACCACCCAGCCACCCCGCTTTCATAATTTCTTATAGCACAAATCAATTATATTCATATACTATTAATTTTCAGCCACTCCCCAACTGATGGGAATACCTTTAGTTTCCAGTTCTCTCCACCACTAAAATAGCTGCTAGAGATATTTTTGTACATGTGGATCTTTTTCTTCATTCCTTAATTTCTTTGGGTTAGAAGTAAATAATACTTCAAGGAATTGTTTCCCATAAATAATATTACATTTAAGAAGCACCTAAAAGGAGGTAGTTCAATCATGTAGTGATAATGAGAGAAGAACATATAGCTTGAGTAGTATATTGATACTTCTAATGTATTAAAACAATTCATAGATGGCCTGAAATATCCTCTATAGGAGTTTTATGGAAAGATATAATGGACAAGGTGAAAGAGGATATCATCTGCCTCAGTAAGAGGAATCACCACATTAGTGAAATCACAAATACATTAAGGTATCAAAGTAAGGACATTTCAGATAAAAGTGCCTTATTTAAATAAATACCATTTGGCAGTCAATTTGCCAACCAAGTTCTTTAGACAAAAACTACCCTTAGCATGCATATTAATCTTATTTATACCCCAGTAAGGTTTATAGTCAACAATACTGACTTTTCTATAAAAATTTCTGCTTAGCATATCTGATTCTTTCAGATTTAATTTCTATTATTATATTAATACTTCAAATTAAAGATATTTATAAGCATATGAAAAAATGCTCTAAATCACTATTGATTAGAGAAATGCAAATCAAAACAACTCTGAGGTACCACATTTCACCAGTGAGACTGGCTAAGAGACAAAACAGGACAATGATAAATTCTGGAGAGGATGTGGAAAAATTTAAACACTAATGAATTGTTGGTGGAGTTGTGAACTCATCCAACCATTCTGGAGAGCAATCTGGAACTATGCCCAAAGGGCTATAAAAAAGTGCATACCCTTTGACCCAGTAATACCACTTCTGGGGCTATATCCCAAAGAAATCACAAAAGTGGGGAAAAGACCCATATGTACAAAAGTATTTATAGCAGCTCTATTTGTGGTGGTAAAGAATTGGAAATCAAGGGGATGCCCATCCATTGGGGAATGGCTAAACAAGTTGTGGTATATGAATGTAATGGAATACTACTGTGCTATAAGAAATGAGGAGCAGATGGACTTCATAATAACTTGGAGAGATTTATATAAACTGATGCTGAGTGAGGAGAGCAGAACCAGGAGAATTTTGTACACAATTACAGACGCATCTTATGTGTGACGACTGACTTTGACAGACTGGGCTCCTCTCGGCAACGCAAGGTTAGAAGACAACAACAAAAGACTCATGGTGGAAAGGAATATCCACATCCAGAGAAAGAACTACAGAGTCTACAGATTGAAGCAAACTATCTGCTCTCTCTCGTTTGTGTTTGGTTTTGTTTTATCCCTTCTTTCTCATTGTTCAGCCTGTTGGTCATAATCCTTTACAATATGACTAACATTCAATGTGAAGGTATTTGTAGAATGTATATTTGATCACATGCTGCTATGGGGGGGAAGGCGGGAGGAGAGGAAGGGGGAGAAAATTTGAAACTTAAGAGATTGTGGAACTCAATGTTGTAAACTAAAAGTAAATAAATAAATTTTTAAAAAAGAATAACACTTCAAATTTGAGATTTCAGTTATATTTATAGCAGTGATTTGGCCCAAATTTCTTTTCTTCCACAGGGCAATTCCAAAATAAGATTCAAATAAATAAAAAGTGACACAATTATTTTTGTATGTACTATTCTTGTTTTTATTTAGAAAGTGGAAAAGCATTTAGTTTGTAACACTAGATGGTTTCAGTCAATTGGCACTCTTAATGATGTCAAAGCCAATCACATCTGTAATTCTTAGACTACTCTGTAAAGATTAATTTAAATAACTGTTAGTACTATTAATTTGCTATCCAATGACCCACTAATTGGCACTCTAGTATAGGAGATGAACCACATCCATATTGATATTTTAATTATTAGTGAAACCATAAGGCATAAATAAGTTGTTGCTAAATAACAAGCTCTCCTCAGAGGGACGAAGAAAGTTGATTCTATTGTACACTCAAAGACAATAAGAAATCATTTAATGGGACATTTGATTGTCTCATCTTATACTACTCACAACAGACCACTATGAAGATAATTACAGTCTATGGCCAAAACCCCATTTAAAAAAAAAAGATGAAATGGAGGAAATATCATGGAAAAATGTCACAGTATCTTAAAAATGTGCAAACACATATCTTAATACTCAGTAAGTTTAATGTCCTGTATCTGGCTGTCACCTCCTGCCCCAATTCTATAAATTTGACTCCAGGATCAAATGTAAAATCAAAATTCTGGGATCAAATATAAAAGCCACTGTTTGGTATTTAAAGCACTCGTGACTGTTTCAGTCCTCTTATACTTTACTCCCCACAAAATTCTCTGCAATGTGGTGACACTGGTCTCCTTGCTGTTCCTCTAACAAAACACTGTATCTGGTGCTAATTCTCTGCATTTTCACTGACTGTCCCTCATGTTTGGAATTCTCTTCCTCCTTATCTCCATCTCCTGACTTTCCTGGCTTCCTTCAAGGCCCAGTAAAATCACATGTACTGGACACCTTTCCTGGTCTTTCTTAATGTGAGTATTGTTCAGTCATTTTCAGTCATGTCTGATTCTTTGTGACCCCATTTGGGATTTTCTTGGCAAGGATATTGGAGTGGTTTGTCATTTCCTTCTCTAGCTCATTTTACAGATGAGGAAACAGATGGGGCAATCAAAGTTAAGTGACTTGCCCAGGGTAACACAGGTAGTAAGTGTCTGAGGCCAGATTTGAACTTATGAAGATGAGTCTTCCTGACTTCAGGCCTGACACTCTATCCACGGTGCCACCTAGCTTTGAGTGCCTCTGCCACCTTTTCCTGCATAGATTTTGTTTGTACATTATTGTTTATGTGTTGTTTCCCCCATAAGACTAAACTCCTTAGGAGTTGGGACTCTTTAGGGATTGGGGGGATCTTTTCTTTCTTTGTATCCTCAGCGCTTAGCCCGGTGCCAAGAGAGAGTGTATCTGAGATGTTTTATGTGTTTTTGTATATGTTGAGGTGATTTTTTTTGTGTCATAAGTCATTACCATAATAGAGGAAAGAAATGGTTATCTGGTATCTAATGCCTAGATTGTATACTGAGTATCTTTTCTAGAAAGGATCCTGTTACTCACTTTAGGGGAGATCCTAGACATAGACCTTTTATAAGCTTTGGTTAAGAGATTTCCTTGGGTAAAGACAACAAACAAGTGAGCAAAACTTGACAAATAAGTATTTGGAGTCAGGACACTTAGCCCAGAGTGAATCAATACAATAGGACTGTCAAAGACCTGTGAGAGAGGTCCCCTGGGCAAAGCATTATATAAATCAATACAAAATATATAGAAAATAATACAAAGTAATTTCTAAAAGAAAAGTACACATAACATGACATGGAGATGGAAAGTCGTAAAAGGGGAAAAGCTAACAGGTGAGTTTGACTGGAAAAGAGTATATGTGAAAGCTAATAATATTTAAGACTAGAAAGATTAATAAAAGTAAGATTGTGGGGATTTTTTTTTTGCTTTTTTTTTTTGGAGGGCAATTGGGGCTAAGTGACTTGCCCAAAGTCACACAGCTAGTAAGTGTGTCAAATATCTGAGGTCAGATTTGAACTCAGATCTTCCTGACTCCGGGGCCGGTGCTCTATTCACTGCACCACCTAGCCACCCCCTTGTGGGGATTTTTAAATACCAGATTGAAGATTTTGCATTTTATCCTAGAGGCAACAGAGAGCTATTGAAGATTTTGGAGCAGGGAGTTGGTTGACATTATATTTTAAGAAAATCAATTTGACAATTCTGTGCAGTCAAAACTAAAGAGATATTGCATGCATGCATTTGTTTTGCATGGAGTTTCTTTTTCTCTATTTTGGAATTTGTTAGTAATATATAAAAAGCTTATCTGTCAATTATTCTCTCTTACCCTTGAGAAAAGTTTTGAAATATGGAAGAAGGGGTCCCATAAAAGGCCTCCAGGTCTTTAAGTGGAGCCTCTACCAAGGATTTATAGAAAAATAGACAGGAAATGCATAGGATGGGAAGAACTGGTATATTTGTGATATATACTATATTACAGATCACCTTAAATGTGCAATATTTATCATGAAAAATACACTATCTTTGGAGCTGGTGGTACAGTGTATAGGCCTCTGGGCCTGGAGTCAGGAAGACTCACCTTCTTGAGTTCAAATCTGGCCTGAGACACATACTAGCTGTGTGACCCTGGGCAAGTCACTTAACCCTCTTTGCCTGTTTCCTCATCTGTAAAATGAACTGGGGAAGGAAATGGCAAACCACTCCAGTATTCTTGCCAAGAAAATCCCAAATGGGGTCCTGAAGAGCTGGACATGAAACAACAATAAAAAAACATTAGCTTTGGAGTCAGATCACTTGTTCAAATCCTCCCTCTGATGTTTACTGTGTAGATGACACCAAGCAAATCACTTAGCCTTCCTGGTCCTCAGTTTCCTTGTCCACAAATTGAAGCATTTGTTTTAAATGAGCTCTGAAGCTCCTCCATATTTCCAGATATTTAAAATATTCAACTAATAGGCAGGAACAAAGCCTAGGAGCTTTTGAAGCCAAATCTGAGGCTTAGATCCTTGGAGTTTAAGAGGTCAAAGAGGAAAGATAAAATAAAGGTAAATAGTCTGTCAGAGCATAAAGGTGTGAAGAGGGCTATCAAAGGGCATTAACTCTACAAAACAGATACACAAAAGAAAGCTGAAGAATCAGTGCAGGTGTAACATGGTCTGCTGGTTGCACCATACCAGTGGTCTGCATACCAGATACCTAGAAATTAGATAATCAACATCTAGCATAGTACATTATGTGTAATATGTATTTAATAAATGGTTTTGAATGAATGCATGGTTTCTTAATAAGTCATTTTGATGGAATTGACTGTAAGAAAATGCTAATTTAAATATAAACTGTGCTGAATGGTTAGAGAATGAGTTGTTCTGTTTAATTTAATAACCTGATTAGTAGAGATAGTTCATATATTACATATACTGCATATCCATTTTCAAGGGCTTATAAAATCCTTGTCTAACCACTAAGAAAAAAATGTGAGGTAGGCAAGGAGCCCTTTCCTCACTCCCAAGATGCCCTAAATGGCACAAGTGGAGCAGATGCCACTGGAGTCAGAGTCATTGGGCCCAGTCAAGACTGATTGACTGAATTATGACTCTTTCTAGGCTTTTGGGGGCTCTTCTCACCTACCCTCTAGGGACAGTCTTGGACCACAATTCAGGGAGAAGATAATGAATTCAGTTTTGGACATGTTGAGTTTGAGATGTCTATGAGGTATCTAGTTCAAAGTGTCCAACAGACAAGGTCGTTGGTGATATGAGATTGTAAGCTCTGGAGAGGGACAAGGGCTGGATACTGGGGTTTGCTAGTAAATTTTTAACAATTGGCTCTCCAGGGGAAAAAAATGAACACCTGACACACTTTTAAGTTGAATCTACATTAACATCTTCTCCTTTTAAGTCTAGACAGTCAACAAAATAGTAAATCAAACCCTGATTTGTAGGATTTGCTGATTTCTGAGGTATAAGTGGTCACATAGAAAATTTAAATATTGGCTCTGACAGTGGTCAGCTCCAGCAAACTCCTGGCTGGATATAAGAATTTTCTGTATAGAGAAGATAATGAAACCTACAGATGATGATGAGAACAGTGAAATAGAAAGTATAGAAAGAAAATGGAGGAGGATCCAGGGCAGAACTTTGGGCAATATCCACTGTTAGTGGGCATTATAAGAATGGTGAACCAGCAATGGAGATCAAGATAGAGAAGTCAGACAGGTAGAAAGGAAACAAGAGATAATAGTGTCAGAAAAACCACTCAGAGAGGAAAGAGTATCCAAGAAGAGAAAAGTGGTCAACAGTGTCAGAGGCAACAGTGAGGTCAAGAAGGATGGGAACTGAGGAAAGGTCTTTAGATTTGAAAACTAAGAGAGCTTTGGTAACTTTGGAGAGAGCACTTTCAGTTGAATAATGAGGTTGGAAGCCAAATAACATAAGAATTTAGGACATAAAGGTAGAAGTTCACCAATACTTCTGAAAGTCAAAGAATCCAACTTATTACCAACTTTTGACTAAAAGAAACAAAGTGTTCACTCAAAATCTATTATCTTTACTATTAGTAAAGAAAGGACAGTTGTCTTCAGTAGATTGAAACTGCTGTTTAATCTGTTTTCTCTGTTCACCTTCCTAAATGACCATCTGTTCCTACTTTTAAAAAAATACACCAAAAAACTACAAAAACATTTACATTTATTTTCTGAATTTTGTTCAGAGGCGTCTGACTCTGTGACCCCATTTGTGGTTTTCTTGGCAAAGCTAACTGGATTGGTTTGTCATTTTCTTCTCCAGCTCACTTTACAAATGATAAAACTGAGGCAAAACGGGTTAAGTGACTTGCCCAGGGTCACACAGCTAGTAAGATGAAGTCGTAGGAAGTCAGGAAGATGAGTCTTCCTGATCCTAGACTTGGCATTCTACCCACTGCACCCACTTAGATGCTGACACATTTCTAATTATTTCCATTCTGTGTTTGCAGGGAAATCAGTCCTTTTAGTCACAAAGCATGTAGTCTCCATGTATCAGTCCCATGAAGAGAAATCCTCAGAGATTCAAGCACATGGAAACTTACTTTCTTTTCCATATTCTTTCTGGCATCTCTGTGTCTTTAATTCTGCTCTCTTATTACGTTTGATGCAGCTTTGCTTTTCAAAATACATCTGGTTGCCCTGCCAGATTGACATCCTGACAGAGCTGTAACTAGCAGGGAGTAAATAGGGTTTTTCCCTAGCATGCCAAGGTAGGATTGGGCTGGTGCCTTTCTTCCTGTTATGGGAATGGGACTTTAAGATCTTCCCTGCTCCTAGGCCCTTTGATAGGCTTAAATGACTCTGAGAACCTTCCTTGATTTGAAAATCTACTCTGCCCCCTAAAACATTGAATGTGATCACATGGAGCCTGTGGCGGGAGGCTTGGTTTTCAGGAATGCCCATGCCTTGATGCTTTGTGATTGGGCAGTGGGTCAAGAGGGTTGTGACATTCTCTGAGACAGGAGAAGGTTATATATACCCTGATTGAGCTTTTGTTTTGGGGGTCACTTTGAGAAGAATTGTGTGATTTGAGTTGTGAAAAGATTTGTGTGTCTAGATGAGACTCTGGGCAGCTGTTGAGTCCCCCAGCTTTGCTTTCCTCTCTGGTAACTGTGACTAGGTATGGATATAATGGTCAGACAGTTGGAAGCCTGTCTGCTGAATTGTTTCTCTGTCTGCTTGTAACTTCTGTTTGTATACTCTGAAGTTCAGGGTGTTGACTTTTCCCCCTGAACTAGGTAAATAGTATGTTTGATTGATTAAAGCAAGATTGTTAACCCATTTTGAGTTGTTTTCCTTTGGAAAAGCAGATCTAAGAAACTGTGTTGGCAGCCACCCTGGGTATGCTAAGGTGCTTGCTGCTACACCTCCCTGAGAAGGCATACTTCCTCCCTTTAAGGGAAGGTTCTCCCTGTCGTGACCACCATCCCTCTAACTTGCTGTACCCATTCAGTAATATGTACCAGTGCTGTATAACTTTCACCCCCATGATCTATCACCGTGGCTCCCCTTTCCAGGATACCTCCTCCACCAATCCCTATCAGGAAGGAAGGAAGGAAGGAAGGAGGGAGGAAGGGATGGAGGGAAAGAGGAAGGAAAGAAAGAAGGAAATTAGTTTTCTGAGATATATTTCCCTACCTGCTATGATTCTGACTTTCCTGACTTGTCAATCATTCCTCAACTGTCTTGTCGTTCTGTACCTTTCCTCAGTACCTGGGACCTTTTCACCCTAAAAACATGCCTTTGCCTTTCTAGCCCCTTTCTCCCACTGGTGATTTCCTTCCAGAGCCTCCATCTTTGGTATGGGTCCAAGGAAGCATTGCTTCACTCACATTCTGGCTGTACTTCTTACTCTTTGGATTTCATTATCTGTTCCCTCTCTGTTCTCCTCTCTCCTGCCCTTCCTCTTTTAAACTCCCTTCTATGCACTGTCTTTTTGCCATGATAGCATAAGTTCCTCCAAGGTAGGAATTTTCTTGTTTTTAAATCATATTTATACCCTCGGTGCTTAGCATAATACACACAGTAGGCACTTAATAAGTGCTTATTGCCTTTTTACATGTCTGAGAAGTTAAGCAACTTTCCCAATATTATATATATCAAAGGTAGGAAGTGAACCCACATCTTACTGACTCCAAGGCCAGCTCTCTGTTACATCTCAATTAGATTCTCAGACAGTATAGTTCAAACATTGTCAATCCAGATAATTTAATTCAGACACTATCATTTTCTTGTCAAAAATGAAGAAACTGAGTCTTAGAGAGGCCAAACAACCTGTTTAAGTTCACACAGCTCTCAAACAAGGCTTTTAAGATCTGCTCATTCTTATCCCAAATTTAGATGTTTTATTTCATTTTTAACACAGACTGATTCAGAGAGCATGGTTCTTCCTCTGAAAAGAATGCTGAAATCACCATACTGGCAAGCTGGCTCATCATATAAAGATAGATGGCTACCTATAGATGGCACTGGAGAAAACTATGCTTTTTCATTATCTAGGCACAACTTTAGGCCATTGAAAAGTCAGAGTACAATAAGATGATTAGAATGCAACCCAGCAGCAAGAAAGCTCATAAAATATGTCCAATAAACACAATCTTTAGCAATTTGAGAGGACTAGTTTCCCCTGCCTAAATAAAACAGAAGTCACTGATTTTGAGAGGCAATATAAACTCTCTCTTAAAATACACATCATTATGTGCTTAAGTGACATGACAACTAATAGGATTATTGGTAGACCCACGGTACAGTAAGGTGTTTCACTGTATACTGAAGTCATGCTGGATTTCACAGAATAGTCTAAGAATTGTTACTATTTTCCTTGGATTTCAGTGCAGGAACATTCTGTGGCATATGGCACCATCAGCTGATTCTAATGTGTCCATTAGTGCAGTCCCAGTGGGAATTCTAGTCTATGCCCACAAAGGAATCACTTGGGAGATGGAAATAGCTCCAAATGCATCTCTTTCATACAATCTCCCTTTCTTTTCTTAGTGGAGAAAAGGTCTGCTTTAAGGACACGGAAAGCCTCTAAGCGGGAGTCCCCTTCATGGGGCAGAGAAGAATTAGGGAGGGTGTGTCTCTTCTGCTGAACTGTGCCCCATTCAGTGTATCTACAGGGCTGTGTGAGCCTGATAGGATGTGGCAGGGAGAGGAGGCAGATGCATTACAAGCTAGTTTCAGTGTCTCTGCTGTGCTCTACCCTCAGCTCTGTTTAAAGTGAGTGCTAACTTTCCCCTTTGGAATAAACCTTCAGTGAGAGATGCAGAGATTGCCGTTACTTTCTGGCTGGTCTCTTTCATACCAGGTGTCATTTCCTCTACCTGAGGAAGAAAAAAATTACCTAACATTCAAAGAATCAAGCACAACACCAGCTAAATAAACATAATTTTTGTTGTTCAGTTGCGTCCAACTCTTTGTGACCCCATTTAGTGTTTTCTTGGCAAAGATCCTGAGGTAGTTTGCCATTTCCTTTTCCAGTTCATTTTACAGATGAAGAAACTGAGGCAAACAGGGTTAAGTGACTTCTCCAGGGTTAAACAGCTAGTAAGTGTCTGAGGCTGAATTTGAATTCAGGAAGATAAGTCTTCCTGACTCCAGGTCTGGTACTCTATACACTGTGCCACCTAGCTACCCAAAAATAAACATAACACTATGAAACAAATATCCTGGTTTTGTGCAAAATACAGACCATCTCCAAAGGTCCTTTATTGTGGAGGACATTGTGTTGAGAGACAGTGCGATGTAGTGGCTCGAGGCAGGAAGAACCTCAAAGCCTACCTCCTACAAATATTGTGTGACCCTAGTCATGCTACTTAAAGTCTTAATACTGTCAGGCAACTCTGTGACTATATTTAAATTTTTTAAAATTATGAACTTAAACACAAACATTGCAAAGTATAAACAGTGCAAAAAAGAGGATTAAAAAAGGAGGAAATTCCATTCTTGGAATATTTTGAGCCGGATCATATTTGAGAAACTGTAAAATATTTTTGATGACCCCCAGAATGTTCACTGACATAAAAACCTATCTTTTAACACCAATATTCTTTTGGTGATGTTATATGAAAGTGAATTGAGGAATATCACAATCTCTGTGGAATTAAGTATGAATGACCCATAGGACTTTGGAAAAAATTTATTGTAGGAAGAAGTAGGCTTTAGTATATTACCAATGATGACTTGCAAGTAAGAAGTTACACAAAAGACACCATTAAAGACATGTGACAGCCAGAAAAATGATGCATTATTTCAGAAGAACAAGGGATAACAAATGAACAGCTCAAGCATTACATTGGTATCCATTAAACAAAATGTAGTAGAAGGTCTTGTATTAACAACGACACTAGCACACAGGGTGGGCTGCTAGCACAGGTTCTTTGATCTGCTTTTCTAAAGGAAAGGCAACCTTAAAGTGGTTAATGATCTTACTTTAATTAACAGATAAGTAGAAAGAAGCAAATATCCAAGAAAGAATCCAACAGATAGGGCTCTAGCTGCTGAACAAAGTAATACAACCACCTACATACACTCCCATACTGGGAGAGCACCAATATCTGAGGGGGGAGGGGGACTCAACAAATGGCTACTCAGAGTTCCGTCCAGGGAATCAAAAGGTCCTTCTCATGAGCAAGCCCCCAAAGTAAAATACCAACCTCCCAGTACATAAAGTTTTCAACTAATAGGCTTAGAGCCAGAAGGCATCACAACCTTAGTGGCTCAGTGCCTAATTAGCTTAGTACCAAAAGGTGTGAAAGCCTTCCTATAAGCAAGTCTCCCCTAAGCAATCTCCATTTTAGGCAAGCTCCTCCCCCAATGGGCTCTTTGTGACTCAGGATGTAGCACAGCTGTGATGGAAATACCTGTGTACCTTTAGACCTGGTACCTTGGCTCCTGTTCTAAGGGAAAAGGGGACACATGTGGTCATATAGGCCAATTAATGGACGGGGAAGATCTTTCTATTCCATTAATATTACAGGCCTCCTGCAAATAAGTAGATAAGAGTTGAACAAAGTGAGAAAACAGATCTGGGTTACTATTTACTCTTGGAGAGGGAGTACTCATATCAATGAAATCATTGTTCCCTCAAAGTACAGAATGTCTAACAGCAACAACAAATAATTAGTAATAATAACATACTTTAAACAGCAGCTTAAAGTTTGCAAAATACTTTGTTCACAACAACTTTGTGATTTAGGTTGTATAAATAGTCTCATATCCATATTATAAGTGAGGAAGCTGAAGATGGTTCAGGTTAATAGACTAACTGCAGCTAGTGTCTGACTTGAGCCCAAGTCTACCAATCCGAGAGCAAACTTCTTTCCACTACATCGCAAGGTATGTGCTATCACTGAATTATCTGAGATTTCATTATGTAAGTGAAAATTTGATAGGTAGTTCAATACAAGACATTGTCATTGTATGACTCTTTGATTCTAATCCACTATTATTCTTCCTGTGGGGAAGACTCATCTTCCCTAGTTCAAATCTGGCCTCAGACACTTACACACTTACACACTGTGACCCTGGGTAAGTCTCTTCAACCTGTTTTCCTTGTTTCCTCATCTGTAAAATGAGTTGGAGAGGGAAATGGTGAGCCACTCCAGTATCTTTGCCAAGAAAACCCCAAATGGGGTCATGAAGGGTAGAACAAGACTGAAAAATAACTGAAAAAAAGTCCTATTTCAGGCTAGTAGTGGATCCCTGCCACCTCATACTGACTTAGAAAAACCACTAATTAATATGATCTATGGGACAATGTATTTTTATTTATTTTGTTGAATATTTTCCAATCACATTTCAATTTGGTGAGTACAGCTGACAGAATTCTGGACGTGGAATCTGGGTTTAAATTCTGCTTCAAATGACTTTGAATATAGGCCTAGTGATGAATTGTACATTTGTCAACTGAGAATCAGGCTAGCAAAATTTGGAGAGGAATACTATCAGATTGACCATAGGGTCAGAAGTTTTTCAGGCTCAGAAGCTTTATACAACCATATACTAAGTCATAAAAGGACTGCAATCTGCGTCAATATGTGGCACAGTGGACCTGGGGTCATAAAGTTTTCATTTGTGTCTGACTCTTTGTGACCCCATTTGGGATTTTCTTAGCAAAGATATTGAAGTGACTTGCCATTTCCTCCTCCAGCTCATTTTACTGATGAGGAAGCTGAAGCAAACAGTGTGAAGTGACTTGCCCAGGGTCACACAGCTAGTTGGTATCTAAGAACAGATTGGAAGCCAAGAAGATGAGTCTTCTTGATGCCAGATCTAGCACTCTATCTACTATACCATCTAGCTGCCCTGCCCAGAGTCATAAAGATCTGAATTCAAATTCAATCTCAGACATTAGTTAGCTGCATGACTCTGGGAAAGTCACCTAACCTCTGTTTGCCTCGGTTTCCCTCAACTGTGAAATGGGAATAATAATAGCACCTACCTCTCAGAGTTGTTCTGAGGATAAAATGAGATAATATGTGGAAAATGCTTTGTAAAACTTAAAGAATTGGGGCAACTAGGTGGCGTAGTGAATAGAGCACTGGTCCTGGCAGCAGGAGGACATGAGTTCAAATCCAGCCTCAGACACTTAACACTTACTAGCTGTGTGACCTTGGACAAGTCACATAACCCCAATTACCTTACCTCTCCTCCAAAAAGACCAAAAAACAAAAAGCCCCAAACCTTAAAGAACTGTATAAATTCTAATTGCTATTGTTATTGCGAGTACTCCAAGCCATTGAATTGTAGATGCTTGAAGTATCCTCCAGGAAGTTAGCATGTCATTGCAGATTGAGTGCTAGGCTTAGAGAGAGGAAGATATGTGTCTGAATTCCACCTCAGAAGCCAACTGTGTGAACTTCTCTCTGAGCCTCAGTGTCCTCATCTGTAAATGTGGAGATGCTAATAGCAGCTACCATACAGAGTTGCTGTTAGAGTCAAACAAACCTATCCTAACATAGACCCAAAGCTGGAATGGGCCTCAAAGTTCATCTAGACCAACTCCCTTATTTCATGGATGACGAAACCATAGCACAGAGAGGCTGACTTGCCCAAGGTCATACAGGTGGTGTCACAGGTAGGATTTAAACCTGAGTCCTTGGATTCCCAAGCCAGTGTTCTTTCCATTACATCATGCTTAAAAGTCATATGAATGTTCACTATTATAAGTTTTCCAGATCTAATATTCTGTGATTTAATTTACTTTAATTTAATAAGCAATTTACCAGGCTGTGATGCATATACCCTTTCCTCTAGATACATCTCTCTGGACAGTACCCATATGTTCTGCCTATTGGTAAGATTTAGAATTGACTTCAGATCTAACCTGGCTGGTGTTATTGAAATTTGCCTGGTCCTTATCTAATGGGGGTTTCCCTATACATGACAGAAGAGCATTAAGCAGTACGGTTAACCATGATTTCCAACAGCATGAGCTGTCCCAAGCTCAGCCAAGCCTGCTATATGCTGGCATCTGGCATCTAGCTGCTGACTAATAAAAATAACAACTCTTACCCTAGGAACTCATAAGACTTGACCAACTAAGGAATTTGCAGGACTTAGAAAAACCATCACATTTCATCAGGAAGAAAGGTCACTATTTTCTCTATGTCGCAGAGAGAGAGATTGAGGTCCAGGACAGTAAATTGTCTCTTTTGGTGGAAGGTAGGGGAATGAGGATGTAGCTGTTAGGCCTGGACTCCCTGAAACATTGGTTCTAAGAGAGCACCTTTACCCCTAGGATGAATTAAGAGCAGATGGGACAGTGCCTCAGCATATGAGAGGAAAGATTTACTGAAATGATTTCATGAAATTTGTTGCTATTGTTGTTGTTCAGTCATTTCAGTTGTGTCCAGCTCTTCTTGGCCCCATTTGGGTTTTCTTGGCAAAGATACTGGAGTGGGTTGACATTTCCTTTTCCAGCTCATTTACAGATTAGGAAATGGAGGCAAACAGGGTTAAGTGATTTGCCCAGGGTCACACAGTTAGTAAGTATCTGAGGCTGGATTTGAACTCATGAAGATGAGTCTTCCTGATTCCAAGTACAGTGCTCTAGCTACTGCTCCAGCTAGCTGCTTTAATGAAATTTACTCACATTATTTATAGAATCACAGAATCAGAGAGTTGGAAGGAACCCCAATGGCCATCAGGTCCAACACATTCCCAAAAGGAATCTCCGTAATATAGGTTACAAGAGGTTGCCTGGCCTCTACTTAATGACCTCCAAGGAGGGGCAACTCTAAGGTAGCCCATTTCACTTTAGGACTGATTATTAGGAAGTATTTCCTGACAACAAGCCTAGATTTTCCTCTTTGATACATCTCCCCATTACTCATTGTTCTACCCTCTGGGCCAATCAGAACAAACTTAGTCCTTCTTTATGATAGATCTTTGAATTCTAGAAGACAGCTACTATGTTTCACTGAGTCTCCTCTTCTCTAGGCTAAATATGCCTTCCCACATGATATAGACTCAAGGCTTTCCATCAAAATGGCTTCCCTCCTCTGGACACTATCCAGCTTATCAATGTCCATCTTATACTGTGGTTCCTGGAACTGAACATAACAGCACCCTAATTTTACAGATGAGGAAACAGATTGAGAGAGGTTGACTGTTATTGTTGACTCATTTTTCAGATGTGTCTGACTTTTCGTTACCCCATATGAGGTTTTCTTGGCATAGATACTGGAGTGATCTGCCATTTCCTTCTCCAGCTCATCTTACAGATGAGGCAACAGAGGCAAACAGGGTTAAGTGACTTGCTCAGGATCACACAGCTCATAAATGTCAGAGGCCAGATTTGAACACACAAAGATGAATCTTTCTGACTCCAGGGCTCTATCCACTGTTACTATATTGAAAAAAATGATGCCATTTAATGAATATCTTTTATTCCCATTCTTTTTCTTTTCAAAATCCTTTTACATCCTCTCCCACTTTCTCCTTTTGGCTAGTTTTTGACAGAGATGGCCCTTCTCCTTAGCAAAGCTATCCCCTCTATATCTGCACTTGGTATCATCCCTTTTTATCTTTCCCAGCAGATTGCATCCTCTATTCTTCTTCCCCCAATCTCAAATCTTCAGTCTCTGGATTTAACCATCAACTGGTTCTTTCCCATCTTCAGAAATGTCCAAGTCTCTTCTGTCCTTAAAAGATCTGCACTAGACACTATCATTACCTCAGGTTATCGTGTATCCTATATCTCTCCTCCCTTTCTTAGACAAATTCCTAGAAAAAAAAACTATATTTTTTGCCTTTATTTCCTTTCCTCAACTGACAACTCACTCCTCAATCTTTTTTTTAATAATTTACTTTTTTCTGAACTTAAGAAATAAAATGAGCATTTCCATAGCATAATACAATTTTAAAAAAGATGATTGCACGTGAAACTGCCAATCTACGATGCACAACTTGCTATTCCTTTCAAATATACAACAAAATTATCATGTAAATTTCTTTTCTTCACTTTTTTTCTTCTCTTCCTAGAGATGGCTACCATTAGACACAAATAAGTATATATGTAAAATTATTCTATACATCTATTTAGCAGTTCTTTTCTCTGGATGCAGATGGCGTCTTTCTTCATGTGCTCTTCATAGTTAATTCGGGTATTTATAACAGTCAAAATAACTCATTTGCTCAACGTTGTGCTTAAAACAATATTGCTGTTACCATATACAATGTTCTCCCAGTTCTGCTCATTTTGCTTTTCACTATTTCATGTAAATCTTTCCATGTTTTCTGCTTGCTCCTCAATTTTTTCTTCCAGTCCCATCACTCAACTAAAACTGCTCTTTCCAAAGTTACCAGTGAAATCCTAACTGCCAGATCTGATGGTCTTTTCTCAGTCCTCATCCTCCTTGACCTCTCTGATGCATTTTATATTCTTGGCCACCCTTTCCTCCTAGATACTGTCTCAACCCTGGCTTTTCCTAAAACTTCCTCTTTATCCTACATGTCTGACCACTCTTCCTCCGTCTCTTCTGTTACTTTTTCATACATAACATGCCTCTAACCATGGGTATTTCCAGAGGTTCTGTCCTAGGCTCTCTTCTCTTCTCTCCTCACTTGATTTCATCAGCTTCCTTGGGTTTAATTATCTCTTTGCAAATGAGTCCTAGATCTAAATATACAGCTCCAGGCTTCTTGGAGGTTTAGTCTCACAGAACCAACTGCCTATTGGGTATTTTTTTTTAAAGCAATTGGGGTTAAGTAACTTGCTCAAGGTTCCACGGCCAGTTATTTCTGGGTGTGGTGCTAAGTATCTGAGCCTGGATTTGATCCCCAGGTCATCCCGACACTGGAGCCAGTGCTCTTACTTGCTGTGACCTATTGGCTATTTTAAACTGAAGATTACAGAGAAATCTCAAAACTCAAACTGTCCAAATCTGAGCTCATTCTTTTTCTTCCCTAGTCCTCCCCCTTCCCAAATTTCCCTATTTCTGTTGAAGGCATCACTATCTCTCTAGTCTCCCAGGTTTATAATTTCAGGATTATTATGGACTCCTCATTCTCCTTCACCCAACAAATCAAATCAGTTGCCATATCTTTTCATTTCTACCCCAACAATATCTCCTACATCAGACTCCTCTTCACTCACACAACTACCACCTTAGTTTGATCCTCTTATTACCTCTTGCCCAGATAATTGCAACAACTTCCCAACAATCTCTCTGACTCAGTTATCTTCTCACTCTAGTCCATCCTGCACTGTGTCAATTTTTTAAAATTACTTTTCCAACGTAATTTTCCTTAAGTACGGATGTGGTGGTGTGACTCCTCTTCTCAATCAACTTCAGAGGCTCCCTATTGCCTCTTGGATAAAATAGAAATTCCTTTATTTAGTTAGCCTTCTACAATTTGCCCCAATCAATCTTTCTACTGTCATTGGACATCACTCCCCCTCCTGCACCATGATATCCAGCCTTCTCTCCATTCCTCACATGCAAACTTTGTTTTCTTCTATTTCCATTTCATTGTACTAGATGTCCAACATGCCTGTAATGTACTCTCTCCTTACTTCTGTCTTTCTCTTTCTTTAAGATGCAGCTCAAACATTATCTTCTGCATGGTACCTTTCCTGATTTTTCCATCTGCTAGTGCCCTCTTTTAGAAAGCATTGTTTAATTACTTTGTATATATTTGTATTTATGTATTATATAGAGTATTCCAAAAGTCTCAGAGAAATTTTAAGCTATTTGAAACCATTAAAGTTTCAAACTGCCCTAAAGACTTTTGGGATACACTGTATATTTATATATGCACTTGTCTTCCATATTAGAATGTAAGCTCCTTAAAAGTAGGGATTGTTTTAGTCTTTATACTTGGCTCCCCACGCCCCAGTCCCAAGCACAGTGCCTGGTACACTGCAGGCACTTAATAAATGCTTGTTGGTTGATTGCCTGAGATCATGTTTGCAGTAAGTGGCAAAGGCAAGGTTTTTATCTTCTTAAAATATGAGCTTGGCACTGATGACTATAGTTAGAACTTCAGTAAAATGGCAAAACAAGGCCAGCACAGGACATCTGTGCCAAGTTCTGTTTCCTAACCCCTGTGGCCAAAACCAGCTAATATATAAAAGGATGAAGAACTGCTGGGAGAATGTGTGACTTTAACACTGAACAATGTTTGAAGTGAAACGTCTGGCGATTCACTTGAAATATTCAATAGGAAGAAACTCCCTCCAATGGCAATTAAGATCCAGGTTCTTGATGTAACTCGGCTTTTCTAGTGCCTCCTGGAAATGACTGGTGCTAATTGAACAGAGATATTGCAGAGAAGGTTGGAACTGTGTGGGGGAGCTCATTTTCCAGAATACTTGGGTTGCCATTTTCTCTGCTCTTGAAGACACTTCCTGCTGCAAGTTTTTACAAGCTTGGGGCAGAAAAGAGACTCCATGTTGGGTTTCTCTTCTCAGCAGCTGGAGGGAAGAGAATGGGAGGAGGGGGTTGGACACATCTGCACTCAGATGAGCAGAGTGGAGCAAAATGAAAACTGGGGCTACTGCTGGCGAACTATGGGACCCATGCAGAGCACTGGAGGCCTGAAAGCCTCACATGAGAAACAATGCAGTGGAAATGGAGCCCACCATAGATGATTTGAGCCTGAAGAGCTGCACCTCCTATGAACCACAGCTGAGATGAGGCCAGCTGGAGGCATGTCAACCTACAGCAAGCAGTGCTTGCTCAAAGCATTTGCTCAAGCAAACCCTGGCAAATTTCAAAAACCTGTGAAACTCTACCCTTATTTCACCAGAACAGCTGCAGAGGAAATCTCAAGTTCTACAACTTGCCAAATTCTTTCCTTTCTCTTTCATCCCCTTTACCAGCTGGTAGTAGGGGTGGGGAAAAGGAGGGGTCCATTTTATAAAGCAGTCTCATTATGGCTTCCCATTCGACCCCTTCTTTATAGTTTTGTTTTATTTTTTATTTTTTGCTTTTTAGAGGGGAGAAGATAGGGCAATGGGGGTTAAGTGACTTGCCCAAGGTCACTTGGCTAGTTTTTGTGGTAAGTGTTTGAGGTCAAATTTGAACTCAGGTCCTCCTGACTCCAGGGTCAGTGCTCTCTTCACTGCACCACCTAGCTGCCCTAAATACTAGCTATGCTACTATTTAATGGCTATCCCACCACGATTCAACAAATCACATAGCCATTAAGGGGGGGAAAGCACATTGAATGAATCAGAAGGGTGTACCCCCCAAAAAAAATAGAGATGGGGACTTGATAGCAGAGATGAGAGAGATTTTCCTATTTTTGTCATTTCTTGACATATTTAGCTCTTATCCTAAACCTAGATCTATAACGAACCTGGGGTCTGAAATGGTTGGTGCCTGGGGGAAAGAACGGGTTGCCTCAAGGAGAGGTACATTACTTGTGAGTATTCAAAGCACCATCTGGTGAGCACTGAAACAGAGCTGTAAGCATTGGTAAAAGCTGGGTCACAAGCACAGTTCATTCTTCTGTGATCACTTGATTGGTGGCTCGAGGGGTAGCACTACCTCGTGGAAAAATTATGTCCAACACACACATGCAGATGGTTGGCTAATTAATTAATTAACTCATTAATTATGAAACAGCACACTGCACTCTGCAGATACAAGAAAGCAGAGGAAGGAGCTGGGTGTGGTTATATACAGCTCTGACAGCACTAGACAGCACCTTGCTCACCCATACCCCTTGTCATATTAATATATTAACAATCACTAGCATATAAGTGCTTTAAGGTTTTCAAAGTGCTTTACAAATATCTCATTTTAGCTTTACAACAACTTGGGAGCTAAGTGCTATTGCTATTTCCTGTATTTTACAGATGGGGAAACTGGGGAAGGTAGGCTAAGTGACTTGCTCCCAGTCATTCCACCAGTCACCAGTAAGTGTCTGAGGCAGAATTTGAATTCAGGTCTTTCTGACTCCAAGTCTAGTGCTCTATCCTCTGCACCACCTAGCATTAAAAATAAACCATTTAACCAATCCCATCCCAGCGTGGGAGTGGGGTGTAATTGTTCCACAATGAGGAGATGACTTCCTCTGTTCTTAAGCAGGAAAATAGCTTCAAAGCATTTAGGTAATCCTCTTTCTTCCCAAACATGTCTCTTCTAGACCTCCCTATTTCTGTTAATGGTACTACCATTTACCTAGGTTCATAACTTTGATGTCATTTTTTATTTTTTCTCTCCTATATCTCATCAGTCACCAAATCCTGTCAATTCTATCTCTACCATATCTTTCCGGCTGATCCAATGCTAATCATTTTCACTGACATCTCTTTAGTCTGGATCTCTCATTAGCTCTAGCAAGGGCTTCGGCAATAATCCCCTAACAAATCTCCCTACCTCTTGTACCCTTGAACATTCCTACCTATTAGGTCCAGTCTAGCCCTGCCTATGTGAGTTGTATCAGGTGAGCTTTCTCCTGGTTTTTAATAGCTTCAAATTGCACCAAGACCTTTCAGACACCTTTATGTAAAATAAATACAAATATATTTGGGTTTTGGTGGGTTTTTTCCCTTCGATTGTATCTGACTCTTCATGACCCCATTTGGGATTCTCTTGGCAAAGATACTAGAGTGATTTGATATTTCCTTCTCCAGCTCATTTTACAGATGAGGAAACTGAGGCAAACAGGGTTAAGTAACTTGCCCAGTATCACACAGCTTATAAGTATCTGAGGCCAGATTTGAACTCAGGAAAATGAGTCTTCCTGGCTCCAGGCTTGACACTCTATCCACTGGGCCACATAGCTGCCCTAAACAAATATATACAAAGGAATTAAACCCAAGGTAGTTTTGGAGGGAGGGAACTAGCAGATGTGAAAATCAGGGAAGAGTCCATGAAGAAGATGATGCTTGAGCTGCATCTTTCTTTGTTTTTATTTTTTTTCTTTTTCAAAATTTATTTTTAGTTTTCAACATTCATTTGCACAAGATTTTTGAGTTACAAATTTTCTCCCCATCTCTCCCTTACCTCCCACCCCAAGATAGCAAGCCTACTGAGTACCCCTTCCCCCAATCTGTTGAGTCTATCTTAAGACACACTCCTCCCAGATCCCTTTTATCAACACCTATTCCTCCTAGCCCAGGAGTGGGGAACCTGCAGCTTCTGTTATGTGAAGTTTGGATTAAGTCAAAGGGCCACACCAGAGGACCTAAAGGGCCACATGTGGCCTCAAGGCCATAGGTTTCCCCACCCCTGTACTAGCCCCAGATAGCTTATAACTGCTGAAACTCACTTATATACTAGTGAAACTCACCTCTCTCCAAGGTCGCCAATGATATGTATGTGTGTGTGGTTTTTTTTTTGGAGGGGCAATTGGGGTTAAGTGTCTTGCCCAAGCTCACACATGTAAAGTGTCTGAAGCTGGATTTGAACTCAGGTCCTCCTGACTCCAGGGCCAGTGCTCTATTCATTGCATCACTTAGCCGCCCCCCAATGATATCTTTATATCAAAATCCAATAATGTTTTCTCAGTATTCCTTCTTACAATGTTTGATGCTATTAATTACCCCCCCCCCTTTCAATCTGAATACTCTCCCCTCCCTGAGTTTTTGTTTCATTTTGTTTTGTTTTCTTATTGTTTACTTGTCATGCTCCTATCCATCTGTTCTCTTTCTTTTGCAGGAGCAGCACCTGTGTCTTATTCCCTATAAGTGGATATACTCTCAAGCTAATATAATAAAAATAACAATTTTACCTAAATTAAATTATATATTTAGTGCCATACCAATTAATTTACCAAAAATCTACTTTATAGAGCTAGAAAAAAATAGTAACAAAATTCATTTGGAAGAATAAACGGTCCAGAATATCAAGGGAATTAATGAAAAGAAATGCTAGGGAAGGTGGACTAGCTATACCAGATTTCAATCTGGATTATAAAGCAGCAGTCATCAAAACTACTTGGTACTGGCTGAGGAATAGAGGAGTGAATCAATGGAATAGATTAGGCACACGAGATTCAGAAGCTGATATTGTAATCTATTGGTTGATAAACCCTCAGACCCTGGTTTTGGGGATAAGAACTCACTATTTGACAAAAACTGCTGGGAAAACTGGAATATAGTATGGCAGAAACTGGGCATAGACCATTATCTAACACCATATACCAAAATCAAGTCTAAATGGGTGCATGATCTAGGTATAAAGGTTGATACTGTAAGCAGTCTCCTAAAACAAGGAATAGTTTACCTGTCAGACTTGTGGAGAGGGAAAGACTTTATGACTAAACAAGAATTAGACAACATTATAAAATGTAAAATGGATAATTTTGACTACATGAAATTGAAAAGCTTCTGTACAAACAAAGCCAATATAACCAAGATTAAGAGGGAGGTGGGAAATTGGGAAAAAATCTTTACAACCTATGTCTCTGACAAAGGACTCATTTCTAAAATGTACAGAGAATTGAGTCAAATTTATAAGAATACAAGTCATTCCCCAATTGATAAATGGTCAAAGGATATGAACAGGCAGTTTTCAGAGAAAGAAATTAAAGATATCTATAAGCACATGAAGAAATGCTCTAATTCACTATTGATTAGAGAAATGCAAATCAAAACAACTCTGAGGTACCACATCTCACCAGTCAGATTGGCTAAGATGACAAAAAGGAAAATGACAAATGATGGAGAGGATGTGGGCAAATTGGAACACTAATGCATTGCTGGTGGAGTTGTGAACTGATCCAGCTTTTCTGGAGAGCAATCTGGAATTATGCCCAAAGGGCTATAAATACTTTCATACCCTTTGATCCAGCAATACCATTCCTAGGGTTATATCCCAAAGAGATCATAGAAATGGGAGAAAGACCCATATGTACAAAAATGTTTATAGCAGCTCTTTTTGTGGTAGCAAATAATTGGAAATTAAGGGGGTGCCCATCAATTGGGGAATGGCTGAACAAGTTGTGGTATATGCATGTTATGGAATACTACTGTGCTATAAGAAACAAGGAGCAGATGGTCTTCATATTTACCTGGAGAGGCTTATACAAACTGATGCTGAGCGAGAAGAGTAGAACGAGGAGAGATTTGTACACAATTACAGACACAACGTATGTGTGATGGCCAACTTTGATAGACTGGACTCTTCTCAGCAATGCAGTGATATAAGTCAATCCCCAAAGACTCATGATGGAGAGAAATATGTGCATCCAAAGAAAGAACTAGAAAGAACTAAGTTTATATCCAGGTGGAAGCAAAATACCTGATCTTTTTCCTTCTCTTGTTTGGTTTTATGTCCTCTTTACCATTTTTCATTCCAGCTGGTACAATCCATCCTTATAACCTGACTAACGTATAATGTGAAAGTATTTACAGATCCTATACTTGACTATATGCCGCCATGGGGGAGAGGGGAGGGAGGGAGACAAAATGTGAAACTCAAGGAATTGTGCAATTGAATCCTGTAAACTAAAATGAAACAAACAAATTAATTTAAAAAAAGAAAAAAAGTGGATATACCCTGGATTTCTGTCCTGGTCCTTCTCTTCCAGAAAGTTTTAGCAGGGGCTTTTAATCTTTTGTGTGTTGTAGACCCCTTGGGTAGTTTGGTGAAGTCTACAGGATCCTCAGAATGATGTTTTTAAATGCATAAATTTTTTTTAATCCATAGAATTAATTCAGTGTCTCCCTATTACCTCCAGGATAAAAGACAAACTCAATCCCAGAATGCTTTTCCTTTTCATATACATCTTTTGGAACACCAAGATTCTTCCCATAACTCACCTCAAGTGTCCCTTCCTTCATTTCTCTAGTTATTAGTATCCACTCCCACTGTACCTAAAAATAACTTATGTTTATATATCTTATATTTATATATGTGTGCACATGTTGTACCCACCTAGTAGACTGTAAGCTCCTCAAGAGCAGGGACTACCCTTCTCCTTAGTTTCCATCCCAGGTGCAATTTACAGTGCCCAGTTTGTAGTAAATCGTTGGTCCTTTATTTCTGAAGAGGGCAGTCATCACAGGGTGATATCTTGACTTGAATATAAATTGTATGTGAGGCAGAGTTGCACAAAGTTGTCAGCCTTATCTTCTCTTCAAGAGTCATGGAAGTCCAGTAGCAAGACAAAAATCAAGACAACTGGTGATGGCCTAGGATGCAGTTGATAACCTTGATGTCTTCCCTGTCTGACCAGGCTCTAAACACTCCATGATAAACCTTCATGGCCTTTGGAACCCATTATTTTCATCTGCCCAATATCCCAGAGGAAGTCTTCACATGCTTGGGGTAGACACCTGCTAGCTCACCAAGTTTGAGGCATACTGTTACTCTCAATCTGGTTTATTCCATCTGCAGACAGTTTTCCTGGGGTGTGGCCTCTGTACCTGTCACAGCTTCCTGGAGCCACAGGTGAGAGCTGGGTGAAGGTGGACAGCAAAAGTAAATGAGCAGGCCCGAAAAGGGCTCAGCAAGCTCTCACACCAGAGGTGCTGGTCCTCTCTGAATACCCCATACAATAGGCATTTATCAATTCAACAACAGCAAGCATTAACACATCATTAAATGGTATTATGGATATCAGCGATATATTAATATTTAAACATTTAAAAATGCTTATTGATTAACATACTCAAACTATTCTCTTTCTCATATTTAAGCTTTCATAAATGCATATTGAATGATTAGTATACTAAAGCAATATTTTCTTTCTCTGTAGCATATCTGACATTGAAACCAAAGTGTCTTGTGTTCTATGTGGGTAATAAAACGTTGCCCAAAACTCTGGCTCAAAATGCTAATTGTGCTTTCTCAGTAGGCTTCACAACTTCTTCCATGAAGGACATCATCCAATCAAATGTAAGCTCTCCCAATTTCCCATTAGTCAAGGCTAAATGACATTGTCCAAGGAAGGCCAATGTGTCTGCCTGCCCAAGGAGTATAATCACTGACTCTGGCCATGGCCAACAAAATCTTGAGCTGAGAACAGAAATTGGGGCCAAGTTCAACTTATATTAACTTAGGTAGTGCTAACCTGGATCTGATACCATAGCTTCATTACCATTCATTTTCTCTTCCTATTTATAGACCAATATAGGCCCAGTAACAATAATAATAGCATATATATAGCACTTTGAGGTTTACCAAGTGCTTTACATGTATTAGCTCATTTGATCTTCACATACAACTTTGAGAGGGAGGTACGATTATTGTTCCCATTTTACAAATAAGGAAACTGAGGCACTAAGAGGTTCAGTGACTTGCCTAGGGACACCCAGCTAGTAAGTGTCTGAGGCTGGATTTGAACTCAGGTTGTGGCTTGGACTGAAACCAAATAATGATTGGTCTTTGGCTCCATGAAACCACTTATATGCCTGCAATCTTCCTATTCCCTAGATCTTATTCAGGGACAGTCAACTCCTCCTTTTGACAGCTATTCTTACAGTGGAGAGAGTTGTTTTTGGTAATGATCATTCAAAGGAGGGAGAAACCACATGCGTTTGTCTAGGTCAGAGAAGGCTTCATGGAGGAAGAAGCATTTGAATTTTAAAAAATGGGTAGGATTTCAATTGGAGAATGGTTTAAAAAAATTGTGGTACATGAATGCAATGGAATATTGTTGTGCTGTAAGGAATGATGTGTGTTATAAAGACAGTGAAGGCTAGAAAGATCTGTATTAACTGATACAGTGACATAAGTAGAACCAAGAAGACAATGTAACTACAACAATGGAAACAGAAAGGAAAACTGCACACCAAAAAAAATCAAAAGTAAAAATGTAACAAAATTATAAAGATCAAGTAAGGCTTGAATGAAGAGATATGAGAAGACACCCCCAATCTACCCTTTCATGGAAGTAGAATGTTCACAGGTGTGGCACATTGCACATGTTTTGGGGTTTTTTCAATGTACTGATCAGTTTTGCTAATTTTTCCCCCTCTCTAAAAAAAAATACTATTTGTCATATGGTATAGCTCACTTGGAAGGGGAAAGATATTTAGGATAACTGTGGTGATATAAGCAACAGGAAATATCAATAAAAATTTTATTTTAAAATAAAACAAAATTAATTAAAACCAAAGACAAAAGATAAAAATTAAAAATAAATAAAAGATAAAGAATCAATAGGATTTACATAAGCCAGGACTGTGCTTGTGTGCAAAGAAGGAGAGAAGAAAAATTACACTAGGAAAATGTTGTAAAGGCACTTCTTGAATGTAACTCAGATAAAAGCAGGCCGGTATTAAATGTGCTACCTAGTATTATTTTTTTCAAGGTCCATATCAGTCAGGAAAACATTTTAACCACTCATATCTATCATTCTCTAATATAAGGATCTTTGCTCAGAATCAGATTTTCCCAAGAAGCATCTCAGCAAAGAACAAAAGAAATACGTCTGAATAACTGTGTGTACTCAAAATGAAAGGGCCTTAATGGCCCTCCATTATCTTCTGTAGAGTTAATTGAGGCTAAAAGCTCTAGACACAGAATTTTAGGAGATTACACATCATGATTAGCAGTATGTCTTCTTTGACATCTATCAGTATAATTACATTAAACTCTTTTGTTGACCAGTGTGGTTAAGATCAGGACATGAGACCAGAGAAAAATCCTCAGGCTCTGAGCTCAGAGTCTAGAAGGCAGAATTTGATACATGTTTCAACCCCTGACTCACAGCATATTTCTTTTCAATGAGAAGTTATTGTGGTACAGTGGAAAGAGCCCTAGATTTTGGTTCAAATCCTGGCCCTTCTGAGGGCTGGCTGTGTGACTTTGGACAAGTCACTCACTTTCTCTAGGCCTCTGTTTTCTGATCTGCAAAATGAGAAGATCGTACTAAGTCTCCTCCAGCTTTAAATCTATGATCCTTTTGTAGTAGAGGTCTGGCACCTTTTCTCACCCCTCTCTTAATTATTCCCTCTTTATCTCTTATATAGCCTATTTGTACATATTTATTTGCTTATTGTCTCCTCCGGTAAATCATGAGCTCCTGGAGAGTAGGGATTGTCTTTTGCCACTTTTTGTATCTCTCCCAGTGCTTAGCAATAGCACCTGGTATATAGTAGGCTTTTAATCAATGTTTATTGTCTGATTGCCTGGTTGGTATATGTACAGAGTGCCTATACTGGTATGTCTCCACATGGGGATGCTGGGGAGCTCACTTCCTGTGTCCAGGAGAATCATGATGAACTGGGATGGAAGTATCTTGGAGAGACTAGGGAGCACACGTGGACATTCTGTAACTGGTTCCAGTCCCCCAAGGTGAAGAGGAAACTCTTCTATTAGGTATGGAATGATTTTTTGAAAAGGTCATTAGTCTGAGCCTCCGACATTTTTTGCCTGAGTCATTCTTGGAGGGATCTTTATTGACTCTCTTGCTTACTTCCTCTGGTGAGAGTCCCTGCTGCAAAGTAAAGGCCTACGGTGGGAGCATGCAGAAGGTGGGGGAAGTTCTCTTCCACCTTCAGCTCATATATCTGAAGAGGGTCCAAATCCTGGGCCTGTGCATTTATTCTTTTCTGATTGAAGTGTAGGAAGCAGAACCTCTGTGACTGTGGATTGAAACAGTCTGAAGGGGGGGGGGGGGGGGAGTCAAGATGGTGGAGTAGAATCAGGACCTCCAAGCGGCTCTGGCTTCCACCTTCCCCCATGAATGTAAAAAAGGGATTCTGAACAAACTTTGGAGCTGCAGAACCCACAAAATGACACAGAGAGGGTAACCTCCTGCTGAGGACAGCCCGGCAGGCCAGCAGGAATCGGCCAGCGCAGTGCTCTGAGAGCCGAGCCCAGGCCCATGTGAGCCAGAGGTTTTAGCCCTAGGGAGGGTCTGACCAGCCACAGGCCAGAGGGACTCCAGATCAGCAGCAGCTGTTTCCAGAATTATCAACACATAGATTTGAAGGACAAAGTGAGAGGTCAGTGAAGTCTGGACTTTGGGACCCAGTAAGTGGGAGTGCATGGCTTTTGCCCCCCAGGGCGAGAAGCTGCTAAGAACCCCAGCACAGCCATCCAGGCCACATGGCAGCTTCAGCTCCTGGCCCAAAGAGTGTAGGGGGACCAAGCGACCAGTCTGAGAGGTAATCGCTCTTGATTTAACCTGCTTGGATTAAGTCTAGGGTGGAGGTCCTGGGATGTGTGACCAGCTTGCCAGAGTGTGTGGAGGCCTCAGAGAGGGCACCCATCTAATACCTCTGGCAGCTGAGAAAACCCCAGTGTTTGCAACAAAAGATCACCTGTCTGGTGGCAGAGTCCTACTATGGCAAAAAACCCAGGGGTCAAGTGACTGAGGGGCAACATGACCAGGCAAAGGAAACAAAGCAGACAGAAGATTCCAACATTGGACTCCTATTTTGGGGACAAAAAGGAGCAAAGCATGGAACAGGAGGAAGACAGTAAAGTCAGAACTCCTGCACCAAAAGCTTCAAAGGAAAATACTAGCTGGTTACAGGCCATAGAGGACCTTAAGAAGCAGATAAGAGAAATGGAGGAAAAATTGGGAAGAGAAATGAGAACGATGCAAGAAAATTATGAAATGAGGGTCAACAGCCTGACTGAGGAAAATCACACCTTAAAAAATAGACTAACTCAAATGGAAAAAGAGGCTCAAAAAGGCAATGAGGAGAAGAATGCCTTAAAAAGCCAAATTTGCCAGATGGAAAAAGAAATCTCAAAAGCTCACTGAGGAGAATCATTGCTTCAGAATTAGATTGGAGCAAATGGAAGCTAATGACTTGATGAGAAATCAAGATGCTATTAAACAGATCCAAACAAATGAAAGAATAGAAGGCAATGTGAAATATCTCATGGGAAAAACCACTGACCTGGAAAATAGATCCAGGAGAGATCATTTTAAAATTATTGGGTTACCTGAAAGCCATGATCAAAGAACCTAGAAATCATCCTCCAAGAAGTTCTCAAAGAAAACTGCCCTGATGTTTTAGAACCAGAGGGCAAAATAGAGGTTGAAAGAATCCACCAACCACCTCTTGAAAAAGATCCCAAAAAGAAAACTACTAGGAATATTATAGCCAGGTTCTGGAATTCCCAGATTAAGGAGAGAATATTACAAGCAGCCAGGAAGAAAAAATTTGAATATTGTGGAAACATAATTAGGATACCCAGGATCTGGTAGCTTCTACACTGAGGGATCCAAGGGCTTGGAATATGATATTCTGGAGGTCAAATGATCTGGGATTAAAACCAAGAGTCACCTACCCAGCAAAACTGAGTGTCATCTTTCAGGGGAAAATATGGTCATTCAGTGGAATACAGGACTTTCAAGCATTCTTGATGAAAAAAACCAGAGTTGAATAGAAAATTTGACATTCAGATACAAGAAGCAAGAGAAGCATGAGAAGGTAAATAGGGAAAAGAAATCATAAGGAACTTTTCAAAGTTGAACTATTAACATTCCTACATGGAAAAACAATAATTTTAACTGATGGAACTTTTCTCAGTATGCAAATAGTTGAAGGGAATAGAAATATATATGTCTATATATGAGGTTTATGGGCATATGAATACATATGTGAATGTGTGTATATATGTTTACAGGTATACATAGAGGGCAAAGGACCAATTTAATAGGAAGGGATGATACTTAAAAAGTGAAATTAAGAGGTGAGAGAAGAATATAATGAGAGGAGATGGGGAGAGACAGAATGGGGGTAAACTGTCTCATAGAAGAGGTAAGGGAAAATGGTTACAATGGAGGGGAAGAATAGGAAGGCAAAAGGGAATAGGTCAACCTTATTCTCATTGAATTTGGCTTGGGGAGGAAATGAAATTCACACTAAATAGGGTATCTCACCTATTTAGGAGAGTAGGGAGGAAGGGGATGGGAGGGGACATGATAGAAGGGAGGGCAGGTTGGGGGGGAGGGAAGTTGGAAGCACCCACTTTTGAAAAGGGATGGGATCAAAGCAGAGAACAGAACAAGTGGGAGGTGGGATAGGAGGAAGGGAAATATAGTCAGTCTTTTACAATATATCTGCTATGTTATTGTTTTGCATTAGCTACACATGTACAACCTATACTGAACTGCTTATCTTCCCGGTAAGGGTGGGTGACAAGAGAGGAAGGGAATGAATCTGGAATTCAAAGTTTTAAAATCAAATATTCAAATATATATGTATATATATATATATATATATATACTATTATTAATACTATTTTACATGTAACTGGGAAATCAGGTATACATGCACTGGGGCATAGAAATCCACCATGCCCTACTAGAAAAGTTGAAAGGGGTATGGGAGAAAATATGGGAGAGAGCAGATTGGAGGAGGGGATATCCTATGGGACTGCTATTTTGGGGCGGTGGGTAGGGGAAAAACAGGGAGAAAATTTGTAACTCAAAATCTGGTAGAAATGAATGATGTAAATCAGAAGTTAATAAAGCATTTGAAAAAATGGGAAAAAAAAAGAAACAGTCTGAAGGGAATCCAGAATTCCAGAGAAATTCCCATGCCAGAGAAAACTAAAAAGAGGATCCACCTGACAGTTGAGCCACCTGTAGACATGAATTTGGAGGTATCAGTGCTATATAGGAAGTGAGCTAAGTTATGAGTGTACTCCCCCAGATACTGAGCTGGTATGGGGAATACTATGCCCCTGTATTGGGGAGTATAAGTACTTATTCCCTTCCTGTGCCTGCTTGTTCTGATATACCTTGTGTATGTGTGTGTGTGTTTGTTATAGCTCTGTGTTAATGTAAAAGCTATTGGTGCTAATTGGTTAAATGGAATTAGGATGCTAGTAATGTACCCTTAATAATTGGAGGAAGCTGCAGTCAGTGGGGATTCAAGTAAATGACAGATACAAGAAGAGATATTACTTACAAATCCTCATAGTAACTGAGAACCCCAAAGGGTGATGTAGTAAGAATGACCTTGGGAGAGGGAATCAGTGCATACACACTCTATTATAATAACAACAGGAAAAAGTAGCTATTTGAGTTTGGGGAAATAGCTAAATAAATTGTGATACACATATATAATGGAATATTATTGCACAATAAGACATGATAAATATGAAGAAACTAGAGAAATAGAGGAAGACTCATATGTACTAATGAAGAGTTCATAAGTATATCAGTTACAAGTATACAAATTCAAAAGTATATCTTATGATATAAATCTATAAGTAATCAGATTGAGGAAAATAATAACACAGTAATTCCAACGATGTAAAGAGGAAAAACATTAAAAATATGGATGGCTGCTGTTTATTTGGTGCAGTGATAGAGTACCGGGCCTGGAGTCAGGAAGACCTGAGTTCAAATCCAGCCTCAGATGGTGGGATCCTGGGCAAGACATTTAAGCTCTGTTTGCCTCAGCTTCTCCATCTGTAAAATGGGGGTGATAATAATACCTACCTCTCAGAGTTGTTGTGAAGAACAAATGAAATGATAATTATAAAGTGCTTAGTATAGTGACTGTAACATAATGAATGCTACATAAAGGTTAGCTATTATTAGTATTATTCTTAGAAGTCTGAGTATGCTTTGAGGGAGGTATGCCAGGGGAGCCTGAAACCTACCTAATCACTGGTAAATGGGTCCTGAAGCCAAAAGGATCTTGGCTTTGGCCTCTTGGAGCCACATCGAGGGAAACAGCCAGCCCCTTGAAGTTCTCTGCTCTGGGAGACAGAGCCAGGCAGTGTATTTTCACCTCAGAGCCCTTCAAGAGGCCTGAAGCTAGGGCTTCTGCCAGAGCTATAGGAGGAGTCAGTGGGTGACTGCCAAGGAAAGTGCCTGGGTACCCACAATAGGGAGCCTTACAGGAGGCCTAAAACCAATGAGTGCTTTGACATCCAGTTGGGGCCTGTCAATGCAGCAGTAGGAAACAGAGTCAACTCCATATCATGGATTGTAAAAGGTGAAAGAGACAGAGATAAAACAGCACTCACATTGGGTTACCAGAAAAAGGCAAAAGTTAAGATTTGTGACAGAGAATGAGTCCCAGCCACCTCAATCAGAAGTGTGGCATTCAAACTGCAGAGAGAACAAGACCAGGAGGAAGGGCCTATCTAGCCCCATGCTTAACTCCATCTAAAAGCAAGAGAGGGCGCCGAGCCTGGCTATAACACAGAGTTACAAGCTGCCAATCTAGGAAATAAGATTTAGAGATACGAGAAAACAGAAGAAAATTCTGAATCTGATGAAGAAATAGTATGAGTTAAGAGAAGCCCCAGACCATAAGACTGCCTGGATCTATTAGAACCAGAGGATAAAGCAAAAGAAAGAATATACTGGTCACCTTTTGAAAGAATCCTGCAAATGAAAACTTTCAAGAATTTCATAGCCCAAATCCAGAGCTTCTATGCAAAAGAAAAATAAAATACTGTAGGCATCCAGAAGGAAAGAGTTCAGGTACATGACCATGCTGTAAATACTTTAAAGAAGAGGAAATATTTAATATGATATTCCAAAAAGAAAAAAGGCTTACAACCAAAGCACTTAACTAAGTTCATGGGGCATTTTCTTGGTTGGGTCCTAACCTTTGCTCATAATACAATTTAACATTACATTAACATACTCCTTTGTTCTAACAGAACATCCCATTTACAAACAAATCTCAAAGCAAAACTCTTTGGAGACAGAGTTTCAACAAATTGAAGTTGTGAGAATGATTCATTTCCCATGTAACTTGAGTAAAGATTTTGCTCCAAAGTTAATAGCTCTGTTCATTTTATCAGCTAGGCCTTTTCAAGTGAACTTGCAAGGGAGGAAGGAGTTTTTAATGTCTTTTCATTACGGAGTGAAAACCATGACCTTTATGAAACATTCCTTTCCTTTTCTCCTTGCACAACCTAGTAGAAGTACAGTATTTATGCTACAAAATACATTCCTTCTAGTATCACAACTCCCAACATCAAGTAAAGCAGAAGGCAAGATTTTCAGAATAGCTTCAATAATAGGAATCTGCCCCAAGATACCTTAATAAGAGGTGGGGTTACCAATAGCAACCTGAAGGAGTAGGTTAAGGGAAACAAGTACAGGGAAAGGGGGATTATAAGAAAAAAGAAAAGAGTTAGAATGTAAAGGGATGCCCTTGAACTGATATTGGGGAATTGCTGAGCAAATTATGATCTTTGAATATAATGGAACATTATTTTGCCATAATAAATGATGAGAGATCAAATATCAGAGAATCCTGGTAGTATGAACAGATGCAGAATGCAATGAGCAGACCTAGGATAATGGATACAGTGACAACATTGTAGATAAAACAACTTTCAAAGACTTAAGAACTCTGATCAACACAATGGTCAATCATATCTCTTGGGGACATAGGATGAAACGTACTACCTACCTTCTGAAAGAGAAATTGTGAATTGAAGGTGCAGGAAGAAACATACTTTTTTGGACAGGGCCACTATACAGATGTGGTTTGCTTGACTGTGCTTATTGGTTACCTGATTTATTTTTCCCCCCTTCTCAGTTTTTAATTTTGTAGGGACTGGAAGTTGGGGATAAGGGATTGGGGTGAGGAGTGTAATAGTGATAAACCAAGAAAGGGCCATAGAACATTTTTTTAAGAATTTTTTTTCTTGGAGAGCTATTGGAGTTAAATGACTTGCCCAAGATCACACAGCTAGTTTTTTTGCATTGTGTCTGAGGGCACATTTGAACTCAGGTCCTCCTGACTCCAGGGCTGGTGCTTATTCACTGCACCACCTAGCCACCCCCCTTTGAATATTTATTAAAATACACAAAAGAGAACAGAAAGGAGTTCAGAAAGAAATGCAGATAAGCAGGGCAGTTTTAAATGTTGATATATAGGATTTATTATATACTTTTAAAAAAGCAATCAGCATGAAATGGAGATTCATGGTTCCATATATGATCCTTTTGGGGGGCTTTGCAGTCTATATGGAAATGTTCATACTGAGGGGTGTTTAAGTTCAGAATAAATTTTTTTAAATGACAAATTATAAATGGTCATATGAAAATGTGCTCCTAACCATTAATAGTAAGTTAAGTGCAAACTAAAATGATTCTGAGATTTAACACAACACTTAGCAAACTGGCAAAAGACAACAAAAAATAAAAATAGCAAATGATAAAGAAGTTGTAGGAAGCTGCATACAATAATTCAGCATTAGTGGGGCTATCTATCCATTGGTCTAACCATTTTGTATATCACTTTGAAAACATGCAACAACAGCAAAAGTGACTAAATTATCCGTACCTATTGACTTAAATAATCTCACCACCAAGAATTTACTAAAAAAAGTAAGAGATGGGGGTCCACTAACACTTTTTTTTAAGCAATTGGGGTTAAATAACTTGCTCAAGGTTACACGGCCAGTTATTTCTGGGTGTGGTGCTAAGTATCTGAGTCCGGATTCGATCCCAGCTCTTCCAACTCTGGGGCCGGCACTTTTACTCACTGTGCCACCTGGCCGATCCCCGCTAACACTTATCCAGCACCCCCTTCTAGGCAGTGAAATTGGGTCCTCCCATCGCTCTTACTCACTGAGCTACCTAGCCGCCCCACCTCAAGCTTTTCTCGAAGACTTCAGTAGAAGAGGTTGTGTTTACTGATGTAAAAGGTTTTCAGAGTGGGGACGGGGAGGGAAGAGCAGTTCTCAGTCAATTAATTAATTCTCATGGAGATCTTTAAAATGGTCCTCTTTTCTGACTTTATCTCTTAGGAATGTCCAGTAGCTACAGAGATGTTTGCTTACTGAGCTCTTACTTCCTAGGGTTATAAATAACGTTGCCACTAAAATTGTATTAGGGGAGGTTATGGGGCAGGGAAGAAGCCTTTTCTTGCCCCTGGACCAAGTTAGATAACTTCATCAAAAGGGACAAACAAGCTGTCCTCGCAGGCTGTTGGTTACCATTCTTTCCTTTCATCTGTCAAGTCAAGGCACATTTATAAAGCACCTACTATGTGTTAGGCACTGACCTAAGCACTGAGGATACCAAAAAGGCAAACAAAACCAGTTCCTGCTCTATGCCTCTTTTCAGCACTTTTAAATTACGTAAATTTGGGCATTTGACCACAGTCATTATCTTCTGTCTCGTATCTATACCATTGTTACTAGCAGAGTTAGGAATCTGGTAGACACCACTAATAACAATGCATACCAGTGAACTTGACCTTCTTTCGAGCTTCCTCAGATGTCTGTACTAATAACCCGCTGTGCCGGGCAGGACTCGACTTATTCTCTGCTGATTTCTCTAAGTCCTTGGTTACTCCTTTGCTTCTGGACATGCTATTATACTCTGAGCAGTTCTGCAGGGTTTGAGAAAGTCTGAGTTAGGCAAGTATAGTATAGGTGGGTGAGTGGGTGGGATAGAATAAACCTCGAAGGCAGGGATTTTGTTCTTGTCTTTTTATCTCCAACACCACTCAAAGTGACTGGTGCTTAGTAGACAATAAACTTTAATTCAATTGCTGAATTGCTGATAGCTTTTGTTTGCTAACTGAAGGTGTCAAATCCCTGATGGAACTATTGGTCTTTAACTTAAAACAGAATAAGGAATCAAATTTGAAAACTGTGGGCGGGTCCGTGGGAGAAGGGAAGAAGAAAGAGAGAGAGGGATAGAGGGAGACAAAGAGATAGAGAAAAAAGAGGGAGGGAGAAAGAGAGAGAGATAAGAGGGAGAGGGGGAGAGAGAGAGAGAGAGAGAGAGAGAGAGAGAGAGAGAGAGAGAGAGAGAGAGAGAGGAGAGAGTTCTCACTGTTGTTGAGAGTTACTGTTTAAGGTTTCATCAGCTAGAACTAGTTTCCTTGGTTCTTTTCAGATCTTTGAAAGAGTTTCCTTTCTTCTCTAGTCTCACTGTACCTTTTAGGAATAAGTACTTTCCCTAGAGTTGAGGAAAACTGATGGCTTAATAATAGTTAGCATTTATATAGCACTTTAAGGTTTCCAAAGTTCTTTACATATGTTCTCAATCTAACTGGAAAGAACTGGTTAGAAAGAACTATCTCTGCTTCCAGGGGCAGTATTGCAGTGGAAAGAATCAGGAAATCCCCACTATATCAGGTCCTTAACCAGGAAAGACAATTGGGGATGTTAAGGGGTGGGGGAGGGAGGAAGAGAAGAAAATGGATGGAGAGGGTGGTAGAGAAGCTGATGAGCTATGAGACTGTCAGATAGATGTCAAGCCTTCTGGGGTAGAAATAGGATGACCATGTGTGATCCATCAAAATGATCCATGAATCACTTTGATCCCACAGAAATACAACTTTTGTGCTACCTTTGACCAGCTGTTAATCAGCATCACCACAACAAGCTGATATGTAACATTAGCCTGAGAGATTGGCTAGTTTCAGCCCTCAACATAAAATAAAACATCCCAAAATAGCAACTTGAGTTGAGAATTCCCTTTTAATTTCATGACAGATATCATTCTTCCTGGGCCATTCTATCCCCTCTCCAATGTCTGCTTTGTGCTGTTGCCCAAGTCATGTTCCTAATACAACATCTGATCACTTAACTTGTCTACTCAAAAGCTTTCATTGACTACCCAATGTCCACTGAATAAAGTAAAAGCTTCCAGAGAGGCTATTAATTCTGAAGACTGAAAAGAGACTGTAACAAGGCAAAAAGGAAGGGCTAAGGGGCCTTCTTTCTTAAGAAGACCGTTTTTAACTCTTATCATGTGCAGAAACATTATAAAGAGAATTCTTGATGTAACATGCACACACCCTTACCCCACTCCATCATCTGTCTCCCTGTTCTCAGATAGGCAAGGAGGTTGGGAGTCTTTTTTCTCTGCTATTGGCTTGAGCCCTGATCGGCTCTTTGTCTCATTAGGCCCAGTGACTAGCACTCCAGCAACATTTGACCAATTAGCCTTGGGCAGCTAGGCAGTGCAGGGCCTTGAGTCAGAAAGACCTGAATTCAAATTTGACCTCAGACATTTATTATCTGTGTATCCCTGGGCAAATCACTTAACCAAGTTTACTTAAGTTTCCTCATTTGCAAAATGGGAAGGGAATGGCAAACCACAAAAATATCTTCTCCAAGAAAACCCCAAATTGGGTCATGAAGAAGCAGAAATGATGGAACAACAACAGAAAATAGGCCAGTGTGGATGGAATTTAGAGTGCACGAAGGAGAGTTCTATAAGCCTAGAAAGGTAGGCTAAAGTCCAAATGTAAAGAGTTTTACAGGACAAACAGAAGAGTGTGTACTATCCTAGAAGCAAAAGGGAGCTATTGAAACTTCTTGAACTAGGGGATAACATGATCAAACTTGTGCCTTAAGAATATCAGTTTAGCAACAGTGTGGGGGAAGAACTAAAAAGGGTATCTAAAGGCAGCATAAACAACTAGTAAGGTATTGTAAGAGTCCAGATGATCAGGGAATAAACTAGGGTAAGGGCTTTGTGAGGGGAGAGAATAAAATGATTGTGAAAGATAAGAATGTAGAATTCAAGACACTTGGCAACTGATCGATTATTGGGGAAATGGAAGGAGAGGGAAGAGATGAGTTTGATTTCAAGGCTTCCAACCAGGGAGATTGGAAAGATGCTGGTGCCCTCCAAAGAAACAGGGACATTAGGAATGGGAAAGGTTTAGGGGAAAGACAATTTTGCATAGGACATGTTTTGAATTTGAGATGTCTCTAGGACATGCATCAGTATGTAGCTGGCAACATTAGATGACAAAGGACTGTATAAATGTGATTCATTACAATAGTAATTATTATTATTTTGAATCAGAACCTGTAATTTTATCAGTAAAGGGCATTCCTAATATAGAAACTCCCTCTATCAATGCAGTTTGACAATTCTGCAATTTATAGTTTTAGGCAATTGTTTCGTGGGGTGAGTACTAGGAGATTAAGTGACTTTTGAACAGTCATATAGATTAAAATTCATAATTTCCTGACTCCAAAGCTGGCCCTCTATCCATGATACTATGCCTCTAGAGCAGGATTTCTTAGCTTTTTAGGGTGTCATGGATCCCTTTGGTAGTCTGGTGAAGTATATGGACCACTACTCAAAATAATGTTTTTAAGTGCATAAAATAAAATATGTAAGATTACAAGGAAGTCAATTATATTGAAATACAATTATCAAAATTTTGCAAAAAAAAAAAAAAACACCCAAGTTCTAAGACCTCAGACAGGGTAAGAACCCATACTCTAAATAATTGTGATATTGATTCAAAAGTCCTTTACCCACACCCTTGCCCCAATCAGTGAGAGTTTGTCATTGCTTTTAGCACTGGAAAACCAAAGGCCAAGAACCAGATAAGGATGAAAGTGCTGATGATACAAACAATATGTGTGTGAACAGGATGTCCCAAAAGTCTTAACGCAGCTTAAGCTGTTAAAGCTTAAAGTTTTCCTTTTCAAAAGCCTTCAATCACTACCTAGTGTCTACTGAGTAAAGTAAAAGCTTCCAGAGAGGCTATCAATTCTTAAGACTGGAAAGTGACTGGGAGGGCAGAGAGCAAGGACTCTTCTTGAGAGGACCTTTTTTTTCAGCTCTTATCACGTGAAGAAGCATTATAAAGAGAAGTTTTAATGTACCATTTACACCTTGGCCTCATTTTGTCAGGGCCAGGCTTCTGACATCTCCCTGCTCACTGTTCTCAGGAAACTTAAAATGGTTTGAAAGGGATCTCTTTCCTCTGCTATTGATTTGAGCCCCCATTGACTATTTCCCCCATTTTTAGGCCCGGTGACTAACTCTCTAGCAATATTTAACCACTTATTCTTTGTTAAGCTATTAATGCTTAAAACTTCACCAAATTTTTGAGACATCCTGTATAAAGCTTAAGTGTCCTTGCCCCAAAGAGGGACAGAAAGAGGATGGGGGATAGAGAACCAAAATTATTCCAGGGAAAATTATTCCCTTAAAGATGCTGTGATGGTGGCCACAGATTTCAGCTCCTTTTTACTGAAGCCCTTTGGGGACCATCCACTTGTCCCACTTTTAGTTCTCCAAACTAACAAGGGAGATGGTGTTTTTTGGGTGTATCTCTTTCCTTGTGCAATGACCCTTGGCAGCTCACTTGTTTGGGGCACCAGTGTGCTCAGAGTAACTGGCTCACTGTTTTTCTCTTACCTCATCTGTGGGCAGGACTCCCATCAGCACTTAGGGAAGCTCTTCATAGAGAGGAAATTCTCAGGGTGCAGATGAAAAAGATAATATAAAACTCACTTTTAAACCTGGACCAAAGGAAGAATGAGAGGCTGAATGTAACCTATTTCTTTCCAAGAGCTCAGAGCCCAGTATAAAAATGAAAAATTTCCTCATTTCTTATATAATTTTCATTAGCCATTTTTATTAGAGCAATAAAGTGATTTTTTTAATATAAAAAATTAAATACCCTGTAATATCTTCATAAATTAATCCAATCTGTGACAGAACTCAGGATAAGGTCGGGCATATTATGTCTTATTTAAAAGGGCTTAAGATGATAGATTTAGGGCTAGATGGGACCTTAAAGGTGATCTAATACAACTTCTTCATTTTACAGATGAAGGAACTGATATCCAAAGTTTGGATCTTGGACTTGTTTGCTCAAGGTCACACAAGTAATCTGTAGTAGAAGTGAGATTCAAATCTGGGTTCTTTGACTCCAAATCCAGTCTTTTCCCCACAATACCAGGCTATTTATTAGTTTCAGTGACTACAATGCTAGGTTATAGCAACTGTAACATGTTATAGTTACTATAACATAAAACTATGCTATAGTAACTATATAACATATACTATACAGCATGTACCTATGAACAGCATTAACTCACTTTTACATAGGACCTTACAGTTTTCAAAATACTTTCACATTCATTATTTCATGTGAACCTAATAAAAAAAAATTTGACATAGGTAAGGTAGATGTCACCATTTTACAGGTGAGAAAATTGAGGCACATGTAAACAGCTAATAAGTATCAAAGTCAGAACTAGAGCCCATCTTTGACTCGGGTTCTGGGCTCTTTCCAATACATCAGACTATCTGACTACACTTTAGTAAGCTGGTGACTTTGTACACCAGAAGTTTCATTTTTTCCACTTCTAATTCATTTCACTTTTTTCTCTCAGACAGCATGAAAGCAGGTATTAAAATAATCTTTGACTTTTTAGCATCATGGTACAATGTGGAGAGTGTTAAAACTGGAGTCAGAGGCCCTGGGTTCATATCCCAGCTCCTCTGTTTACTCTCTCTGCATCACCTTGGACAACTCACTTCACCCTATTAGATTCATTTTCTTCAACAGGAAAATGAGGGGGTTGCACCAAATGATGCATAAGGTCCTTTCCAGTTCTAAATCTCTGGTTGTGTGATCCTTTTCTCCACACAAATGTTTAAAAAGGTTTTTCTTTTTAAAATTAAAAAAAAACACATTTTTAATTTGCTTCCCAGTTACTTAGACCATACTGCAACATTAGAGCTAACCTCCTGAACCTGCTCAAACTGGAATCACCTGGAGGAGTCCCAACCCTCCTCCCTTGCTTCAAGGTCATTTCCAAACCATATCCACCAGAATACACTGTTCCTTTCCCCCTACCTTTTTTCCTAATTTCCTTTATGTGTTGCCTTCTTCCCTTAGATCAGAAGCTCCTTCAGGGCAGGGCAGGAACTGTCTTTCTCATTTGTATTTGTACAACCAGTCTTGTTAGGCACATGCAAGTCCTTAAGAAATGCTTTATCCTTCTTTTGTGTGTGTGTGTGTGTTTTTTTAAATATTTGGTATATCTTTTGATTTTTACATCTTTTTATATCATATATTCTTCTATACAGTTTTTATATCTTATACATTAATTTGTTCTTCTTTTCTATTCATTCGATCTTTTGTTTTTACATCATCTTCATTTCTGAATGTATCCCTCTCCCCTCTCCAATCCAGCAAGTCATCCCTTATAACAAAGAATTCTTTTTAAAAGAGATTTTTTAAAAAGCAGTTCTGCAGGTCAAAGAATATGAACAGACAGTTTTCAGAAGATAAAATCAAAGCCAATCAACAAATCAATTCTCTCTGACGCTATATGCAATTTTCCACACCAGTAGTTTCCTGCTGTTGCAAAGAGAGAAGGGAGGTACATTTTCTCAACTTTTCTTGGGGCCAAGCACAAAGAAGATTTAAAAAGTGAGAAGCTGAAATAATTGCTCAAATGGATAGTGAAAAAAGATAGTGTTTTGCAGAGAGACTGAAATGCTATTATGCAGTATATCGATTGTTTTGATGAACAAATCAGGGGGCAAGATACTGCAGGGCATTAGGATTTCAGAGCCAGCACAACAACAAGATGTTTCATCCCTTAATTTCCTCTTGGGACGAGAATTTCTGATGGGCTCTGCTTTTAAATTTATTTCATTTTGTGTCCTTAATAAAGTCTATGGAATGTTTTCTAGTAAACAAAAGGCCAATTTTTAGATTATTTATATATTTTTAAAATTTTGATTTTTATCCCTTAGGGACACAATATAATACTGTCCATATAAACAAAGAGTGATTATTTTCCCCCCTTTTCTGTTTTTTTAAACAACATTCTTGTTAATTCCAATTATTCAGTCGAAGCATCACAAAATCTCAGCATTCAAAAGGATCCTAGAGACAATCTATTCAAATCCATAGATAAAAGATGAATTCCCTCTACAATGTACCTGGAAAATTTATTACCCAGCTTTTGCTTAAAAGACCTCCAGCAAAGCTATTTGGAATTATGGATAGTATAAACCCTAAGAAGGTCATCAACCAAAAGAAAGGCTCCCTATATGCCAAAATATTTATAACAACACTTTTAGTGATAGCAAAAAACTAGTGAAAAAAAAAGTGGATGCCCATTGATTGGAAAATAGTTAAACTGTGGCATATGAATGTAATAGAATTTACTGTGTTATAAGAAATGATAAGTGTGATGAATACAGAGAAGTATGGAAAACCTTACACGAACTGATGAAAAGTAAAGCAAGCACAGCCAGGAAAACACTATATACAGTGACTGAAACAATATAAATGGAAAGAACAAGAACTACAAAAGAATCAAATTGAATGTTGCAAAATTATTAAAAAAAAAAAAACAAACCCAAGGGTGGCCTTAAAGAAGAGATATGAGAAGACAACTTTTCTCACTCTTTTACAAAGGTTGGGTTCCACAGTCATGGAACATCACATATAATGTCAGACTTTCTTGATGTGTTAATCAATTTTACTAAAACTTTTCCTTTCCTTTTTAAAAAAATCTTTGTTATAAAAGATGAGTCCTTTTTTATAAGGGATCCTCCTCTCTGGGAGGGGGAGGATCCAGGAGTAAACCTAGGTAATATAAAAAACAAAAGATAGCAATAAAAATCTATTTTTAAAAAAAACCTCTACCTCTCAAGGTAGTTCATACTACTTTAGTACAGATCTAATTGTTAGCAAGTTTTTCCTTATGTAAAATCTCAATTTGCCTTTTTGCAACTTTCTTTTGTCTCTGGTTCTGTCCTCTGGGGCCAAGCAGAAGTCTAATCCATTTTCTACAACTCTTCAAATACTTGAAGACCATGATGTCCCCTAAGTCTTTGCTAGTTCATCCATCACAAGTTCCTTCCACTCATTTTCTTATGGAGGGCAATAATCCTACCATCCAGAGAGTCCCTCCTCTGGAGACTCTCTGAATTATTAGTGTTCTTCCTTCTTTCTTAGTTGCCATGCCACACTATGGACTCATATGTGAGCCTTTCCTGATCTCCCCAATGCTAGTACCCTTCATCTCTAATTATCTCACTCTTATTTGTATTGATTCTGTGTGTATTTATACACATATACATATATAGATACATGCATAGATACATACACACATGCACATGTGTGTATGCATGCGTGCATACATATATAGATATACAAACTTATTATTCCCTCTATTAAAATGTGAACTCCTATTGAGGAGAGATTATTTCATTATTTTTTAAAGGAAAGACATTACATGACACCCCCCCATCACAAACCCCACTTCAATAAATGAAGTCACAGCATGTGCAGAATGTAATCAGTGTAAGAAAGGGAGTCCCTCTTTGCCTGAATTGATTTAGTCACAGAACGATCGAACTGGTCAACCAATCAATCAATCAATTTTGGCCCAAATGTAACCATGAAATATAAATTAACTTTTAAGAAATTTTCCTAAAACTCCATAAGAATGTGTGAATAAATCCTACATTAATTTGAAAGGACTATAGCACCACATAAGAAATATCTCACAATGCATTGAGAAAAATCAGGTATCCCCCTTGGACTCATGGATAAAAACAAATAATTTGGTTGTTGAGAGTTCCAGGTTCAGGAGCACTTCATGGAGGCAGACCTTTTCACCTGTACCAGAACAGAAGAAGGAATGGTTATGTCTCCTCCTCTCCCCTCTCCCCAGTGGCCACGTTAATGGAACCAATGGATCAGTAGTTCTTTGGGTTTCTCCATCGTGCTCCCAGGAACCTTATAAATGGGAAAGCACATCATCCAGCAAGATCCAGTCTGGTACTCACATCTCATCAGTATCCTCTGCCCTTCTGATTAGAGGGTAGAGTCATGAGTTTCAAAATCTACATTTAAGAAAGGAGACAAGGCTAGCCATCTCCTTCCTACCTGACTCTGTGCTCTTTGGGATTTCTTTGGATCTCTCCATTATGGCCCATGCAGGGACCTCCTTTCCCTCCCCCCCCCCCCCCCCCAGTTTTTCAGTTTACTTTCATAGATTGTAAGCTTCTTTGGAGGCAGGGACAGTCTTTCTTTTAGTATCCCTACCATGTAACACTGTGCCCGGTATATAGTAGGTGCTTAATAAATGTTTATTGACTGAAAGGATCTGATTGGGAACAGATACACTTGAGGACAGACACAGATGCAAAGAAATAGCTACACAAGGCAGTTTCAGGGTCCATAATCTCTTGTGGTAGAAAAAAGAATTGTCTACAGACTCATTTCAGAGCCTAGCCATGTGGCCCAACCCAGCAGAGAGCTCCACCTAAGGAGAGTTGCCTGAGAACTCGAAAGGCCATGCAGATCGGGCAGAACTAGGAATTGAGTTACCCTTTGCCATATACACATCCTACATACCTTGTACCTTGTTGCCAACATACTTTACGCTTGAGCCTACTCTTCCCGTGGATACTATGTGTATTTTGAGAAAGTGCACCCCGAATTTGGTCTGGGAGGGGTGGGGTGGGGTAGGATGTTATCAACTAATTGTTCTTACTATACTGTCTCAGTAAATGCCTAGGCTAAAAAATAATTAAGTCTACTTGCTGATTGTTAATAGGAAGATGGCGGTCTACAAGTTTTAATTATTACTGTATGCTAGGTCCTGTGCTAGGCACTAGGGATGAAAAAAGGCAAAAGCATGCTCCTTGCCCTTGTGGAGCTCACATGCTAATGAGGGAGACACCATTGAAAAAAAAGAGACAGAGAGACAAGGAGAGAAAGAGAGAGAGAGAGAGAGAGAGAGAGAGAGAGAGAGAGAGGAGAGAAATATGGATATTTCTCTATATGTTCACATACATCTACATTTACACATGGATAGTTTTCACTTTATGTAAGAGAAAGCTGCAGATCTCTACTTCAAGTGACTTTTACATAATGTCAGTTTGCCTGTGGGGGGAGGAAGCTCTCTCATGGTACAAGGACATGTGAGGGATGGGGATAGAGAAGTGAGAGCAAGAGGAGGAACTCATTCGTCCTGGCCTGAACTGAGAGGAAGAATGATAGGAGGTGCTCAAGGGGAAGGACGTACATGGGGGCTGAACATGGACACAAACAGGAGAGGACAGGCAACATGTCAGGGCTGGGGACAGATGTGTACCCAAGTGTCGAAGGATGAAAGATGCCCAAGAGACAATCCTGGCCTCTTTCTTCCTAACAGTTTTCTCTATATGTTGTAATGGAAAGAGGCCTGCTCTTCGCTGGAATAAAATAATTATTCTTTCTTTCGGATCAGTAGGCCTACATTTAAACCCTGCTTTCAACACACACACACACACACACACACACACAAACATATAAATAAAATACAACTGCAGGTATAACAGTAGGCAAATTGTTTCATTTCTCTAAAGCTGTTTCCTCATTTACAAAATGGGGACAATAACACCCAAAGGTTTGTAGTGAGGAAAACACTTTGTAAACCATAAAGGGTTATATAAATATCAGTTATTGGTAATGATGACAAGAGTGCAGCTGGGTGGCACCATAGATAGAGACTAGGCCTGGAGCTAGGAAGACCCAAGTGTGATTATTTTCCAATCTTCTCTTATCTACACTTTATAGATATACCTGTACTTTTTGTTACCAATCACAATCTTAGATCATGACAGCCTTGATAGCAGGAAGCATATTTTGCCTCTTTTTGTATCCCTAGTGCTTAGCACATAGTAGGTGCTCAATAAATACCAACTATTTGATTCTTTTAGATCTAACATACTCTTTAAAGGAATTCATATTCTTAAATAAAAATTCCTTAACTACAATTTGTGTGACCTAGGTACAGGACTATTTAATGCCTCATTTTGTCAAACCTTACCAAATGATTGAACGAAGTGTTCTCTATAGTTATTTATGGTCATCTTTGATTCTTGTATAGTTCTTACATATGTGAGACACACCTTTAGAAGGCCCAAGAAGGGCCTTTAATGTTGACCTTTGCTGTATCATGTCAGATACTCTCCTAAAGTCAATGAACTATAGGCACAGTGGAACCTTATATTCTCTGTACTTCTCAGAATTTATATTCTCTGCATCCCCACAGTGTAACAATACAGATAAATCAATAAGCATTTCTTAACCTGGGGAGATTTATATGAATTAATGTAAAGTAAAGTGAGCAGAGCCAGGAGAACATTGTACATTGTAACAGCAGTAAAGATGATCGACTGCCAAAGACTTGACTACTCTGATCAAGACCATGATCCAATTCAATTCCAATGGACACACGATGAAAAATGCCATAGAGAGAACTGATGAACTCTGAGTACAGATTGAAGCATACTTTTTAAACTTGATTTTTCTTGGGGTTTTTATGTTTTCTTTTGCAACATGGCTAAATTTGGAAATAAGCACTTCACATGTATGATTGATATCATATTGCTTGCCTTTCTCAAGGAGTGGGGAAGGGTTAGAAAAGAATTTAAAATAATATTAAAAATTAACATGTAATTGGTAAATATTAACAAAATAAATTGAGATATATTAAGAAAAAAATAAACATTTCTTAAATGCCTACTATGTCCATCAGTCAGTCAACTAGCTTTTATTAAGTACTTATAATGGCCCAGGCAGGGAAGCTAGATGGCATAGCGGATGAAGTACTAGGCATGACATTAGGAAGACCTGAGTTTAAATCTGGCCTCATATACTTACTAGCTGTGTGATCCTGGGCAAGTCACTTCTCCTGTTTGCCTCAGTTTCCCAAGGAAATGGCAAATTGCCCCAGTATCTTTGCCAAGAAAACCTCAAACAGGATCATGAAGAATTGGACTGAAACTACTGAATAACACATGGTATGCCAAGCACTGTGCTAAGTGCTGTGCTAAGCACTGGAGACATAAATGCAAAAGTGAGACATTTCATGCCTTCAAGTAGTTTACACTCTACTGGATGTGATCTGCTACAGAAAACACCTTATGAAAGCCAGTCGGCTCCTTTCATGTCTTCGCTGGGGGGGTGACCTCAATGCATGCATGTCAAGATCCCACAGGCTCTTATCTAAATATGTGTGCCTGGGACGGGTCAGAAGGTGTTGCCTGAGAAGCAGCTGTCATCGATTTTGTGACAGAGAATTGTTGTTGCCAGATCCTTCAGTGTTCCCTGTACCCAAGACATCAGGCAACTCACAGCACAGCCAGTCAGTCACACGAGACTTTTCCATGCACACACACACACACTTCCTACCACAGAAAAGGCCTCACTTGCCTCAAACTACCTCTTTTTCCAAGAGACTCAGCACTACAAAGTGAACATAGTACATCTACTGTACACACAGTACTCCACAAAATACACACAGCATTACAAATATTAACTTAGAAATTTTGTCTCTCCCTGCTTTTATCTGCTGCCTATGGTTAGTTCCCATGTGGGGTAGCAGTAGTTCATAGCAGTTGATTTCACCAAATTCTGTTCTAGCCATTACTCTGGCTTCCTTAGCCCAATAATAATTTGTTTTACCTAGCACAGAGCCTTACCCATGACAGTTTCTTAATCTCTCCATTCAATTAAATAGAGCATTCTTATTTTAAAGAGATGAGAAAACAATAATAGTAACAATAGCTAATGTGGAAGCACTTGGCTGCCCTTTTCCTATCTTGATAGGGTGGGATTTGGATTACATTCGTATATTATTACAGCAAATGGTGAAGTCTAGGCATATTAATTTCACATTGTTGATGAGATAACCATAGAATCGACTCAAAAAAACAGCAGCAGAGTTCTTTTTGCAGTGGCAAAGACTTAAAAATTGAAAGGATGCCTATCAATTTAAGGAATGGCTGAATAATTTATGGTATGTGAATGTGATGGAATACTATCATACTGCAAGAAATGGTGAAGAGGATGATCTCAGAGAAACCTGAGAAGATTTGTATGAACTAATACAGAGTGAAGTGAGCAAAACCAGGAAAATAATTTTTACGATAAAAGCAATATTATAAAGGCAAACAACTTTAAAAGACCTAGGAACTCTGACTGATCACAATTCCCAAGGATGAATGATGAAACATAGTATCCTGATAGAGATGTGATGGACCCAGAGTACATATCATAATGTCCCAAAAATCTTAGTACTGTTTTAGCTTATTGAAGCTTTTCTGGGGGACATAACCAACAAAGGAATTTGTTTTGCCTTACTGTACATGTTTTTAACAGGATTTTTGGGGGGGTCAAAGGGGGCATTGGTTTGCTTTTTGTTTTCACAGTGGAGTAGAAGAGGCAGGAAGGAGAGAAGGCAGATCTTTATGAAGACAAAATTTAATTTTAGAAATAAATAAACAAATATTGGCCAATCCAGACCATTTTCTTTCATGCATTCTTTTCATTTCTGTTGTTCCATGTCTATAATGTTATGAAAGACAAATTTTACATATGGCATCAAAGATTGCAGTATCTATCCTACTTAAATACACTGGCTTCTGGGGCGGCTAATTGGCACAGTGAATAGAGAGCCGGCTCTGGAGTCAGGAGGACCTGAATTCAAATACGGCCTCAAACATTTAACACTTACTAGCCGTGTGACCTTGGACAAGTCACTTTACCCCAATTGCCCTGCCCTCCTACCTCCAAAAAGCAAAAAAAAAAAAAATACACTGGCTTCAAACAGCTTTCCTCAAGGAGGAAAGGTTAAGACATACACCAGTGCAAATCATCCTATCTGTTCTCAACTTCTCTACCTTGCTTTTACCATTGCAGTAATACCTACAATAGAACCCATGAGAAGAGAATAAGCTAGCAAAGCATTGTTTTGACATTTAAATCATAGGATCACATACTACTGGAAGGGGCCTTAGAAGCCACTAGAGGCCAGTTCAATGCCTTAATTTTACATCTAGGGAAACTGAGGCAAAGAGATGATAAGCTTAAGGTGGCACAATTAGTAAGGGTCTGAGTCAGAATTTAAACAGATCTTCCTGACTCCAAGTTCAGCATCTCATCCTTTATGATCTCCATTCTTCAGGGGGCAACCAAGGGCTCCTGTGAACAAGAGTAAAGCAGTGCTATTCTTTGGGTCAAAGTGGTTCCTTTTGCTGTTCTCCCTCTTTTTTTCCCCTAGGGACAATATAGTCATCACAGATAGAAGTAGTAGCAGTCCTATCTCTAGGTTCATACCATTCATGAAGTTCCAGAATGAACCAAGACAAAGGGAATTACTGTCTAAGGTCTGAAAGTTACATGCATTTATTAAATGTAAACATGTTTCTCCCCATGACATCTATGGCCAAATTCAGTCTTGTTTGCTTTTCTGGGGAAAACCTTTGTACTACGTTCATTTATAAAGACAAAGAAAAAGAGTTCATTTGTGTGTGTGTGTGTGTGTGCATGTGCCTTATAATCTTACTTAAAACCATAAATTCCAAATATTTACAATTTATTTTTTCAATGTGTGCAACAGGACAATGGAAACCAATGTACTCTAATGGGTAGGAAATTCTCCTAAGATCCTCTGTTGACCCCCTGGAGAACATAGCTGCTCCCATTTGTAAGGAAGCTGTTGTTCAGTTGTAGCTAAGTCTTTGTGGCCCTATTTGAGGTTTTCTAAGTGAAGATACTGGAGTGGCTTGCCATTTCCTTCTCTAGCTCATTTTACAAATAAGGAAACCGTGGCAAACAGGATTAAGTGACTTGCTCAGGGTTGCTGTTGTTTGTCCTTCGTTCTCAAAGAAGACTATGACATCAGGAAGGTGACACCATGACATGCAAGTGAGCTGGATTTAAGTGTGGGAGGGCTACACAAAGTCGCCAGCCTCACTTTTTCCTCTGGAGCCATCTGGGTCCAGTGGCCAAATACGGGTCAGGACAAGCGGAGATGGCCTAGGATGCAGTGAGGGACCTTTTCAAGCTAAAGTCTTTAACTGGTCTCAGTTTGACAGAAGTAGCAGTGATTCTGTGATTAAGGCTTAATTTTTTTTAATGGGGCGAAGAATGGTCTCTAAAAAAATAGATCTAGGGAGGCGGCTAGGTGGCGAAGTGAATAGAGCACTGGCCCTGGAGTCAGGAGGACCTGAGTTCAAATACAGCCTCAGACACTTAATCCACTTACTAGCCATGTGACTTTGGGCAAGTCACTTAACCCCAATTGCCCTCTAAAAAAAAAAAAAGCAAAAACAAAAAACAAAGTTTCATGCTTCTTCCGCTTGTGTTGTCTAAAAAACAAATAGATCTAGGAAGGGAAGGGTTTCAGGCCTAAATAGAAATAATTGCTATTTACATTCATTCTGAGCCAATCAGGACACAAACAGTGACTAAGGAGGGTTTCATCTCTATCCACTGAACCACCTTGTTGCTTTCCTAAGGAGGGGGGGGGGGAAGAAAAGCCTTCTGAGAGAAGATCATGGGGGGAGGGGGGGAAGGAACGAGTAGGTGGAGAGCTGTTACTATCACAGCCGTTGCCATATCCCAGGCTATCCCCACCAGAGAAAGTAAAAGCAGAGATGCTAAGGAGGAGGGGGCAAAGACTGCCAGCAACTATACTGATCAATATGTAAGAACAACCTCTGGGGCTCCATAGCAGCTGCACCAGAAACCAGGAATAGAGGAACAAGAGACCACAGCCAAATCTATGTCACCAAGAAGTAGGGGCAGAGATGTGGCAATAAGGTCACCAGAGCTGGACTCCAGGACCAAGAGGCATGTCCGGGAAGAAGCTGATTTTTTACTCAGAGGGACGAATCCAAAAAGGGGATTTGATTTTCCTTCTTCCCTTTCCATTTCTGGGACCACATACATTTGCTTTGAGACTGGGATTACAACAGTGAATTAAATTCTTATCTAACTTGTCCTCTAAGCCAATGTTGAGATAAAGTTGTGGTTAACCTTTTCATTAACCATTTCTGACCTGTATATGTCTTTCATTGCTAAAAATCAGCTGAGGGAGAGGCAATGAGGTAGTGAGTTGTACAAAGTGAGAAATAGATCTTGTTACAGCTGGGACTTTTCCTGGCACTGTGGGGGCTCAGAGCTGTACAAAAGAGAGATGACACTTTAGTGACTTGTATTTTGTAGCTCACCAAAAGCAGGGAACAATGTGGATCTGGAAAGGTCTAGACAAACATACAAAAAAACATAGAAATCTTGGCAGGTGGGAATAGGGAGGGGAACAGGGCTGTGAACAAATTGGGAAGTATAATTTCTGAGGAAAATGCCTTGGGCATTTTTTTTCTTCCCATTAACCAAAAGGGAGATGAGGGCATTGATTGACTAGACAGAGTCAAGCTTGAAGGGAAGGCAAGCTAGGCAAGACAGGTATGGCCAACCTCCGTGTAGAAGCCAGAAAGCTGGAGTGACCAGCCCCCTGCTCACTTAGCCTAACATCTCCTCTTACACATACTCCACTATTAGACCTTAAGAAAATAGGAGGGAAAAAAAAAAAAGAAATAAAAGCTCCTGTTAGTTTCCATAGGGCAGTTAGATGGTACAGTGGATAGAGCACTGGGCCTGGAGTCAGGAAGACCTGAGTTCAAATGTGGCCTCAGACACTTCCTAGCTGTGCGACCCTGGGCAAGTCACTTAACTCTGCCTTAGTTCCTCTTCTGTAAAATGAGCTGGAGAAGGAAATAACAAACTACTCCAATAAACATGACTGAACATCAAATTATTTCTATATCCTTCCCTGGCCTATTTTTCTTCAATATGAGCTTTTTTTATCCCTTCCATTTCAGATTCAGGAGAAATCCATGGTGTTGGAGCTCTATCTGGTGAGCAATGTGGAAGACTAGACTTTGAGCAAAACTGAAGACACTTGATTAGCTTCTGATTTAGCCACTGTAATGATGGCCTGGGGGTAGTGCCACCTGGTGGCCAAATTGCATACTACATTCCCTACTGTCTTAGTTCACTTAACCCTAGTCCAACATCTAACTGGCCCAGCATCTGTTTTGGTGGGGCCGATGCTAAAAATTATTTTTACATTTTTAAATAAAACAACAAAACTTTACTTTAAGATGTAAATGCTATTCTTAGCTGAGAGATGTACAAAAAATGAGGGGTAACCAGAGCAGTAGTTTGCCAACCCCTGAATGACAGAACATGCTGACGCTCTCTGAAATGTCAGGTAGAAGTGGATCGAACCCCCAGCAGCACTGCTTCTAACACTCTACACCACCCATCATACATTCGAAAGCTGGGCATCAACTGTTTCCAGTTTGGGATTTCTTCTTTAATATTATGAATAAAAATCACATGGCAGGATCATAAGATTTAGAGTTTGAAAGGACATTTGAAATCTCCTAGAACAATCTCCTTCCTTTTACAAATGAGGGAGGCCAAGTGTTTAACACAGTCAGTCCATAATCATTTGTTAAATATCTACTATGGGGTAGGCATTGTGCTAAGCATTAGAGCTCCAAAAAGTGGCAAAAGACAGTCCCTGCCCTCAAAGAGCTTACAACAGAGCTGGGATAGAAACCCAGGCCTTACCATTCCAAAGCCAATTCTCATTCCACTAACCATACCACCTCCCTTGCCATGCATATAAATGTATTAGAAAATGCTTTTTTCTTTTTCATGACATCCTTAAAAATAGAGCTCATAGTGGAATATGTGGCTTAAAAGGTGTAGGAAGCAAGGAAACAGGCATTTATGAATGTTTATGTTTATGTCTACTCAGGCACTATGCAAAACCCTTCACAAAAATTACCTAACTGGATCCTCATAACAACACTGAGGTAGGTGCTACCATCATTCCCCCTCCCTAAGTAGGATATAATTCATATTGCTTCCCTCAGTGTAATAATTGATTTTTTTTGCCACAATCCTATCAACATTGAATTTTATCCTTTTAAGCCATTTTTGTCAGTATAATGGATATAACTTAGTACTTCAGTATTATTTTAATTTACACTTCTTTGATTATTAGAGAGTTTGAGCAATTTTTGTTGTTTTTCAGTTGTCTTTTCAGTCATGTCTAACTCTTCCTGACCGAATTTAGGGTTTCCTTGGCAAAGATACTGGAGTGGTTTGCCATTTCCTTCTCCAGCTCATTTTACAGATGAAGAAATGGAGGCAAACAGGGGTAAGTGACTTGCCCAGGGTCACATAACCTAGTAAGTGTCTGAGACTGGATTTGAACTCAGGAAGATAACTCTTCCTGACTCCAGGTCCAGCACTCTATTCATTTCACCACCCAGCTGCCCTTTGAACAATTTTAGTTTTGTTATTAATAATGTCTATTTCTTTTTTTCATGGGCTGCCTGTTCATATTCTTTGACCAAATGGGGAAAGATTACATTTTTTGATTTACCTTTTTTTTTTTTACTGGACCTGTAATTTCATGGAATAAGAAATACTTGGTGAGTAACTATTACTTAACAGCATATCTTTCAGTAATCTTACAGAATTATCAATGGTACTAAGAGGTTAAGTAAATAATGTGCCCAACATCACACTGTTTGTGCCAGAGGCCAAACTTGAATCTAGGTGTTCTTGAATCTGAGGCTAGTCCTATATCCACTATGCCATCTGTCATTTGCCATATTTTGATCAAATATTTTAAAGATTTTTTTTACAAGATCTTTTTTTTATTCCTTTTTTCATGAGTTGGTTTTGGCTATGAATACTTTCAATTTTTAAATCTCTATTATCTGCGATGATTATCTTCTATTTGTTCAGTAAAAAAGAATTTTCCTTTCCATAACTGTGTTAAATACATCAATTTTCTTCTATTTTAAAATTTGAAAAAATTATATCATTGCTCCACTTGGAATTTATTGTAATATATAAGTTTTAAAAAAATAAGTGTGCTTTTATCAAAGGCCTTTTCTGCTTCAATTGATAAAATAATATTATTTTATGTATTTTCTAATGGATATCATTAATTATACTAAGTATTTTCCTGATATTGAACTATCCTTGAGTTCCTGGTATAAAACTTAATCAATTAAAATTAATAGTTTTTTATATTATTGTATCTCATCTGCCAGTATTTTACATTGATACTAATTAATACATGAAGGTAGAGATAACAGAGTTATAAGATTTAAAGATGACATGCAGTTAAGAACCTGACAGTCAGGGTTCGGAAATGTAAAAAGATGCCTTCCAGCCAGAATCGTGTGTCAAGTACAGTGTCCTACAGTGGAAGGAAAACTCAGTTTGGAGTCAGAGGAACAGAGTTCAAATCTTGCTTCTGTTATCACCCATATGACTGAGTATGTCACAGCTTCCATGGGCCTCTGTTTCCTCACGGTTGGACTAGATGGCTCTAAGGTTCCTTCCACATGGACATCTATGATTCTATTCTAAGAACTGCTACTGGGCCCAATGGACTATTCACACTACACTCATATTGTATTCATACTCATACTATACCCTCCTTCCCACTAAGGAGCCCATCTGTTGTAGATTCATGGGTCCTTCCTGGTGGATGCCAGACTTTAATGGGAAGGGTTAGACTCCCTTTTCTCACATTCATTCTTTGGCTCCTCCCATTTTCCACCTGGAATCATGAAAGTGAAAACTGCTTAAAAGTTGGGTTATGACTGATGTCTAGGCCCTCCCCAAAGGTGGGAATAGAAAGGTACCCAGGATACCAGTGCTGAGTTAGCACACCTGGTGAGCAGGCATCAGGGAGGGCAGATTTACATTGGCTTTGTTCAGCTCCCCCAGTTTTGCTATGATCCTAAGGTGAGATTTAATAATGGGGGTAAATACAAAGTTCTATACTTGTGGTCAAAATTCAGTTTCAAAGGTACAAGCTGGGAGAGCTGTGTCTGGACAGTAGCTCATCTGAAAAATACCTAAGTGTTTAGTGGGCTGTGAGATCATTAAAAATTGTTGGCAGGGTAAAACAAGCACTCACTCTGGTTGTCTGGGCATTTTCACTGGCTGTTCCTCCCTTGGAAGGCTCTCACTCTCATTTCCTCCTGCGGGCTTCTCAGGCTTCTTTCAAGCCACCTGTTCCAGCTACTGAGGTCTTACCCAGCCTTCAGGGCCTAGATCAAAGGTAACCACCATCAGGAAGCCTTCTTTGATTTCACCAAAGAAGAAATTCATTCTCCCTCCTCTGAACTTCTATGGTTCTGTTTATCTCTGCAGTGGGGGAAGAAGGGACATCTTAGTGGAGCAGAGGATAGAGTGGAAGAGCCAAGATAGCCTGGAGTTAGAAAGACTCATTCATTGCCTTGGGTTCAAATCTGGCCTTAAGAGACTACCTGTATGACCCTGGGCAAGTCATTCAACTCCATTTGACTCAGTTTCCTCAGGTATAAAATTAACTGCAGAAGGGAATGACAAACCACTCCAATATCTTTGCTAAGAAAACCCCAAATGGGGTCACAAAAAGTCAGACACAACTGAAATGACTGAACCACAGTGACAGAAGAAAGTTAATCAAGAGATCCCTGATCAATTGATTTTCCCCAATCCAGTTGATGAAATTACTGAATATAAGAGACAGATAAGGGGCAGCTAGGTGGTACAGTGAATAGAGCACTGCCCCTGGAGGCAGGAGGACCAGAGTTCAGAGTTCAAATCTAGCCTCAGACACTTAACACAAAACTAGCTGTGTGGCCTTGGGCAAGTCACTTAACCCCAATTGCCCTCCCTTCACCCCTCCAAAAAGCAAATTAAAAAAAGAGAGAGATAAATAACAGAGACAATGAGGTGTTAAGAGCTTAAATGAAGTGCAGATAGTATCCACACTTTAAAAAGAAAAAAAAAACCCTCTTTTATAGCTTGACAGAACTTTCCCCCCAAACCTCCCTCCCTCCACTTTCTTTATTACTGTAGGACAGCAGGATCCTCCCTGTCCCTCAAGCTCCAAACTCAGGAGTCAGCCTGGATTCCTCACTAGCTCTCACTCCCCACATCCAAGCCACCGCCAAGCTCTATTGTTTTCACTTTGGCTGTGTGTCCCCAGTACAGTCCCTCCTCTCCTCCGACCCTGCCACCACTCTAGTGCAGGCCCTCATCCCTTCACACACTGGTTACTGCAGTATCCAGCTGGAGGGTCGGCCTGCCTCAGGTTCCTCTCCACTCCAAACCCTCCTCCTGTCAATCAGGAGAGTGACTTTCCTAATGTGCAGGTCTGATCATGTCACCCTACCTCCAGCACCTCCAGTGGCTCCCTATTGCCTCTAGCAGCAAATACAAAATGCTCTGTTTGGCATTCAGTGTCCTTCATAACCTAGCTCCCTCCTACCTTTCCAGTCTCCTCTTTGATCCAGTGACACTGGCACCCTGGCTGTTCCATGAACAAGACATTCCATCTCTTGGCTCTAGACCTTTTTTCTGCTGTCCCCAATTCCTAGAATGCTTTCCCTCCTCTTTGCCTGCTGACCTCCCCGACTTCCTCTATGTCCCATTTAAAAACCCACCTTCTAACAGAAGCTTTCTTAACCCCTCCTTTCTAGTGCCTTTTCTCTGTTAATTATTTCCTATTTATTCTGAATATACTTTGCTTTGTAAATATTTGTTTGTATGTCATCTCCCGTTACATTGAGGGCAGGGACTGTTTTGCTTCTTTTTGTACCTCAGATGCTTAACACAGTGTCTAGCACATAGTAGGTGCTTAATAAATGTTTTTTTTTGAGGGGGCAAGGCAATCGAGGTTAAGCCCAGGGTCACACAGCTAATAAGCGTCAAATGTCTGAGGTCAGATTTGGACTCAGGTCCTCCTGACTCCAGAGCCCTCCAATGCTCTATCCACTTTAATAAATGTTTATAGAAAAAAATATAAATAAAGAGTAACTCTTATTTGAGGCAGCTAGGTGGCACAGTGAATAGAGCACTGGCCCTGGAGTCAGGAGGACCTGAATTCAAATCTGACCTCAGACACTTGATACACTTACTAGCCATGTGACTTTGTGCAAGTCACTTAACCCCAATTGCCCTCCAAGAAGCAAAAAATAAAAAAATAAATAAACAAACAAAAAATAAATAAATATTTATTAATTGTTTGGTTGAAATAGAGGATGGCTAGCCATTGGAGAGTCAAAGGATCAGCCGCACCCATAGCAGCCCTTTAAGAAGCAAGAGACACTCACTAGGCATGAGATGTCTCTTGGGAGCATGAACTTTGTCAACAGAGAAGAGAACCAAATGTGGAGGAAGAAGCCACTCTTGAGAGGGAATCAATCTTTGCCTTGATCTTTGTGCCTCAAGAAGAGGCTTGGGGGGGGGGGGGGAAGCAAACAGAAGTAATCTTGGAGAAATGATAAAGGAAAGAAGGGAGAAGAGAAAGAGTCAGTCATCTTTTTTTCCTCATTCCCTCCTGTCCCCAACCACGCACATTTGTGATTTCCAGACATTATTCCCTACTCTGGCACTTACTGTGCAATCTTGGGCGAATCAATTAGCTTCTTTGAGCTTCAGTTTTCTCATCTGTAAAATAGGATAATGATACCTACACTACCTTCCTTAAAATATTGTTGTACGGTCAAAAAAGATATTGTATATAGAGTGATATATTCATTAATGATGATGATGATGTATAGCAATAATAATGATGATGAAGATTCCCAGATTTTTTCAAAGTCTTATTGCTTTGTTTTGTTTTTACATTATATTACTTTGTGAAGTGTGGCTCATTAAATAAAACAGTTAAGTAAAATTACTAATACAATGACTTCATTTAAAAGTATATGTAGGAGTCAAGATGGTGGAGTGTGAAGCAGGACCTCCCTGCTGCTCAGCTTCCACCTTCCACAATTCATGTAAAAGGGGACTCTGAACAAACTTTGGAGCTACAGAACCCAGAAAATGGCAGAGAAGCTAACCTCCACTGAGGAAAGCCCCGCAAGCAGGCAGGAATTGGCCATCACAGCACTCTGGGAACCGACCCCAGCCCCACTCCGAGGCTTTAGCCCCAGGGCGGGCCTGACCAATCACGGGCTGGAGGGACTCCAGATCACCAGTCGCTGTGGCCATTTCCAGAATTATCAACACAAAGATGCAAAGGACAAAGTGAGAGGTCAGTGCAGTCTGGACTTTGAGACCCAGTAGTTGGGAGAGCATTGGCTTTTGCCCCCCAGGGTGAGAAGCTGCTGAGACGACAGCACAGCCAGGCAGCTTCAGCTCCTGGCCTGCAGACTGTAGGGGGACCAAGCAACCAGTCTGAGGGGTAATCACTCTTGCTTTAACCTGCTTGGATCTGGATTGCAGTTTAGGGTGGAGATCCTGGGGTGTGTGACCACCTTGCCAGAGCATGTGAAGGCTTCAGAGACGGCACCCGATACCTCTGGCAGCTGAGAAAACACCAGCGTTTGGGATGGAAGCTCCCCTGTCTACATGAGCAGGCAAAGGAAGCAAAACAAACAGAAGAATCCAACATTACACTCCTATTTTGGGGACAAAAAGGAGCAAAGCATGGAACAGGAGGAAAACAGTGAAGTCAGAACTCCTGCACCAAAAGCTTCAAAGGAAAATACGAGCTGGTTACAGGCCATAGAAGATCTTAAGAAGCAGATAAGAGAAGTGAAGGAAAAATTGGGAAGAGAAATGAGAACAATGCAAGAAAAATTATGAAATGAGATTCGGCAGCCTGACTGAAGAAAATAACACCTTAAAAAACAAACTAACTCAAATGGTAAAAGAGGCTCAAAAAGGCAATGAGGAAAAAGAATGCCTTAAAAAGCTGAATTTGCCAGATGGAAAAAGAATCTCAAAAGCTCACTGAGGAGAATTATTCCTTCAGATTTAGAGTGGAGCAAAGGGAAGCTAGTGGCTTTATGAGAAATCAAGATGCTCTTAAACAGATCCAAACAAATGAAAGAATAGAAGGCAATGTGAAATATCTCATGGGAAAAACCACTGACTTGGAAAATAGATCCAGGAGAGATAATTTAAAAATTATTGGACTATCTGAAAGCCATGATCAGAAAAAGAAGCTAGAAATTATATTTCAAGAAATTCTCAAGGAAAATTGCCCTGATGTTTTAGAACCACAGGGCAAAATAGAAATTGAAAGAATTCACTGATCACCTCCTAAAAAAGATCCCAAAAAGAAAATTCCTAGGAATATCATAGCCAAATTCCAGAGTTCCCAGATCAAGGAGAGAATATTACAAGCAGCCAGGAAGAAACAATTTGAATGTTGTGGAAACACAATCAGGATAACTCAGGATCTGGCAGCTTCTACACTGAGGAATTGAAGGGCTTGGAATATGATATTCCGGAGGTCAAAGGAGCTGGGATTAAAACCAAGAATCACCTACCAAGCAAAACTGAGTATCATGTTTCAGGGGAAAATATGGTCATTCAGTGGAATAGAGGACTTTCAAGTATTCTTGAAGAAAAAAACAGAGTTGAATAGAAAATTTGACATTCAGATACAAGAAGCAAGAGAAGCATGAGAAGGTCAACAGGGGAAAAAAATCATAAGGAATTTATCAAAGTTGAACTATTAACATTCCTACATGGAAAAACAATAATTGTAACTGATGAAACTTTCCTCAGTATGAAAATAGGTGAAGGTAATAGAAATATATATAGTCTTTATCGGAGGGTATATAGGGGTATGAATACATATGTGAATGTGTGTATATATATGTTTACAGGTATACATAGAGAGAGGGCACAGGACCAATTTAATAGGAAGGGATGATACTTAAAAGGTGAAATTAAGAGGTGAGAGAGGAATATAATGAGAAGAGATGGGGAGAGACAGAATGGGGTAAACTATCTCATATAGAGAAGGCAAGGGAAAATGGGTACGATGGAGGGGAAGAACAGGAAGGCGTAAGGGAATGGATCAACCTTATACTCAATGAATTTGGCTCAGGGAGGGAATGACATACACACTAAATAGGGTACTCACCCTATAGAAGAGTAGTGGGGAAGGGGATGAGAGGGGAGATGATGGAAGGGAGAGCAGGCTGGAGGGGAGGGAAGTTGGAAGCACGCACTTTTGAAAATGGACAGGACCAAAGTAGAGAATAGAACAAGTGGGAGGTGGGATAGGAGGGAGGGAAATATAGCCAGTCTTCTACAATATATCTACTATGGTAATGTTTTGCATTAGCTACACATGTACAACCTATATTGAATTGCTTATCTTCCCCAAGAAGGTGGGTGACAAGAAAGGAAGGTAATGAATCTGGAATTCAAAGTTTTAAAACCAAATGTTTAAAATATATATATGTATACTATTATTAATACTATTTTACATGTAATTGGGAAATAAGAGGAGGGGATATCCTGGGGGACCACTATTTTGGGGAGATGGGTAGGGGAAAAACAGGGAGAAAATTTGTAACCCAAAGTCTGGTGGAAATGAATGAAGTAAACCAGAAGTTAATAAAGCATTTGAAAAAAAAACTAACAAACCAAAAAAAAAAAACTTTAAAAAATTCTGAACTTAAAATGAAGGTAAAAGCCATTTCCATATTCAAAATAGAAGAAAAAGCTTGGGAGTGGCTTGAAGTCGAAGTGAATAGAGCACCAGCCCTGGAGTCAGGAGGACCTGAGTTCAAATCCAACCTCATACACTTAACACTCACTAGCCCTGTGACCTTAGGTAAGTCACTTAACCCCAATTGCCCTGCCTTCCCTCCTCCAAAAAGAAAAAAAAAAGACTTAAACGGGAAACCACCAATCTCTATCAATTGCTGTCGAGCAAGTATCTCTATTACAAATCTCTATTACAGCTTGCTTTGTTAAATATAATAAACTCAGCATAGAGCTTTTAAAAAAGTATATGTAATATTGTGGTGGAAAAAAATGGAAAGTCAGGGATGCCCATCAATTCATAAAATGCTAAATAAGTTGTGGTATACATTGTGATAAAGTACTATTGTGCTATAAGAAATGAGTAAATAGAAAACTTCAAAAACACATGGAAATATTTATATGAATAGAGAGTGAAGTAACCAGAATCTGACTTATTTTAACAAGCAAGATATTCTCACCCAAATGCTAATTATTATTATTATTATTATAAGAGCTAGAGCTAAAAGATGATTTGGAGTCCAACTCTTTAGTTTTAAAAATAGGGAAACTGAAGCCCAGAGAGAAGTGGCAAAATTATATATACATATGTATTCCAATTATATGTAAAAACAATTTTTAACATTCATTTTTTTAAAGTTTTGAGTTTCAGACTCTCTCCCATTGATATGGCAAGCAATTCGATACAAATTATACATGTGCAGTCATGCAAAACATATTTCCATAGTAGCCTGTTGCAAAAGTAAATATAGAATAAAAAATATGCTTTGATCTGAATTCAAACTCCATCAGTTCTTTCTCTGGAGGTGGATAGCATTTTCTATCATACATCATTTAGAATTGTCTTGGATCATTATATTGCTGAGAATAGCTAAGTCACTCATAGTTGATTATCCTACAAAACTACTATTACTGTATACAATGTTCTGCTCACTTCATTTTGCATCAGTGCATATAAGTCTTCCCAAGTTTTCCAGAGACAAGTAATTAGCTAAACCAACTCTATATGAATAGTCAATAACAGAAATCAAGATTTGAAATAAAATCTTCTAATTTGAGAAGGAAAATTAAAAGAATGGGGTCAATGAATAGGTAGATGTTAGGAAGACAAAAGGCCAAGTTCCATCTGCATGTGCAGTGAAGACCAAAGTGATCTTTTGGTCTGGTATAGTCAAAGCTATGGTTTTTCTGGTAGCAATGCATGACTGTAAGAGTTGGACAATAAGGAAAGCTGAGTGTCCCAGAATTTATGCTTTTGAACTGTGGTGCTGGAAAAGACTTTTGAGTGTCCCTTGGTTAGCAGGGAGGTCAAATCAGTCAATAATTAAATTAACTCAAATACTGAAGCTGAAGCTTAAATACTTTGGCCACATAAAGTTTCCTCTTGTTATTTTTACACTCAAAGTCAGAGCTTACTATATCTCTCTCCTCCCCCTGCCCAATTTTTATCCTTTTGGTTTCAGTTAAAACAAAACAAAACAAAACAAAACAAAATAACTTTTTTTCCACAGTTATCCTGGTATGGGAGAATTTGAAACCCTGCAAGAGAACTAAGTAAGGCATCCTCAGTCCAAGAGAAGAAATAGAAAGATTACTGGACTAGGCCTTGAACCTGGGTTCAAGTTCTGATTCTGATATTCAACAATTGAACATCCCTAGAAAGGGCAGTTAGGTGGCGCATCTGGCCTCAAACACTTACTAGCTATGTGACCTTGGTCAAGTCACTTAACCCTGTTTGCCTCCATTTCCTCATCTGTAAAGTGAGCTGGAGAAGGAAATAGAAAACCACTCCAGTATCTTTGCCAAGAAAACCCCAAATGGGGTTATGGAGAGTCAGACATGACTGAAAAATGACACAACAAAAATAATCCCTAGAAAAATCATCTAAGCCTCCTAGGTCTTGGTTTCTTCATCCATAAAACAAAAGGCTTTTAAACTAAGTCATCTCTAAAAATCTCTTCCAGTTCTAACTTTCCCTTTCTATAAATAATAGCCACATCACAAACCACACATAGCATTTTTAGAGCATTTCCTAGGGAGGTAGGTTAAATCTAGGGGACCTGAATCAATGTGCATTTTAGTTGAGCTGTGCAGACTATAGGATTTCAGAGAGTAACTGGACACTGAAGAAATCAGGGATGAGTTTTAAGAATGGCTCTCACTTTAGTTTACTTGGTGTGCTCCTAAGTTTCTTCTTATCACATCAGTTATGAGCATATATACCATAGAAACACTCTCACTCTAATGTAAAACACTCTAACGCTATTTTTAAAAAGTCTCTTTTTAATACTTCAAGGATCTATGATTTCATCGCTAAACCTCATTTTCTTCATCTTTAAAATCAGAGGGTTAGATAACATGATCTCTGAGGATTCTTCATATGCTAAATTTATCACCATCAGCTCAGACCACAGATTCCTTCATGCCTTTATAAAGACTCTTTGTTAGTTGTTGTGCATACAATAATTCATCACCTATTGGCCAACCTTCTTAGGATCAGATTCTAAGTTAGTTATATGCTATTACCCAAATAATATTCCTAAAAAAAAATGTCGTTTCTACTACTCAAGAATACTCAGTGACTATGAGGTCTATATCCCAAAGACATCCAAAAAAAAAAAAGGAAAAGGACCTATACATACAAAAATATTTATACCAGCTTTTTTCTGGTGGCTAAGAATTGGAAATTAATGCCCATTAATTGGGAAATGGCTAAACAAGCTATGGTATATGGTTATGATGGAATATTATTGTGCTATAAGAAATGACAAGCAGAAAGATTTCAGAAAAACCTGGAAAGACTTACATGAACGTACACGAAGTGAACGGAACCAGGAGAACGTTGTACACAATAACAGCAATATTGTTTGATGAAGAACTGTTAAGTGACTTTTAGTTATTCTCAGCAATACAATGATTCAAGACAATTTCGAAGGATTTATGATGAAAAATGCTATCCACCTCTAGCGAAAGAATTAATGGAGTCTGAATGCAGATTGAAGTAGTTTTTTGTACTTTATTATTCTTGTTCTTTTGTCCACATTTTCTTTTGCAACATGGCTAATAGGGAAATTTTTTACATGACTGCACATACATAATCTATATCAAATTTCTTGCCTTCTCAAGGAGGGGAGAAGAGAGGGAGGGAGGAAAAGATTTTGGAATTCAAAATTTTTAAAAACAAATGTTAAAAAATTTTGTATATATTTTTACATGAGAAAATAAAATAACATTCTGTGATGATCAGCTATGAATGACTAAGCTATTCTCAGCAATACAATGATCCAAGACAATCACAAAGGACTAATGATGGAGCATACTATCCACCTCCAGAGAAAGAACTGATATTGTTTGAATACAGACTGAAGTATGCTAATTTTCACTTTCTTTTTTTTTTTAATTCGAGTCTTCTTGTACAAAATGACTAATATGGATATGTTTTACATGATTGCACATGTATAACCTATATCTGATTGCTTATCATCTCAGGGAGTGGGGAGGGAAGGAAAGAAGGAAGAGATAGAATTTGGAACTCAAAACTTTTTTTAAAAGTTAAAAAAAGTTGTTTTAATATGTAATTGGGGGAAATTATATATATATATACACACACACATAATTAGCATGATACAAACTAAAAAAATTTATTTATTATAAAACCTGGTATGGGGCAGCGAGGTGGCACAGTGAAGAGAGTACCGGCCCTGGGGTCAGGAGGACCTGAGTTCAAATCCAGCCTCAGACACTTAACACTTACTAGCTGTGTGACCTTGGGATAGTCACTTAACCCCAACTGCCCTGCCCTACCCCCTCCAAAATATAAATACAATATAAAATATTGTATATATATACACAATATTATATATAATATATGCAATATTATATATAATAAATATATAAAATATAAAAAATAAAACTAAAAAAACCTGGTAACTCTATTCTTTGAAGAACTATTTCCCCTATGCTACAGTGAAAAAAAAAAAGACTGTTCAGTGGCCTCTAGGACCTTGGTTCCCAAACTGTGTGCTGTCACCCCAGGGCTTCATGGTAAACTCAAAAAGGTGCCATAGGATACTTTAAATTTTCAAGGGAAACATGGTACTGGATATCTGTTGGACACTACTGGAAATACACAGTTTCAACATTAGATCACTTTATATTCCTTTTGATGACCTTGAATGTTTGAGATATAGTCAAAATATAATTATTTTATAATAAATTTTATATATAACATGTAATATATGTTATATATATATAATGTAGTTAGCTAAAAATAACTTATTTTGTGCCAGACTGTGCTAAGCACTTTACAATTTTTATCTCATTTGATCTTCACAACAACCCTGAGAGATAGGTTCTTTTTATTCATTCCCATTTTATAGATACACTGAAGTTAACAGAGGTCAAATGATTTGCCCAAGGTGACAAAGCTAGTAAGTATCTGAGGCTGGATTTGAACTCAAGTCTTCTGACTCCAAACCCAACACTACCCACTACACCACTTGGCTGCATTTTTGCTTTGGATTTTTGCCTTGTAAAGAGAATACTGATCAAAAGTCATTGTGGAATAGGAAATAAGGGTGGCAGTGTCCAATCTGATACAAGGTTTGAGAAGTTGTACAGTGCCCAACAAGCACATATATCCCATTAGGAAATAATTGTGGTTACTTAAGAATGAAATAAAAATACTATTTTTCTTTCAATTTATGTCTATTATTTTTTCAATTGTCTACGAAGTTGTTAAGACATCAGAATTAATTAACTTGTTTGGATCTAACTAGTTAATAAATAAATCTGTTAGGGGTTTCTTTTGGCCTAGGGGCACTGTGAAAAAATCACTGAGGCTTTAAGGGCACAGAAAGGAGAAAATTTGGGAACCTCTTCTCTAGAAGAGATTATACATTCTTTGACTTGACTTTTGAAGTCCTCCAGAAAGTTTATTTTCCCAAATTTATTTCACATTACTCCCCTTCACATACTCTACATGTCTGCCACTTTGGCTTACCTAATTGTGCCAGACTTTTCGCCTTATTGCCCAGGATAAACCCCATATTTGCAATGACCTCCATCCTCCATTTTGCCTCTTAGAATCTCTAGCTTTCCTCATGTCTCAGCTTGGGGTCACTTCTACAGGAAGTTTTTCCTGATCTTTCTGCTTCTTTGTGGTTCAGTCATTTCAATATGTCTGACTCTCTGTAATCCCATTGGGGTTTTCTTGGCAAAGATACTGGAGTGACTTCCCATTTTCTTCTCCAGCTCATTTCATAGATGAGACTGAGGCAAGGAGGGTTAAGTGACTTGCCCAGAGTTATGCAGCTAGTAAGTGTCTGAGGCCAAATTCGAACCAGGGAAGATGAGTCTTCCTGACTCTAGGCCTGGCACTGGTCCTTCAAATGATCACAAATATACTTATTTGGACATCAGTCATCAACCTTCAGTAGAATGTAAGTTCCCTGAGGGCAGGAACTTATATTATTGTTTTGTCTTTGTATTCTCAGTGTTTTACATTCTGATTTTTGATTAAGATGAGTATTGCCCATTGAAATAGAGAGAATCCTGTTGAGGAAATCCCTCTACCAATATAGATCAGAAACTTCTGCAAATTAGTCTTGGAGAAGTGCCTGGGGTGCTTAGAGATTAAGTAGCTTGCTCACTGTTATACAACCAGTAATTCCTAAAACTGTTGGATCACAGGTTTAGAAAGGGAAAGGATCTTTTAAGGTCATCTAGCCAAATCATTTATTTTACAATTGAAGAAAACGAAGCCAAGCAGGGTTAATGACTTGCCCAATGTCACACATGCAGAAAGTGGCAGAGGGAGAATCTGAACCCAGTTCTCAACTCTAACTCCAAATCCAAATCCAAATCTTTTCCACTCTACCAGACAGCCAGTCAGGCAATAAACATTTATTAAGCACCTACTATGTTCCAGGCATTATGCCTAGCTCTGGGCATAAAAAATGCTAAAAGACAGTTTCTGCTCTCAAGGAACTCACAGTCTAATGGGGGAGATAACTTGCAAATAACTTATGTGCAAAGAAGTTACAGACAGGATATACTGGAAAGAATGAACAGAGGGAAGGCACTGCAATTAAAAGGGATCAGGAAAGGCTTCCCATGAAAGGTGGAATTTTAAACTAGCTGTGTGACCTTGGGCAAGTCACTTAACCCCAATTGTCCTACCTTCCTCCCTCCAAAAGGCAAAAGAATAAAAAAATAATAATAAAAGGTAGAATTTCAGTTAGGACTTGAAGAAAGTCTGGGTAAGTGGGAGGCAGACATGAGAAGGGAGGGCATTCTAGATATGGAGGACGGCTCCTGAAAATGTCCATAACAGAGGAAGGATGTGAACCCAAATCTTCCTGAGACAGAGGCCAGCTCTTTATCTACTTTGCCACATTTACCTCTCTAGAAAGTCAGCACTTAAGAAATGATTGTTGGATTGGATTGAATTAGATTAGCCAGACGAAAGGTGTCAAACCTTTAATTCACCACCTCATGTCACCCACAATCCTCCCAGGTGCTACTTGATTCGGATTAAAATGTAATAGGGAATTATCTGATGGAATAAATAAAAATATAACAAAACATAGATAACATTACATTTTAAAACTAAGCCAAAATATATTTGGCATGATTGGAGGAGGGAGGAGAGAATTTGGAACTCAAAATTTTAAAAAGCAAATTTTAAAAATTATTTTTACACATAATTGGGAATAAAAAATAAACTATACATTTTTAAAACACAAAGCCAATATGTGGCTCACAGATCTTTATGAAGAGATTAGAGGCCCGGTATTTCTATTTGAGTCTGACAGCCCCGAGTTAGACTGTTCCTTGGATAATAGATACACAATCAGTCACTGGGCCCAAGCTCAAAGACTTTCTGCCTTAAGACCTGCCAGAGTTTTATTATTGTTCATCCTTTGTTCTCAAAGAGGACCAATGACATCAGGAGGGTGATGTCTTGACTTCCAAGTGAATTGGATTTAAGTGAGGCAGGGCTGTGCAGAGTCACTAGTCTCACTCTCTCCTCCATAGTCATCTGCCAGAACTTTAGCTCAGGTAACATAGCTAATACTCTAAAGTCACTTCCAGGCTATTATAAATACTACTGACAACAAAGTGCTTGGATTATTCGTTTTATTAATGAAATAAGGCCACCAGATTTGTTATCATTTTGATAGCTATCATAGACTGTCTCTCATTTCTTTTCTTTTTTTTTTTTTTTTGCTTTAGGAGGGGAGAGGGCAAGGCAATTGGGGTTAAATGACTTGGCTAAGGTCACACAGCTAGTTTTATGTGTGTGTGGTTAAGTGTCTGAGGCTGGATTTGAACTGAGGTCCTCCTGACTCCAGGGCCAGTGCTCTATTCACTGCAACACCTAGCTGTCCCTCGCTTCTCATTTCTAAAGTAAGAGGAATGTTCCAAGATGACCTCTGAGGTCCTTTTGGCCCTAACATTAAATGAGTCAATGAAAGCAAAATCGATTTTTCTCTTCTCTTTCTCTTCCTTTGCAACTCTCCCTTCCCCTTTTCTTCATTTGCCAGAGCAATTTCTGTTCAGACATCTCCCCAGAAACTAATGTATTTGTGTTGTCTTTTGTCCTGAATTCAAGTGTCTTTTATTTTCCAGTAACATCTCATGCTGGCTCAGCTGCTGCCTCATCAATTATCAAATGAGCAAATAAGAGATTATATGCTCTAAGGACTGCTCGTGGCCTGGAAGGAAAAAAGCTTTCTGTGGAAACCCCAAATTCACAGCAATTAGTTGACAATGGAGACATCAACAATTATCTAGAGGAAAATTTAAAATACATATTAATTCAAAAGCTAGAGATGAGAAAACTACATCATTTTTACTAAGTGATATCACAATGCTAATCACTGATGTTTCTCAAAACTTAAAAGCATGCATTTTGAACCCCAAAGGTCATGTATTTCTAAGAATTTATTTTATTTTGAAAATTGCCATTTATTATATTATGGTATTTCACTCTGATATATTAAAACTGCCATGCCCTCCTCTCTCTTTACATTCCTCTCCTTTCTACCCTTTATGTGTTGTTATGGGGCTAATGATATTATTTCATCTGCATTACAGATTAAATAAGATGCAATGGAAATATTATACCAAATTGCTTACTACAGATATGTAGAAATGTACATATAATCTAAGTAGAAAAGGGCATGTGCAGACATATTCCTGCTTGCTGACCACATGGGTGACTTAGCATTTGGGATAATGAACTCCCTAGCTGCCTCAGCCCTGTGGTGAGCTAGCAGCAAAAGCCCTTGGCATTTTGATTTGTTGTTGTTGAACTGTTTTTCAGTTTTGTCTGACTCTTCATTACTCGGGGTTTTCTTGGCAAAGATACTGGAGTGGCTTGCCATTTCCTTCTCCAGTTCATTTTACATTAAACAGGGCTTAGTGACTTGCCCAGGGTCACACAACCTAATAAGTGTCTGAGGCCAGATTTGAACTCAGGAAGGTGAGTTCCCCTAACTCCAGGTCCAGCACTCTATCCACTGCACTACCTAGCTGCCCCAAGTAAAGTTATGTCCTATATAGGAGCAAAATAATCAGCTCTCCAGAGTAGGGCAGCAAGCAACAGTTCACCTGAAAAATTCACAGGTATTTTAATGGACTGCAAGTTTTATATGAGTCAACTGAGTGATGAAGCAACCAAAACAGCAATTTGATCTTACGCTGTATTAATTGATGCATCCAGAACCGGGAAGTTGTGCTGTTCTCTGCGTTTTTCAGGTTACGTTTAGGTTATTGTGTTTCGTTCTGAGGGTCCCATTTTAGGAAGGACAGTGACAAACTGGAGCATAATCTAGAAAATACTGAGTAGGATGGTAAGGGAAATAGAAACCATACTGTACTAGGACTGGTTAAGGGAACTAGGGATGCATCGCCTAAAGATGGTGAGACTTCGTAGGGATACGAGTTTGTTGCTCTTCTTCAGTCGTTTCAAACATGCCTGACTCTTTGTGATACATTTGGGGTTTTCGTGGTAAAGTTAATGTAGTAGTTTGCCACTTCCTTCTCTAGCTCATTTTACAGATGAGGGAAATAAAGTAAACCGGGTTAAGTGACTTGCCCAGGGTCATACAGCTAGTAAGTGTCTGAAGCCAGATTTGAACTCAGGTCTTCTTAACTCCAGGCCTGGCACTCAATCCGCTGCACCATTTAAACATCTATTAAGTGCCTTCTTTGTGCCCAAAACAGGGTTAAGTGTTGGTCCTTTCCAACTCCAAGATTATGTGAAATATTGTACATGCCTTTTTATGTGTACATACATGTTCTTATGTATGAGAGTCCTATGTTAAGTACGTTTCCATTTAATTTTAATCACCTGTCTTTTTTACTACATCACTTTTAAGAAGATACTACATATACATATATATGTACACATACATACATACCTATATGTGTCACTTTAAAAATCTAAACACAATAATGCTGAATAATTGCATGAAAAATATATCAGTACCTGACTCGTGTCCCACCACTAGATGGGGTTAGTTTTCAGATGGATCAGAAGTAGAGGGAAAACATAGGAGCCAGAGCTCAGGATGCTCAGAATGAGGTATTGGCCAGTGCCAAGAATACAGATACCCACTTATAGCATTTAGAACTGAAAGGATGGGGCAAAGAGATCTTCTAGTCCAATGTGCTCATTTCACGGATGAGCAAACCAAGATCCAAAGAGGTGGCGTGACTTTTCTATGGTGTCACAAATAGCAACTCCCAGATGTTGATAATGTCAAACTGACGGGGCAGCTAGGTGGCACAGTGAGTAAAGCGCCAGCCCTGGAATCAGGAGGACCTAAGTTCGGTTCCAACCTCAGACACTTAACACACACACACACACACACACACACACACACACACACACAGACAGACAAACTAGCCATGTAACCTTGGGCACGTTACTTAACCCCAATTGTCCTCCAAAAGGCAAAAAAGAAAAAAAAAGAAAATGTCAAACTGAGTGTGATCAGAAACAGATATCAAGAATGCCAAAGGTTGGTCAACTTAAGAATCAAAAGAGACAGTAAGGGATCCATCCAGCAATGAAAATTCCTTCATGCCATGACTGGACTGTTTTGCTAATAACTTTGCCAGCTTTAGACATCTGGTTTTAGGTTACTCCTCTTGAAATTTCCTTAAGACATCACATAGAACTTTGCTTTGTTCCTCCTTGATGAACTTATAATGGTCACAAAGCTACCTATGTTAGTAGATCCAGGAGAACAGGGTTATCTTGTATCCAAATCATATCCATTCTGTTACAATCCTCTAAGGCAGCCTAGTACAATGCTTGACACAGTCTGTCTAAGTGTTTAATAAATGTTTGTTGATTTGATTTTGTCTCTGTTGCACGTTGCTGCTCTCTCCCCACATGACTTCTTTGTAGTATAAAGATAGGATTCATTGGCCTACCATCAGACAGCTCATTGACTGGACTACCATTGAACTACCAATCTACTGGTAGAGTCCTACCAGTTGACTCTTTCTGGCATCTGACTCATATTCCCTTGGTTATGTCTGCAAGTGTAGAACCCAGATTTTCACTGTGCTAGAAAAAGCTTTGGAAGCCACCCTACACAAGACTAGGGAGGCTCTGTGAATCTGGGGGTTCTAGGAAAATAGACAATAGGGGCTTGCCTGTAAACCATTTCCTTTTAAAAGTGACTCAGCTTTCTTAGACTTTTTGAAGGGGTCAGCTCAACAGAAAGCTGAAATGGACACTGATGTTTATATACCCCACAGCTTTATAATGGCATTCTTTCTCTATTTCCTATTGGTTCCTCTCACGTCCTTTATGCTTTCAATTATGTATAATGGTGCTGTTGCAATACATTTATTTAGAATGATTGGATTTGGAAATGCATTCAGCTAAGTCTGAAACACTGTTTAAAGCATGTGGCTGAATCACAGTAAGAATGATAGTACCAGTCCAAAGACAGCTATTTCTCATCATTTCCAGCACTCAAAAATGAATAGGTCAGTTAGGAGCAGTTACTACCAGCTAAGAGATGGGTTGATAAGATTTCATCCATGAATTCATTTATTCATCCAGTCATTTAACAAGCATTTATGTACCTACTACATTAAGTGCCAAGCACTGAACTTGGTAGTGGATGTTTAAAGATAAAAATGAAAAGTCTTCACTTTCAAGGAATGTATATTCTATTGAAGAGAAACTAAATAGACACAGAAAACTAAGTACAATATACATACAAAGTAAATGCAAAGTAATTTTTTTTGGGGGGGAGGGCACCAGCACTTGAGGGTGAATCAGGAAGAGCAGCAATGGCACTTGGGAGATGCACTTGGGCTGAGCCTTTAAGGAAACTTGGGATTCTATGGCAGAGATGAAGATGGATGATATTCCAAGAAATTGCAGTGGAGTAAGGGAAAGTCTATATAAAGCCACAGAGAATGGAAATAGAAGGTCATGTGCAAAGATCAGCATGTAGGCCAGTCTGGATGGAATATAGACTGTATGTGGAAGAGTAATATATAATAAGTCTGGAATGGTAAATTAAAGTCATATTATGAAAGGCTTTAAATGCCAAACAGAGGAGTTTGTATTTGATCCTAAAGACAAGAGGAAGTCATTGGACTATATGAACAGGAAAATGACAAAGATATTTAGGGATACAAAATTTTTAGATGTGTGGAGGATGGATTGGTGAGGAAAGAGACTGAAGACAAAAAGACCAATGAGGAGGCTATTGTAACAGTCCAAGTAAATGGTGATCAAGGCCTGAAGCAGCAGCAGAGCGATGTGAGAAAGAAAAGGAGGGAGATGCTAGATGTATTGTGGAGATAGAAAAACGATAATTGTAACTTATGTAACTTTTCTCAGTATGAGAATAGTTGAAGGGAATAGAAATGTGTGTGTGTGGGTATATACATATACATATATATATATATACCCACACACACATACATATACATGTCTGTATAGGAGGGTATATGGGCATATGAATACATATGTGAATGTGTGTATATATGTGTACAAGTATACATAGATAGAGGTCACAGGACCAATTGAATAGGAAGGGGTGATACTTAAAAGGTGAAATTAAGAGATGAGAGAGGAATATAATGAGAGGAGATGGGGAGAGACAGAATGGAGTAAACTATCTCATATAGAAGAGGCAAGGGAAAATGTTCTCAATGGAGGGGAAGAACAGGAAGGCAAAGGGGAATGGGTCAACCTTGTTCTCATTGAATTTGGCTTAGGGAGGGAAGGACATACATACTAAATAGGGTATCTCACCCTACAGGAGAGTAGAGGGGAAGGGGATGAGAGGGGGGATGATGGAAGGGAGGGCAGGCTGGGAGGGGAGGGAAGTTGGAAGCACCCACTTTTGAAAAGGGACAGGATCAAAGTAGAGAATAGAACAAGTGAGAGGTGGGATAGGAAGGAAGGCAATATAGTCAGTCTTTTACAATATATCCACTATGGAAATGTTTTGCATAGCTACACATGTACAACCTATATTGAATTGCTTATCTTACCAGTAAGGGTAGGTGACAAGGGAGGAAGGGAATGAATCTGGAATTCAAAGATTTAAAAGCAAATTATGTAAAATATATATATATATATACACTACTATTAATATTATTTTACATGTAACTGGGAAATAAGATATACAGGCACTGGGGTATAGAGATCCATCATGTCCTACTGGAAAGTGGGAGGGAGTATGGAAGAAGATATGGGAGAAAGATTGGAGGAGGGGATATCCAATGGGATCACTATATTGGGGTGGCTGGTAGGGGGAAAAACAGGGATAAAATTTGTAAATGAATGATGTAAAAAGTTAAAAAACAACAACAACAACAACAAAAAGATGTCATTATCTCTCAAGGTTTTGGAAGTTTGGAGTATGAAAGTAAGATGAAAGTAAGGGAGGCTCACTCTTCTGACTCCACTGTCTCATCAGGTAAGTGGACCAGCGAAATTCTTTCCAAATCATACTTCTTTCCTCCTACTAGGAAACCCTAGAAGTGTGACCTTTCCTAGGTCCACAACCCTACCCAGACCCTTATACAGAGACCAGAGATTCTCTGAGGTTACTGCACTATAAGTTACATGTGAATCTGGCCCCAATTCATGTTGAACAGAGGTTCCCAAACTTATTTGGCCTACTGCCTCCTTTCTGAAAAAAATTTACTCAGACAACCAGTGTTTCTGATAAAGGCCTCATTTCTAAAATATACAGAGAATTGAGTCAAATCTATAAGAATACAATTCATTCTCCAACTGATAAATGGTCAAAGGATATGAACAGGCAGTTATCTCTAAACATATGAAAAAATGCTAAATTGCTATTGATTAGAGAAATGCAAATCAAAACAACTCTGAGGTACCATACCTCATTGACTAAGATGACAAAACAGGAAAATGATAAATGCTGGAAAGGATGTAGAAAAATTGGAATATTAATGCATTGTTGGTGGAGTTGTGAACTGATCTAACCATTCTGGAGAGCAATCTGGAACTATGCCCAAAGGAATATAATTATAAGTGCATACCCTTTGACCCAGCAATACCACTTCTAGGGCTGTATCCTAAAGAAATCATATAAGTGGAAGGAAGACCTGTTTGCACAAAAATATTTATAGCAGCTTTTTTTATGGTGGCAAAGAATTAGAAATCAAGGGGATGCCCATCAATTGTGGAATGTCTAGACAAGCTTTGGTATATGAATGTAATGGAATACTACTGTGCTATAAGAAATGAGGAGCAGACAGACTTCATATCTGGAGAGACTTATACAAACTGATGCTGAGTGAGGAGAGCAGAATCAGGAGAACTTTGTACACAATTACAGACACATCATATGTGTGATGACTGACTTTGATAGATTGGGCTCCTCTCATATTGCAAGGCTATAAGACAACTCCAAAAGACTCATGATGAAAAGGATATCCACATCCAGAGAAAGAACTACAGAGTCTGAATGCAGATGGAAGCAAACTACTTACTATCTCTCTTTTGTGTTTAGTTTTGTTTCGTTCCTTCTTTCTTATTGTTCACTTCATTCATTTTAATTCTTCTTTACAACCTGACTAATGCTTAATGTGAATGTATTTGTAGAGCCCATATTAGATTGTATGGGAGGGGGAGGAGAGGGAGGAGGAGAAAATTTGGAACTCAAGCGATTGTGAAACTGAATGTTGTAAACTAAAAGTAGATAAACAAATTTAATAAAATAAAATTGAAGGGAAATAAATTCACTCAGAGTCCCTCCTGTAAATCTATTTTCTTTAGCCCTTTAATGTTTTTTTTAACTCGGATCATTTAAAAAAATATTTTTCAAATGTTTTAAATGACACATCTTAATTTTAGCAATTTATTGTAAATTTGTGGGATTTTTCCTACACTGAAATTTTGATGATGCACTATTGTTTTATGTAACCATATAATATTATACTGTAAACAAGTCATTACACACATATATTCCTGCTGATGCATGCTGGACTTCTTGACAATGCCTGACAAGCTCACCTGCCAATACTTGCTTGTTGCCACCTTTCAGCGGACTTGACCACTGATCTGTTAGAACTTGCATTTTGTGTGTTTATTTAGAATATAATCACTACAACTTTAACTCTATTACACAACAGATGAAACATGTATGAACAGTTTTTCAAAATTTTCTTCTCTTTTCTTCTTTCCTTATGCTTCCACCACTTATTTTTATTCAATGTCCCCCAATTGCACCAGAGGCTACTACCACTACCCTGGGTTATTCCAGTGCCCCCAGGAGGTGGTGTCACCCACTTGGGGAACCTATGAACATCCATCTCTGCTCTTTAGAAACTTATTAAGATTATTAATAAAGAGGGGTGGCTAGGTGGCGCAGTGAGTAAAAGAGCCAGCCCCAGAGTCAGGAGGACCTGAGTTCGGTTCTGGCCTCAGGCACTTAACACCCACACACACACACAAAACTATCCGTGTAACCTTGGGCAAGTTACTTAACCCCAATTGACCTCCAAAAAAAAAAAGGCAAAAAAAAAGATTATCAATAAAGATCAAAACCACTAAAGTCTCTCACCATTACAGCTCAGACCCAGGATAAAACCTTGGATATTTTAGATGGCGGAGCAGACTCTGCTCTGTTTAACACTCTGTGTATTCCTTCCTGGCAACCAGAATCCTCCACTGCGCTACCCATTGCTTCCAATTAGTAATATACAGGCATGCATCACAAAGCAGCGATGATCAAACATAACTTTGTCTATAAAAATAAATCAGGAAATATGAACAACTTAAAGAAATACAGAAAATCATGTAGAAAGCTCCTGATAGTGACAGTTACTGGGATGGTAGTTAATATTCTTATGCTGATCCCAAAGGAGATGCCACTGCCAGCCATAATCATTCCATTCTGGCTACCCTGGCAGAATTGTTCCCTCATGAATAGAAGATTGACCAAAGTCAAACCTGCAACACCTAGAAGCTAGTCTCTGTCTCTCCCTTTAATTGCTATTGCTATCACTGTTCTCCTCTGCTCCAGTCTCATGCTCTCTAACAGGTATAAGTACAGCCAGCAAGCACTACCATGGCAATGCTCCTTTTCAAACTAAAAAATGAACTTGTTCCTAGCCACTCCACCTTGTAGTCATTCCCTCAAGAGTCATAGAATTAGCTCTTAGAATAGTTCTTCTCCCAAAGCAGGGAGAAAAAAATGCTATCTACCCAGGATTACAATTTCCAGCTTTCACATTCAGAAGTTTTTAGTCTTTCAGGACAAGAAAGACAACCTATCCTTCAAGATACAATCCGTCTTCTACTTGTTCATGGATCAAACTGAAGGAGTCCAACCTAACCCAATGGCATGTACTTCTCTCCTTGGCAAGGAACAGTATCTAGGTAGTATTTGGGGTTACATGAATATAGCATCATGCTAGATATTAGGGATACTGAGACAAAAGTGAGCTAGTCCCTGATTTAAAGCAACTGCATTCCTTTGGGGCTGACATTTCTCTCTATTAAAATAAAACTATGGAATCAGTAAGGTATAGTTTATAAAGTTCTGCACTTGGAATGAATGACGTCTGGATATAAATTGCTTTGGGGCCTGGCTATGTGACCTTGGGCAAGTCATTATATGTCTCAGAAAACTCCCTAATACTTATTTACTAAGTTATAGAAAGGTTGCTGCTGGTGGTAAAAGGAATTCCCATATCAACTTTGCTAATTAAATCAGAAATCCTTGAGTAATTTAGCAAAGTACAAATACTGTTTTTCTTTAATGAAATATTTTATTTTTCAATTACATTTAAAAACAATTTTTAACATTAGTTTTTTTTAAAATTTAGAGTTCCAAATTCTCTCCCTCTCTCCTTCCCTCTGCTCTCCTCTCATTGAGAAGGCAAGCAATTTAATATAGGCTATATGTGTGCAGTTATGCAAAGCTTATTTACATATTAGTCACGTTGTGACTAGTCACAGAACAAAACACATACACACACACAAGAAAGAAAAAAAACAGTATGCTTTGATCTGCATTCAAACTCCATCAATTCTTTCTCTGGAGGTGGATAGTATTTTTCATCCTAATTCCTACAGAATTGTCTTGAATCTTCATATTGCCGAGAATAGCTAAGTAATTCACAGTTGATCATCTCACATTATTGCTATTCCTGTGTAAAATGTTCTCCTGGTTCTGATCACTTCACTTTGCATCAGTTCATGCAAGTGTTTCCAGGTTTTTCTGAGTGCAAATACTATTGGAAAATTTCTCACAGTAAACTTTATTGATCTTAAACTCCTGAATTTAGAATAGTTTATCAGATCCTTTCCAACAGAACATGTAGTAGAGATAGGATTTTAATCAACTAAATATATTATTATAGTCATATTATAACAAATGTAATATATACTGGGGATGAGATAGATTGATAGGAAAGGGAAAAGAATGATCTTTTAAGATTGTACTTGTGATTAATTTTGGTAGATCCTGTATAAAATTGATCATTTATTGTTATTCAACATTACTAGACCCATTTTGAAAAAAGGCTATTACACGCATGTGACATCAACACATGTGGAGAAGAAGTATGTTAAAAAGGGGGTGGGATGGAATGTAGGGACCTAATTACAAACCTCACCTTATATTTTGATGAGGACATGCCCAAACACATATACACTTTCCTCTCATAAACAAGGTAAGTTTACTGCCACTTGAAATAGGTTTGGAAACATTTTTTTTCACTATCTAAGGCAAAGTGAATGACAAGTATGTTTTTAAAAACACTGCAATAGACTTTTTCAACATATTAGTCAGTCAATACCTTATAAGCACAATAAATGTGAACAGTGCAGCAAATAAGACTCTAGAACCCCATGCTTTACCTTACCTTAAAGTGATCTTTAAAACAGATAACTTTTTAAGTATAGCAAATGCCGCCTTAGTATTTCTGAAAATTATACAATAGCTATTCGATCTTTTCTATTTCTGATTTCCAGTGCCAAGATATTAAAAGTGAGTTTATCTCTCCTAATTTTGCTTCTATGTGAAAAGGCTTTGGAGAGATGACTAGCCTCATTTAATTCATTAATTTAAATACTATATAAATCAACTGTTTTTAGTGTTTGGGAAATAGAAAGATGATTAAAATATGGTTTCTGCCTTCAAGGAAGTTATATCAATCATAGTTCACATTTACCTAATATTTTAAGGTTTACTAAGTGCTTTGCTTACAACAACCTGTAATGGTAATGGGAATATGAAGATCTTCCCTGTCCCTTAATAAGCCCAATGCAATCACATGGAGCCTGTAGTGGGAGGAGTTTGCTGGATGTGTGGGGCAGAACCCCGAGGAAGCTGGGAGTCAAAGCAATTAGTATGGTGGGGGAGAGAGGATGCAAGCAAGTAGACAGCTAAGCTTGTGAGTGTTTGTTTGTGAGAAGGCTAAATTGTGTGGCTCTCTGCTGTGTTATGGTATATTAACTTCTTTGCTGCTATGATGGATTTGGTTTTCTAATGCTTGGATTTGGCTTTCTGGTTTGGGGATTCAGCTTTCTGTTGCCTGAATAAATGTTTTGCTTCTGTTGTCTATATGGAGAGTCTGTTATATTTTGCAATTCAGACCTATGCCAGCATATTCATAGTCACCTTTGGTGCTGTGAATATTGTGTTGGCACTACACAACCCTATGGGGCAATTATAATTATCAGTCTTCTTTTACAGATTAGGAAATTGAGACTCATAGAAGGTAAGTGATTTGCTTGTGGTGACACAGCTAATAAGTAACAGAGCCAAGATTCAAATGCAGGTCTTCTGATTGTGGGCACCTTCACTGGCTGTTTTCCATTCCTGGAATGCCTGCCTTCCTCATGTCCTCTTCCTGGCTTCTCTGGCTTCTTTCAAGTCCCAGAAAAAAATCTCACCTTCTACAGAAAGCCTTTCTCAACCCCTCTTAAATTGAGTGCGTTCCCTCTGTTGATTATCTCTAATTTATCCTGTATATATCTTTTTTGTATGTAGTTGTTCACACATTGTCCCCTCCATTAGACTGTGAACTCCTTGAGAGCAGAGACAATCTTTCACCCTTCTTTGAATCCCCAATATTTAGGATCGCATTTGATAAATATTTATTAACTGGCACAAATCAGGTACTCTTTCCTCTATACCAGACTGTTTATCAAGACATAAGACATTAGATAGGGAAGACAAGACTGAAAAAAATAACTATATTATAAGGCAATGTATTGTAAGTATCAGGAGACAGGTACAAATGAGGTGCCCTATGGATTTAAAAGAGAGAGGAGGAATCTCTTGGTCTCTGAAGCTCATTTATGAACACCAAAAACCCCCTGCAAAAAAACCCTATATTAAGACACTATTTGACTAGTCTTTGTGTTAGAAAAAAGCTTCAGGAATGAAAACAAGAACAACGACTCCGTTAACAGAATGAGGATGGAATAGGGCTGTCAATCTTCTTAATTGTCTCCCAATGAGACAGAGATAATTCCAGGAACCAGGAACAAAAATAAAATGATCTGAGAGCTGAGCATTCCTGACTGTTTGCCTAAGGTCAATTAACATCTAGAGCAGACAGACAGGTCTTAAGAGCATATTGTTTTAAATAATAAAATTTTATTGCTATCTTTTGTATCACCTAGAGTTTCCATAGGAATACAAATCACATCTTCTTTCCTCTCCAAGAGAGTCATCCTCCATGGCAAAGGATAAAAAAGAGGAAAAAAAGTTTAGTGAAACTAACCATCATTAAAAAAAAATCTGATATTACATGCTGTGGTCTACATCCATATTTCACATTCCGGCAAAGAAACAGGGGTAAAAACAAATTTCCCTTTAGTAAACTTATCCTCAGGGTCAACAAATGGTTTTTATTCATAATTCCCTTTAGGATTTCTGATTACTCTAAAGTAGAACTCTCTAACCTTTTTTGAGAATTTCTTTGCTATTGCTAGTGGGGGGTGGGGAGGAAACCAAGATGGTGGATTCAGCAACCCAGCTGAATTCTCTCAATATCCCAATCTAATCAACTTTAAAATAATTCCTCAAATAAAATTTTGGAGTGGCAGAGCCAACTCAAGGTACAGTAGGATATTTTTTAAGAAAAAGAAGAAAACTTAAGAGATCTTCAGGAAAGGTCTATGCCACCCAGGTGGGTGCTGGCCTAGAAAGATGATATACGTAACTCTGAAGAACTTTATCATTATTAGGGTAGTTAAAAGGAGTTATATAGACAGGGGGCATGTGTATGGTTCTATTATGTTAGAATAATCTCCAAAAAAAATGAAGGGGTGAGAAAAAGGAATGTACTGGTAGAAGGGGGAAGGAAGAAGTGAGAAGTAGAATAGAGAAAATTTTCTCACATAAAAGAAATATGCAAGGAAGAGTTTTTTAGAGTGGAGACCAGTGACCCTGAGCAAGTCACTTAACTGTTGTGAGAGATGACTTGCAGTGAAGTTTCCCCATCCTGAAACATGAAATTTAGAGTGGCTTCAGCATCCACTAGGCCTAAGTTTAGAAGTCACCTGACCTTACAGGAATCTGGGACTTAGAGCAATGGAGGCCCTCCCCAGGGACACCCCAGCACAAGATACGCCAAATAAGGACAAAACTGCTTTCCTGGCCTTTCATTGGACACTAACATGTTTCCATGTTCTTTGTCTTCAAGATAGATTCCCAAGCTTAGATTGTGAGCCCACCTCCCCACCAATGGGAGTGAAGGCCGGTTGGGGGTTGGGGTTTCTGCGTTAGGGAGTATATAGCCATGGGCTTGCTTTCACATGTTGCTCTCTCCCTGGCAGATGCCATTTGAGCATCAGGGGCAGAGGGCCCTTTCTCATGAGAAAGAAAAAAGACCTTTTCTGATCTCAGACAGACTCTGAACTCTTCCATCTCACACTGTCATCTGCCTCCATTTCCTCTCTTGTTAAATAGGGTTAATAATAGCACCTAAGTCCCAGGGCTGTGGTGTAGTGAGATAATATTTGTAAAGCACTTTGCAAACTCTGAAGCATTATGTTCATGCTAGTTAGTCTTCTTCTTAGCTGTGGAGCAACACTAGATGTATATTGGTTTCAAAAAGGTAAACTTTTGGGCGGCTAGGTGGTGCAATGGGTAAAGCGGCAGCCCTGGAGTCAGGAGGACCCGAGTTAGGTTCCAGCCTCAGACCCTTAACACTCACATAAAAATAAAACTAGCTGTGTAACCTTGGGCAAGTTACTTAACCCCAATTGCCCTCCAAAAAGGCCAAAAAAAAAAAGAATTTGCTTTTCAGGGGTGGCCAGGTGGCTCAGTGAGTAAGAGCACTGGCCCCAGAGTTGGGCGACCTGGGATCCAATCTGGGCTTAGATACTTAGCACCACACCCAGAAATAACTGGCCATGTAACCTTGAGCAAGTTACTTAAACCCAACTGCTTAAAAAAAAAAAGTAAACTTTTGCAAAAATGAGCAGCTTGGCATCGTTGAAAGTACTACACAGTTTCTCGATTGCAATCTAGCATCATCTCTTCCAGAATTTATTCCTGGCTCCAATTCATTTTCCATCTATATTAATTAGTTAATGCAGTATTTTCTTTAGTCTTGGGTCATATTTGATTATAATCTCATCAAATTAGATAGTGTACATGAGGCTCTTTATAAAACTTAAAGCCCTATATAACTGTCAGGTAGCATTATCATCATCATCCTCTGAGGATAGTCATGGTAGAAGGAAGACGGTCTGGACCAGGAGTCTGAAAAGCTGGGCTCACATACTGACTCAGTCACAGGGGTCTTGCTGTCCTGCCAGTTCAATATGTATAACCAATGGGACCTCAAGCTTAAGGCTTATTTAATCTTCTCTCTCTTTTCCTTTTTGGCTAGACCTATGATTTCATTGCTGTAGGGAATTCCCAGTAAATTTTATCCTTCCACTCATGCATACTGTTCTTCAGTGGGTAGGCTCAGAGAGTTGCCTGGGACACTCAGATGAGAGTTAAGTGATTTGCTTAGCCTCAATAAGCCAGTAGAGGTCAGAGGCAGGTGATCCTAGGGTTCTCCAAATCCAAAGCTGGATTTCAAATACAATGCCTTTCAATGCAATACTGGAAGCATGGTATCCAGATGGAGGGAAGTGAGAGTCCTAAAGAGATATCTTGATATCTTTTTTTTGCTTTTTTGGAGGGGGTAAGGTAGGGCAATTGGGGTTAAGTGACTTGCTCAAGGTCACACGACTAGTTTTTTGTGTTTGTGTTAAGTGTCTGAGGCCAGATCTGAACTCAGGTCCTCCTGACTCCAGGGCCGGTGCTCTGTTACACTGGGCCACCTAGCTGCCCCAATATTTTGATATCTTTATTATCATTCTTGCTGGAAATAATATTTGCAATTACAGGGTTGTGAATAATTATTATCAATGATAGCCAGCATCTATATCATTATTTAAGGTTTGCAAAGTGCTTTATATAATAACATATAATATATTTATATAATAATAATAGGTAGCATGTATATTAGTACTTTAAGATTTGTCAAGTGATTTACATAGATTATTTCATTTGATGGTCACCGCAACCCTGGGAGATAGGTGCTATTATAAGCCCCATTTCACAGATGAAGAAAGTTAAGCAAAAATAAGTTAAGTAACTTGTCCATGGTCAAAGAGCTATCTAAGAGTCTGAGGCAGGATTTGAACTCAGGTCTTTCTGATTACAAGCCACCCAGCTGAAGAGAAAAGTTTCTAAACCATAAAGTATAATAGAACTATGAGTTGTGATTATTCCCATTTGGCATATTGAGTTCAGTCTTGGATGCTATATCTTAGGAAGAACAAGATACACTGAATGGAAGAATGAATTTGTAATCAAAGGACCTGGGATCAGATTCTGGTGCTGCTATTTCTGTGAATGCTCTGGCAAGCCTTTAATTTCTCTGAGGTATCTGTTTCCCTAGTGGTAAAATATGGCGGGGAGGGTCATCCTAAATGGCCTCTAAGATCCTTTTCCTCTCTAAGCCTGTGATTCTGTGCATTGATGACAAGCTAGAGCACATCAAAGAGGGAGCAACGCCCATGGGAAGGGGCCCAAATATGTCTAAGGAGGAGACTGAGGCTGTTTGGCCTAGAAAAAGGAAGACTTAGAGGGGGATGGTAATTGTCTTCAATGATCTGAAGGGCTGCCATGGAGAAGAGGTATTAGATTGGGGGGTTTTGGTCTAGAGAGTCAAAGCTATAGGAGGCAGATTTTTTTTCTTATTGAATAGCTAGAACAGGCCATATAGTAAGTGCCCCATCCCTGGAAGTCTTTGAGTATGTTTAAGTATGATTCGTGCTTCAGGTATGGGTTGAAAAGATAACCTCTGAGGTCTCTTTCAGCTGAGATTCCAGGATTCTCTGCCTAGTTAACCGTATGACTTTGGGCAAGTCACTGTTATAACCCAAGTTTCTCGCTCTGTAAAATGGGGGTGATAATTTACCACCATGCCTCCAGCTCAAGTTCAAATGAAAAGGCTCTTTGAAAACTACAAGAGAGTGAAAGACTTAGCTACCCTGATCAAAGCAATGATCCACGTCAATTCTGAAAGACTTATGATGAAAAAATGCTTATCTACCTCTTGAGAAAGAACTGATGAATCGTGAGTGCAAAATGAAGTATAATTTTCTCCCTTTCTTATTTTTCTTGCCTTTTTGTGATAAAGCTAATATGAAAATGCATTTTACATGATTTCACATGTACAATTGATATCATACTGCTTTGCCTTCTCAGTGGCTAGGAGAGAGGGTGAAGGGAGGTAAAAATTTTGAAACTCAGAATTTTCTTTACATGCAAAAAAATAATAATAAATTGAAAAAATAGGCAGAAAAAACTGCCCAGTGTTCCTTAAAAAAAAACAAAACAAAACCAACAACAACAAACTACAAGAGATTAGATAAACGTGAAGGATTGTGGTGATAGCTACAACCTAGATTACTTTCTGGAGGCAGTCTAGTCTGACGCCCCCTTTTCTTGTCTTTACCGCCAGGCTCATTTATCAAGAGCAGGCACTTAAACCCAAGTCCCTAAGTACCTGAAGAGAACTGGAACATAAAAGGAATGAACAGTAATGAGACTTTCTCATTTCCAGATATATTCCTTTTGCTAATACTGTAACAACTCTCCAAACAAATTCAAAGTCACCTTTGGCAATGGATTCCAGAATGACATAAGAAATTATCATCTACCAGTCCCATTTTGGTCACTAGTTTCAACTTTCTACACACCACTATCTCTAAACCTTTTGTTAGAAAAGCTAGAAAGTTAAAATAATGAGTTTAATTCCTCCTTACATCCCATCACAATAAATCTAACTTGAAGGGATTAATGGAGCACAGTATGTTCAATGTCTGGAAAACCTGGTTCAAATCCTTTCTCAGACACTAAGTGGATGAATGAACTAGGAAAAATTATAGCATCAGGATCCTAGATCTGGAGTTGGAAGGGTCCGCCTAGTGCAACTTCCTCCTTTATAGGTGAAGAAATTGAAGTCCAAGGTAGGGAAACATTAGAGGTTAGATTTGAATCTAAGTTCTTTTCTTTCCACTGTACCATCACAAATCACTTATTTGTTCTGAGTTTCAGTTTCCTCATCTGTAAAATGGAGATAATAATAATATCTAACTCACAGGGCTGTGAGGACCAAATGAATTATGTAATATATATAAAGCCCTTTGCAAAATCTAAAGTACTATATTAATATAAGTTGTTATCATTCAGAATAGTTCATCAGAAAGAAGGTTGGCCACCATTTTTTGTGGCCACAGCACCTCAGAAAGATTGTCCACTAAGACAGTGAAAAGTTGCCTATATTTATAATAATAATTAGTAAAATTACCATTATGGTGACATCTCACATTCATATAGCACTTTATAGTTACAAAGAGATTTGCATACATTATTTCATTTCATCCAACAACCCTCTGAAACACGTAAAATAAGTATTACAGTTATCCCTTCCACATCTTGGGGATTTGGGGCAGTGTGCCCCGTGATTTGAAAAATCCATGTAAAAATTTTTGACCCTCCCTTCAGACTAGAGAAAAAGTCTGAACTATTATGGTACTAAAAGACAAAATATATTGATATAATATAATACTATACATAAATTTTATGCATTTTTCCATTTCTAAACTTTTTCTGTGTTATCTGTTGGACTTTGTGTGTCAAAACTCCCTGAAAATTCACATTTAACTTCCGCTGACCCGCGATATATTGAAACCACAATGGGAAGTCTCGAAGTGGAAGGGATAACTGTTACCTATCTTTAAAAAAAAAAAGAAATGGAACCTGAACAGGATACGAGAGGAAGAATGAGAAGTAAGAAGGTGGAATGAGTTTCGGATGAATAAATAAATGAGCATGGAAAAAAGTTCTCGAATAACCAAGAGTTGGGTCTATAATATTGGCATAGTAAGTTTTTCTCAATCTCCTTATTCCCCAATGTCATACTTTAATGATCAAAGAAAGAATAAGACAACATTTGCCTCTAAAAATCACTCAAGGATATGCTTCCTGGCCCCTTTATTGGTGCCTGTACAAAAAAATGACAATGTACTTAAAGAAAAAAGGGATTTCAAATGTAAGATGCTGCTGTACACAATGTCTAGGAAACAAAACTAGCAGTAGAAATTCTGCATAGCTATGTATAAAAAGATAACCACAACAATAATCATAATTGACATTATGTAGTGCTTTAAGGTTTATAAGGTGTTTGCTGTAAATATTACTTATATATAATATATATATACACATATACATATATATCTTTTATATTATATATACATATATTACATATATATTGTGTGTGCATATAGAGGGTGTCCCAAAAGTTTTAGTGTAGTTTAAATCTTTAATAACTTAAAACTGTATTAAAAACTTTTGGGATATTGCACAAATACATACATACATAATCCATGCAGGCGTATACATATGTATATTTTACATTTATACACATACAAATAGACAGCTAGGTGGCACAGTGGATAGAATATTTGGTCTGGAGTCAGGAAGACCTGAGTTCAAACACTGCCTTAGTTTCTAGCTGTGTGACCCTGGGCAAGTCATTTAACCCTATTTGCCTCAGATGAGCTGGAGAAGGAAAAGGAAAACCACCCCAGGATTTTTGCCAAGAAGTTCTCAAATGGGGTCACGAAGAGTTGGACACAGCTGAAAATGACTAACAACTACATACAGAAAATGCATACATGTGTGTTCATACATGTGTATATGTGCACGTGTTTGTGTGTGTGGTTTGTGTTCAGAGAGATCAACAAATGCCTAATTGTCTGGTATATGGAGAGATTACTACCACAATGAGGGCCTATTCCAAAGGAAACACAGCTCATTGTAGTAAAGATTTGAGTATCATGTCCTCTGAGACAGCATCTCCCAGCTTTTTCCACTATAACATCAGAAGTTGTGCAGACTTCTACATAGTAAGATTTTGTTAGAAAAACATAACAAACAACATGGCCATGCTCAGTACTCACATGTACTGCCCCTCTTGTAGTATCTGCTTGTTACTGTTGTCTGGATATAGTCATGGAGGATTTTGGAGCCACGGTTTGAAAAGTAACAAATGCAGACAGTACAAACTCATTTTCCTGAGTTCAAATCTGGTCTCAGACATTTCCTAGCTGTGTGACCCTGGCCAAGTCACTTAACCCTGTTCATCTCACTTGCCTCACCTGTAAAATGATCTGAAGGAGGAAATGGCAAACCATTCTGGTATCTTCTCCAAGAAAACCCAAAATAGGGTCATGAAGAATCAGACACGAATGAAATGACCTAACAAAAATGTAGTTAACATCAATATCTATAACTCATATAAACAAAAGTTTTGGAGGGGAGATCTTCAATAATTTTTAAGAGTTTAAGGTGGCCCTAAGGCCAGAAAGTTTGAAAACAGTTGGTCTAGATCATAAACATTTAAAATGTGAAAATAGACATAGGATGTAGGGTTATAACTATTTACATTACAAAAGAATTCTTTAATATACAAAAAAATTCATTTCAGAATTCTTTTTTTTTAATTTCCTTTCTTTTTTATATGATTGAATTGATCAAGAATAGATTTGTACATATATTTCTAGAAACACAGTGTCTGGCATATAATAGCAACTTAGTAAATAAATGCCTAGTCATTGAATGAGCACATCTGTTCATATATATATGTATATGTATATATGTACATATGTAAACCTTTAAAATAGGTTCTATGATCTTACTATATCCAGCGTAAAACAAGAAAACTGAGAATCAGAGAAAAATAAAAAGTGAGAAAAATCACAGCCAGAATCACCCCTAAACATTAACTACAGCAGCCAGAACTTCAGTTTCTTTCTCTCAGAATGACAAAGTAAATTCCTTTCTCTCAGAATGGAAAAGTCTCTCAAGAATTCCCTTTTTGATATTATCTCTACAGAGTAAGAGTTTACCTCAATTCTCTTGTGAAATGTCTCTTCAGATTCTTTCTCCTTGGCAGTTAATTCATCCAGTCCTTCAGGAAAGCTCTCTGTCCTTTATCTCTGTACCTCAAAAAGTCTCCAACCTACAGATGAAGATTAAACTGCCTCTTAAAAGATACCATTCCCTCTTAAAGATACAATAACAGTATTCAAAATCTCTGTGCAGTGGCTATGGAAGCTGGCATTACACAAAGGCATAAAAGAGCCTGCCCATCACAAGCTTTCCCATGAAAGAGCTAACAGGAGCAGCAGAAGCAGCAGCACATTTGATCTGTATTGGTGAACTTTGAAGGGGAAAACAGAAATATCTCACCAATGATAACCTGATTCATCTTTAAATAGGACCACTGAAATTGAAAATATTTTTCCATAGCCAAGATTAGAAGGAAAGCAAAAAACTGGGAAACAATCTTTATAGCAAGTGCCTCTGATAAAGGTATCATTTCTTGAATATATAGAGAATTGAGTCAAATTTATAAGAATACAAATCATTCCCCAATTGATAAACCATCAAAGGACATGAATAGACAGTTTTTAGATAAAGAAATCAAAGCTACCTATAGTCATATGAAAAAATGCCCTAAATTGCTATTGATTAGAGAAATGCAAATTAAAGCAACTCAGGTACCACCTCACACCTATCAGATTGGCTAAAATGACAGAAAAGGAAAATGACAAATATTGGAGAGGATGTTGGAAAATTGAGACCCTAATGCACTGTTGGTAAAGTTGTAAACTGATCCAATCGATCTGGAGAATTTGGAATTGTGCCCAAAGGGCTACAAAACTACTCATACCCTTTAGCCCAGCAATACCACTGTATCCAAAGCGATCAAAAGAAAAGGAAAAAGATTTATATATACAAAAATATTTATAGCAGCTCTTTTTGTGGTAGCAAAGATTTGGAAACTGAGGGGATGCCCATCAATTGAGGAATGGCTAAAAAATTGTGGTATATGAATTTAATGAAATACTATTATGCTATAAGAAATGAGGAGCAAATGGACTACACAATAACCTGGAGAGACTTATATAAACTGATGCTGAGTGAGAGGAGCAGAACCAGGAGAACACTGTGATGACTAACTTTGATAGACTGGGCTCTTCTCAGCAATGCAAGGCTCTAAGACAACTCCAAAAGACTCATGATGGAAAGGGCTATCCACATCCAGAGAAAGAATTACAGAGTCTGAATGGAGATGGAAGCAAACTACTTGCTCTCTCTCTTTTGTGTTTTGTTGCTTCTTTCTAGTTCATTCCACTGGTTATAATCCTTCTTTACAACTTGGCTAATGTTTAATGTGAAGGCATTTGTAGAACCTATATCAGACTACATGCTGCCATGGGGGGTGGGGGAGAGGGAGGGGAAGTAGATTTGGAAATCAAAAGCTTGTAGAACTGAATGTTGTAAACTAAAAGTAAATAAATAAATACATTAAATTAAAAAAAGAAATTATGAGCAGGCAGACAGAAAAATCTGGGAAGACTTGAATGAACTGATGCTGAGAGAAGTGAGCAGAACCAGAACACTGCACAGTAACAACCATGATATGCGATGACTAACTTTGATAGACTTATTTCTTCTTAGCAATGCAAAGATCCAAAACAAGTCCAAAGGACTCATGATGGAAAATGCTATCCACATCCAGAAAAAGAACTATGGAGTCTGAATGCAGATTGAAGCATATCATTTGCTCTCTTTTTTTTGTTTGTTTCTTCTTTCTCATGGTTTCTCCCATTGTTTCAATTCTTCTCTATAGCATGACTAATGTGAAAACAGGTTCAATATGAATGAATATGTAGAACCCATATCAAATTACATGCCACCTTGGGGTAAGGGGAGGGAGAGATGGGGAGAAAATTTGGAACTCAAAATTTTATGGAAGTGACTGTTGAAAACTAAGAATAAATAAATAATGGTTTTTTTTAAATGATGAGTAGAATGCTTTCAGAAAGATCTGGAAAAACTTATATCAATTCATGCAAAGTGAAGTGAGCAGAACCAGAAGAACATTGTACACAATAACAGTAATATTGTATGATAAGCAACTGTGAATGATTTAGCTATTCTAAGCAATACAACGATTTAAGACAATTCTAAAGGACTCATGATGAAAAATGCTATCCACCTCTAGAGAAAGAACTGGTGGAGTCTGAATGGCTATCAAAGCATACTATTTTTTGCTTTATTTTCCTTGGGGGTTTTTTTTGGGTCTGTGTTTTCTTTCACAACATGACTAATATGGAAATATGTTTTGCATGACTAAACATGTATAACCTATGTATAATTGCTTGTTTTCTCAATGGAAGGAGAGGGGAGGTAAGAATGAAGAGAATTTGGAACTTGAGATTTAAAAAAACTAATGTTAGAAATTGTTTCTCACTTAACACACACACACACACACACACAAACCTAGCCGTGTGACCTTGGGTAAGTCACTTAACCCCAATTGCCCTACCTTTCCCCTCCAAAAAGCAAAAAATAAAAATAAATAAATGAAAATTTGTTTCTCCATGCAATTGGAAAAAAGGAAATTAAAAAAAAAACACTTTTCCAAATAAGAATATGGAATTCCACCTGTGCTCTGCCTCTGACAAGTGTGAATTTGGACAAGTTACCTAATTTTGCTGCTGTAAATTCCTTAGCAGTAGATGTTGTAGAATCATCAATGGTGTAGGAGTTTCTTTACAGGGAGACATCTACATTTCATTCATTTATTCATTAAACATTTATTAAGTACCTACTGTTTGGTACTTTGCTAGGCACTATGGGGATAGAAAGAGAAAAGAGGAAAGTCTACAGCATTCTGGGCCATTGTCTGTCATCTTGACTTACATCTTGCCACTGGGCTGATGACTCTAGCAGAGGGAATGAGGCTGATGACTTTGCACAGCCCTGCCTCACTTAAATACAGTTCACTTGCAAGTCAAGACATCACCCTCCAGGTGTCTTTGGTCCTCTTTGAGAACAAAGGATGAATAACAAAGGCCCTCTAGGCAAAAAAACAAAAAAAAACAACTTAGATGGAGTGGGGATGGGGGGAGGGAAGAGAAGTCACACATTTATAGAACATGAAATACAAAATAGACATAAAATAATTTTAGTTGGGGCAAAGTGTGTGAATAATTGAGATCAGATCACTGCTTTCTCCAGAAGGTAATACCTAAGCTAAACCTTGATGGAGGCCAAGGAAGCCAGGAGGCAGAAGTAAGGCAGGAAAACATTTTAAGTAAAGTTTCTGCAAAGTCAGGAAATGAAATATCATGTTGACGTCACAACAAATGGGCCAGTTTGGCTGCAATACAGAGCACATGAAGGAGAATAATGTGGAAGAAAGCCTGGAAAAGGAAACTGGAGCCAGATTGTGAAGTAAGACTTTAAAATGCCAAATAGATTTGTATTTTGTTCTAGAGGCAAGTCACTGGAGATTCTTATGCACAATAATGACACAGTCAGACCTTTGCCTGAGGAATATCAATTTGGCAGCTGTGTGGAGGATGGATTAGAAAGGAACAGTTTAGACTGGAGGTTGGGAAACTAATTGGAAGGCTATTTTAACAGGGCAGGTGAAATGTAATGACCTGACCCTGATGGGTGGTTTGGTGGAACAAAGGGGAGTATTGTGGAGGTAGAATTGACTTGGCAACTGATTGGCAGCAAGGGATGAGGGAGAGGGAAGGGTTGAGGATGACTGAGGATCCAAACCTGATTGACTGGAAGGAAGAAGAGCTCTCAGCAGAAATAGGGACTTTCGAGAGGCAAAGTTTTGGGGGAAAGTTGAATTCTGTTTTGAACAGAAAGAAATTTTTGTTAAGTGCCTATTCCATGAAAAACATTATGCAGATAGAGAAGTAAAAGATGGAGCTCCCGTTCTAGTGATGGGGACAATACGGTATTAAGTTAAACACAACTCTGCTGAAAAACACATAAAACATCTCCTTCCTCTCATGAAATGTTTCTCCAAACATATCAAAATGTCATCTGGACTTGATGTGTGTAAAAGTTTTGACACAGGCGAAGGAAAGCTAGAGACTGAAGACTTCAAGCTTGAATTTGGAGGTTATGGAGAACTCATTTAAAGAGTTGGTCTCTTTACAAATGAGTTGGTCTGTCTGGGTGAGACTCATTGAGCATAATAAAGATATCAAAGAGAAGGCTGGGCTGAATACTTTTAAGAGACTTATGGGAACCCAGAAATCAAAGTTGAAAGGGAAGACATTTAAAGCAATAAACACCTATGTAATGGCAGACTTAGAATATACTTCCAGAGCTGTAAAACAGACCATAATAGAATCAGAAATTATCCTAGCAAAGACCTGTACAATTATTAACAAACACAGGACCTGTCCTACCTATAGGAAGATTAGCAGTTCTTAAAAAGGAGGAAGAAGATTGATTGACTTTCTAAAGTCACCTGATAAAAGGTAAAAACCTACAGAAATATTTTTTGCGATAAGCAGACATTATTCTACTGAGCAACAGTAGAAGCAGATAATAGTACAATCCATTGGCTTTCTTTGGATAAAACCGCTGTTGAATTCTGGATAAAGCCTAGAAAATGGCTAAAATCTAAGAATGGATAAAAAAAAGTGGAGGGCAACATCTGTGTGAACCCAGTCAATGATATGAGGACAAAGAAATTTCAAATAAACATCTGGGTCATGTACATTTATATGTGGGAATGGAAGAATTTTGATGGCAAATCAGGATCAGGTCATCACCACCAGGAAAAAAAGAAGAATTTTCCTTAAGGGGTCCAGACCTAGTGATCAATATTGATTACTCACATATAACTCCCACTGGGTTGTCCCCCACCCCTAACTAGCTCTTTCATTTTGAATTCCCTGTGGGAGAGCTACCATTGATTAAAGATATTTTGTGGGTTCACACTCCTACAAATACAGCTCAGGAATGCCCACCAGTGTGCTAACCCTTAAGCCAAGAAACACAAAGCAAAGGCTGCACAATATACCCTTGCTAGAGTATACTCTGCTACTGTGTCTACAATGTCACTCCAGGATCCTATAGTCTCCACAACATCAGTAGAAAGAATGGCCACATATGAAGAATACACCCACAGAGAGGTAGGTTCACAAAAGAAACACATGTGAACAAGGCAATTTATACCACCTGCATTTCAGGGCCCCCAGTGACTTTTTTTTTCTTGGGGAGTCCTTATTCTGCTACCCCACCAGTCACAACATCTCTCCTGGACAATTTGCTCAGCTAGATTCCCTAGGCCTGTTTACCTCTGAAAACTCAACTCCCTAGTGCCAAGACTATGTCTTGAATCTACAGTTTCTCTTCTCTACTTCCAGAAGACACACACACTACTCAAAGCTGCCTTTAAAGACTGCTTAAAGATTCTTTCAACTTTTAAAAGTCACCAGGAACATAGCTAATCTGATGGACCGAGTGACTCTTAAAAATATTAATTAGAAATTATTTTTTTTTAATTAACACAAATGGGGCGGCTCAGTGGCGTAGTGAATAGAGCACTGGCCCTGGAGTCAGGAGGACCTGAGTTCAAATCTGGCCTCAGACACTTAACACACACACAAAAAATTAGCCACGTGACCTTGGGAAAGTCACTTAACCCCAATTGCCCTCCAAAAAGCAAAAAAACAATAACAAAAAAATTAACACAAATGATGGTGATATGGCACACAGAAGAATATCACATCTATGTGAAATGACAGACAAATTTTATTGTTTTTAGATGTTTTTCAGTCATGTCTAACTCCCTTTGGCAAAAATACTGCAGTAGTTTGCCATTTCCTTCTCTAGTTCATTTTACAGATGAGGAAACTGAGATAAACAGGATTAAGTGATTTGTGCAGGGTCACAGAGTTAGGGTCAAAGGTCATATTTGAACTAAAAAAGAAGAGTCTTCCTAACTCCAAGTCCAGCACTCTATCCATTGAGCCATCTAGTTGCCTTTACAGATAAGTACTGATTGACAACATAGTAGCATGTGAAAACCCTTGACCAGCTTGCATGGGTTTCATTGACTGAATTTTGGCTCTCATTAAATGTGACCTAGGATTGGTTTATAATTTGCACAAAGCTGAATTTTGTTTAATTTGAACTAGAGTTAACTATTAGACTTAGCTATACAGCAATCACTCAGGAGAAACTGAGAGCAGAAAAAGGAGGATTGTCAAAGGTGAAGAGTCTCTGTGGCCTTAGACAAGCAATGCTGGGCTAACAGTTACCTGTGGTAGAATCATCATCATCAACATCATCATCATTAAAAAATGCATGGTATGTTATAGAGTATTATATTTAATAATAACATTTATATAAAACTTTTAATATATTTATATATTATATATGTCATATTATTTATATAATACTTTAAGGTATTCAGTTCAGTCATTTTTCAGTTGTGTCTGATTTTGTGTGACCCCATTTGGAGTATATTCAACAAAGATATTGGAATGGCTTGCCATTTCCTTCTTCAGTTCATTTTACAGATGAGAAAACTCAGTCAAACAGGGTAAAGTGATTTGCCCAGGGTCTCTCAGTTAGGAAGTGTCTAAGGCTAGATTTGAACTCAAGAAGAGGGATCTTCCTAACTCCAGACCCAGCATTCTATCTACTGTACTACATAGCTGTCTCTACTTGAAAGTATACAAAGCATTATTTTAACTTGAAATCAAGAGATTCTTTTTTTTCCTTTTGGAGGATAATTGGGGTTAAGTAACTTGCCCAAGGTTACACGGCTAGTTTTTTTTGTGTGGGTGTTAAGTGTCTGAGGCTGGAACTGAACTCGGGTCCTCCTGACTCCAGGGCTGGGCTGCAGCTTTACTCACTGCACAAGAGATTCTTAATGCAGACTTACAATGTTTTCACCTGGAGCAAAAACAATTGAGGGGACTTGGATAGGGGACAACATAAAGTAAGCCCTGTTGAAAAAGCAGCCCATCTCTCACTTATCTTATCCCCTACCCAAGGCATTGGGGGGCACACAAGCCCTGCTAGAGGGTGCCACAGTGATGAGATGCTAAGAGTGATAACGCTGCATGATCAACGTGTATCAGTAAAGGAACTTTAGATGATGGTTACTACAAGGTAAGATCTTGCTTTCCTGGGGAAAAGCATACTCCTACCAGATTTCAGCATCCTGGGGCAAAGCCCCATTCATTCCATGCTAGTTATATCGCTATGTTTTATCTCTGTGAACGTGGGCAAATAATTTCTCCTGTCCTAGCCTCAGTTTCCTTGCTGACGTAATGGAAATGATGATATATACTCTACTTGCCTTATACATTTTAAAACATGAGAGTGTTTGTTATTAGTAACATCTTCAGGAAAGAATGCTTTTCTTGATCCTCTGAAAAGTCTCAGATGCTATCTCTGTACAAGCAACCAATCTGACCCCAATATTTCTTTGGCTTCACAGGGACAAATCCTGTTCCTCTACTGGAGTTCTGTCATTTTTGTCCTTGTATATTGCCTCATCTGCTCCAAAACACCAACAAACTAATGCCTATGACATTAAAGTTTCATTATCCTCTGAGAAGCACAGACATGAGTCTTCCCATTTTTGTACTACTGCCAGCAAAAGTCATGTTAGCTCATTCCTCTCTGCTGCAATTCATAGTCTTTGGTATTTTATAGATCACAGAATCATACATTTAGAGCTAGAAGGGCTGTTAGACACATCTGTTCCATTCTGTAGATGCATCTATCCCATGGGGCAGCTGGGTGGCACAGTGGCTACAGCACTGGGCCTCAAGTCAGGAAGACTCATCTCCATGAGTTCAAATCTGGCTTCAGACACTTACTAGCTGTGTGACCCTTGGGCAAGTCTCTCAATCCTGTTTGCCTCAGTTTCCTCATCTGTAAAATGAACTGGAGAAGGAAATGGCAAACCACTTCGGTATCTTTGCTAAGAAAACTCCATGATTGAAAAAGGACTCAAACACAAACTATATACCACTACCATCTTTTTACTGAGACCCAGAGAAGTTTAATGACTGACCCAATATTACCCAGGGAGTAAATGAAAGAGCTAGAATATGCCATCTTCTGACTAGAAGTCCATTAATCTTTCCTCTACATTGTTTTTCTATCTAATACAATAACAAGTTTCCCTTTCTTTACTGCTCCCACTACTCAACTCTAGGACATTACTAGATGGTACAGTAGATAGAGGCAGACAGAGATGAAGTGACTTGCCCAGGTTCACACAGCTAGTAAGTGCCTGAGGCTGGAATCGAACCCATCCTCCTGACTCCAAGCCCAGCACACTACGTTACCTACCTAGGAAGGAAGGTTAACCCTAATTAAAAAAAAGAAAGATGACCAAATCAAAGACAAAAAAAACTATGAACAAAACTCCACAATTCTGATCATCCACCTGACACAATTTATGCCCATATTTTCCCAATTCCAACAGGAAGAAAAGTAGAAGCTTTCCTCCACCTGCCTCTCAGAAACTTTAAGAACTTCATATACCATAATTGGTATCTTAACTAGAATATTATTTTTTTCTCTCCTGCTTCCAGATCTCCTTGGAAAATTGGAGTTTCAATGATTGATAAAGATCACAAATGACATATGTTCAGTTCTATGCAAAGAAAAATAAATACAAATTTTCCTTGGACTTCCTTCAATTCTGTGGCAAGAACTCCCACCATTTGCTCAAGATTAATAAACTACAAAAGGAATCCTGTGTGATTTTATTCAGATTTAGGCAATCCTAAATTTCTATGAATAGTCACTGATATAAAACCATTGCTCAAACTCCAAAGAATCTCAATTTGTCCCATTGAAAAAGAACAATCCATGTGATGGTTTCCCCTAGCCAATCAATCTCCAGTGTCATTACTTCATCTACAACAGATACACCTGAGTTCTTTCAGTACAAAGCCAATAATAAATGCTACAGAGAAATAAAGTACACAGACTTTTCACAAGTGAATGAAATAAGGCATCAATTACCTTGAAGATCCTTGGGGAGGAAAAAAGTCCCTTCCGACAGGCCTTTCTCAAATTCTTGAGGCATAAGAGGTTAGTTTCTCTCTCTCAGATTTCTTTAACTCCAAGGATTATTTCTAAACATCTTTACACTGTGTAGGCTGCTTTTGCAGATGACGGCTTTTAGTCTGGAATTGCCAGTCATTTGTCTTACGCCACTCCATGTGCTCTCTAGCCTCCTCTTCCTGTTGTCCTAGGGCACCTGGCTAATGCCAGACTGGATAGTCATCTTCCTATCCAGTCAGTCCCTTTCCAACCGGTTCTTTCAGTCTTTGCCCCAGTTGGCTTTCAATCTAAGCAGAGGCCACACCCTCTCTGGATGCTCCAGAAGCCTGGAGGGCTCTCTTGAACTGAGTTAAAAAACAAGTTACCTGCCTGAGGTTCTAACCCTGCTGTGTATTGGGTGCCATGTGATTCAAAAACCTTAAATAGAACTGAGGGATAGATGCTAGCTTCAGGTGAACTTGTAGTTGTGTGCCTGCCCATCCTGTCATGTTGGGAAATAAGCAGAGGTCACAGAATAGGATGTGAGCTCAATACACCCTCTTAGAAATTATTAATTTCTTTTTCCACATATTTTATTTCATATCTGCGCAATCCCAAAAAGTCATAAAAATATGGATTCTATCATATCATATCATTTCTTTTTTTAAGGTTTGCAAATTATTTTAAAAATAAATCTTTATCAATGTCATCTCTTTCTTACATCATTGGTCATCCTGTGTCTACTTCTCTTTTGCCTGCAAAGAGATATCTCATATAACAAATATAACAAGTATTTTTTTTTAAAGAGGAAAAAAGTCAGCACAATTTGTCATTACACTGGAAAAGTCTGAAAACATGTGCAATGTGTAATACCTATGGACCTCCCATTTCTATGAAGGGATGGGCTAGGGGTATCTTTTCATATCTCTTTGAGTCCTTTGTGATCTTTATAATTTTGTTATAATCACTTTTATTGTTTTAGTGTGTGGTCTATCTTTCTAGTTACATTGTTGCAGTTATGAATAATATTTTCTTGGCTCTGCTTACTTTACCCTGCATCAGTTCACGTAGAACTTTCCATGCTTCTCTGTATTCATCACACATAATTTCTTACACCACAGCTGAACTACATTTTGTTTAGCCATTCCCCAATCAATGGGCATCTATATTATTTCTAATTCCTCACAAAAAGTACTGCTATAATTATTTCTGTGTACATGGTGATTTTCTTCCTATTAGTGGTCTTCTTGGGGTACAAGCCCAGTAAGGGATCTCTGAGTCAAAGTGTTGAACATTTTAATCACTTTATTTGCATAATTTCAAATTGCTTTGCAAAATGGTTATACCATTTTATCATTCCACAATCCTCCAAACATGGAATATTGCATTTTTTGGGGTCATTTTTGCTAGTTCCCAGGGTATGAGGTGAAACCTTGGGGCTGTTTTGATTTGCATTTCTCATTATTAGTGATTTGAAGCATTTTTTTTAATGCAATTGGGAACACTTTTCAGTTCTTTTGAGAACTGTTTGTTCATATCCTTCGACCTCTTATCTTTTGGAGGATGGTTATTAGTCACACATACACAGACATATTGTATATGTATCTTGAATGCCAAACCCTTATCACAAAAATTTGATGCAAAGATTTTTTCCCCCATTTGGCCACTTTCCTTCTTCTCCTCAGTGCATTAATTTTGTCCTGTACAAAAACTTTTCATCTTCATGTAAAAAAAAGGTATGTACTTCTCTCTTTTTATTGCTCCTATCTCTTGTTTAATTAAGAATATATCTCCTAGCCTAAGCTATGAGAGGTATATGATCTGCTTCTCTTCTAAATTTTTTTATGGTCTGATCACTAATATCAAAGTAATGTATCCATTTAGAATATATTGTGGAACAATGATTCAAGTCATTCCAAAGGACTCATGATGAAAAATGCTATCCACCTCCAGAGAAAAAACTGGAGTCTGAATGCAGATCAAAGCATACTGTTTTTCACTTTCCCTATTATCTCATGTTTTTCCCTCTTTGAGTCTGTCTTCTTTCAAAACATGAGTAATATGGAAATATGTTTTGCATGATTGAGCATGTATATCCTATATAAAATTGTTTACTGCCTCAGAAAGGGGGAAGATGAAAGAAGGAGGGAGAAAATTTGGAACTCAAAATAAAAAAGAATGTTAAAATTGTCTTTACATGTAATAAAGGGAAAATAAAATGTATTGTGGAGTATGGTATAAAGTGATGGTCTAAGCTTAAAGTACAAAGTGAGCTCTGGGAGTGCTATCCCCCCTTCATCTCTACTTCTTTTTGCCATTTCTCTCAATATTCTACATTTTAAAAATTTTTTCCAAATTAGTTTGTTATTATTTTATCAAGTTCTATAAAGTATATTCTTGTAATTTTTATTGGTAAAGTATTAAAAGTGCAATGTATTTTGAAAGTATTTCATTTTTATTATATTGGCACAGCCTCCCCATGAGCACTGAATATTCTTCTAGCTATATAAGTTGTTCTTTATTTCTTTAAGGAGTGCTTTGTAATTCAATCTATACAAGTCTTTCGTGTTCTTTGGGAGGTTGATCCCCAGATATTTTATGCATTTTGTAGTTATTTGGAGTGTGATTTCCCTATTTTTGCTTCTTGGGTTTTGTTATCACCATTATTATTGTTTAGAAATGCTGCTGATTTTTGAGGGGGTTTATTTTTTAACCTGCAACTTTGCTGAAGCCATTAATTGTCTCAATTATTATCTTTGCTGATCCCTTGGGATTTTCCAAGTATGCTATCATAGCATTAGCAAATAGGGATAGTTTTATCTCCTTTTTACCTATCTTTTTTTTTTTGCCTTTTGGAGGGCAATTGGGGTTAAGTAACTTGCCCAAGGTTACACAGTTAGCTTTGTGTGTGTGTGTGTGTGTGTGTGTGTGTGTGTGTGTGTGTGTGTGAGTGTTAAGTATCTGAGGCCCTAACCGAATTCGGGTTCTCCTGACTCCTGGGCCGGCACTTTACTCACTGCACCACCTGGCCGCCCCCTTTTTTACCTATCTTTATATCCTTAGTTTCTATCTCTTGTCATTACTACTGCTAGTATTTCCAGAACACTCTCAAAGAACAGTGGAGAGAGTGGAAAGGGTTCTGGGTATGCCTATTATATATTCTGTTTGCTTTAGGTTTTAGATAGATGCTTTTATGATATTAAAAAAGTCCCTCTTTGCCTTTACTTTGTAGGATTTTTTAGCACGAAAGAGAGATGCACTTTGTCAAAGGTTTGTTCTACATCTATTGAGATGATATTTTGGTTTTTGTTTTGATTGTTTTCCTAATGTTAAACCATAGTAGCAGCCCTGGTATAATTCCCACTTGGTCATAATGAAAAATTTCTTGGATAAATTACTGTAATCTATTTGATATTGTCTAAAATTTTTGAGTCAATACTCATTAATTATATTAGCCTACAGTTTTCTTTCTATGTTTTAGCTTTCCTAGCTTAGGTATTAGGACTATATTTATTTCATAATTTCTTTTTCATAACTTTCAATTTTGTTTTTTTTTTCATAATTTTCTCATAGGGTGCTTTCTTTCTCAATTTTTTTGAATAATTCATAAAGAATTTGTCCTAGTTTCTTATTATTTCAATTTCCATGTCCTGAGGGCAAGAAATATACTAGAATTCTCACATCCAAAAGTATTCATGTTTTCATGGAGCAGCTAGGTGGTACAGTGGCTAGAGTGCTAGACCTGGAGTTAGGAAGATTCAACTTCCTGAGTTCAAATCTAGCCTCAGACACTTATTAGCTCTGTGACCCTGGGCAAGTCACTTAACCTTGTTTGCCTCTGTTTCCTCATCTGTAAAATGAGCTGGAGAAGGAAATGGCAAACCACTCCAGTATCTTTGTCAAGAAAACCTTGAAAAAATGAGGTCATGAAGAGTTGGACACAACTGAACAACAAAAATTTATTTTCATAGAATGTTAACATTTTAACTAGAAAAGGAAGAAACATTGACTTAAGGTCATCTTTACTTCTAGGCTTCCTCTCAACGATTTTTTAAATGTTTATTTATTTATTTTTAAAAATTCATTTTTTAAAAATTTTGAGTTCCAAATTCTCTTCCTCTCTCCACTCCCTCCCCAAAAGATGGCAAACAATATTATCCCCATTATCTCGAGGTGACTTTTGATCTAAAAGGTGTTTAGTATGGTCTTATACTTCTGGTGGAGGGCAGCTAAGTGACACAATGGATAGAGTGCTGGACCTGGAATCAGGAAGACTCTTCTTCCTAAGTTCAAATCTGGCCTTAGACTCTTACTAGCTATGTGACCCTGGGAAAATGACTGAATCCTGTTTGCCTCAGTTTTCTCATCTATAAAATGAGCTGGAGAAGGAAACGGCAAACCACTCTACTATCTTTGCCAAAAAAACCCTAAACTGGGTCACAAAAAATTGGTTATTATAGAAATGACTCAACAACAGCAACGTATTTCTAGCTAGTACTCAAAGAACTGGGAGTAAAATAGACATTAGCATCCATTTATGGCTATAGAATATATATTTGCTCAAAAGACTCACAGGATGATTGAGCAAATCTAAAAGCTCTGGACTTAGAGGAAAATTGCAAATTTACTCCTCCAGCTTCTGTGACCCTGAGATCACCAATGGTGAAGATATAATTCCTTATTGAAAGGATTAAATGATCTGCAATTGTGCTATTAAACTAGTTTTCAGCTGAATTAGACTACAGAACTATGTAATTTTAAACTTATAATGGACCTCGGAGATCACCTTCTTTCTTAAGATGAAGAAACTGAAGTCCTGAGACATTAAAGTCCAAGGTCACTTCATTTTCTTTAGTGTGGATGCTTCTTCCTCTGACTCTGGCTGCTATTGCTATTTATAATACATCTTCATGAGTTGCTATTGGGAAAAAAATCACCTACTAGACAAGCTTCTGGTAGTGACCCTCTCTGAACCTCAGGGAGGATGGGTCTTAGATGTCAGGTTCACCAACCATCACAAGGCCTATATGTGAAGCATTTCTGGCTTGATAAGCCCTTCCAGACCTCAGTCTCTGCTGATAAAGATATTATGCAATGAGACAGTGGAGTAGGGCTTTAGGGAATGAGTATTATTTTCATAACCTATATGCTGACTCATATGCCTACTTGTTTCTATAATATCTTTATAATTTATGCATGCACTGAGGGTATTCTTGATTAAAAAAGGAAACAGGTATGCCAGTTAGTAGCACAGGTGTATAGACCCTACTTCTGCAGAGGCTGAGCTTAGTGGATTGCTTGACTGAGAGAATTCTGGGTTGTAAGAAGGCTAAAGTCTACTAAGCATCTTCACTTGGTCCAGTACCAATATGAGAAGCCCCTGGGAATGGAAGTCAACCAGGATGCCTAAAGAACTTCCTTGCCCATCAGCTGTTGGATTAGGCCCATGAGTGCCCACTGCACTTCTAGGCTAGGGAAAGAGGGAGATGGAGAGGAAGAGGAAGAGGGAGAGAGAGAGAGAGAGAGAGAGAGAGAGAGAGAGAGAGAGAGAGAGAGAGAGAGAGAGAGAGAGAGAGGCAAAGCATACTTTCATAGATAATGTTTTATATTTACCTTCACAGTCACATAACTAACAGAAGGTAGGAGAATATAAGATTCAATTAGTTCTATTATTTCTTGATTACAAAAAAGCACTTGGCACAAGAGAACAAAACACAGCCTTTGAGATTTCCCTCTAACATGAGATCTACCATCTATATGTTAAATCATACAAGAGTCCATGAAAGATGTCAATCCTGGAGATAACTTGATTCAAGGATTCTTGGCATAGCAACATCAAATGAAGCACCAAAGAGGGAAACATAGTCACAGAAAGAGCTCATCAGTAACATGGAGAATGTCTTGTGCAAAATCCAAATAGAGGAGGGATTCTCTATTTATGAGGAAAACCTGTTTCCAGATGACACCATACCAACTGTATCCAGCTCAAGAACACCATAAGACATCCTTCAAGAGATGCAGTCATTCAAAACAAGTATTCAACCATCCACATGGAAAAAAATTAAAGAACAAGTACCGCCCAGATTATGACATGTACCTGTACAAGCACCTCAGCACACACACATACACACATATGTATGTATATGTATATATATATTTTAGGCAGGCTGTATAGATGGACAACGAGCTTTTGTCCAGATAAGAGGAGTATAATGGAATGAACTGCATTTAGAAAATGACATATAAATGATTCCGTTCTTTCTGCCGAAAAAGTTCAAAAGATCATCTTTTTAAACATCTGTATGCTTCTAGTGTTGCTATTTGGCTATGAATCATACAATGCTAGGACTTGAGCAAAGTCAAAATCGCAAGTGATCCAAAGGGCTGCAGTTAAAACCATGTTGGGCTCCCGTTGCAGCCCCTGATCCCACCCCTCCACCCAATGGTGTGCTAGAGCCAGCTATTAAATTTTCAGTGCCAGCATTTATGCCTAGACAATCCATAAACGATGCAAATCTGGGTTTGATTTATTGTTTTGTTGTTGGTTTAGACTTAAGAAAATGATGGAGAAAATGTTAATCAGACAAAACTTAAAAGTACATCTTTTGTACAATTTTTTTTTCTTGCACAGCCTGTTGTTAAACATTTACTAACACATCCCTGACTCTACCCTTCCCTATGAGTGTTTCATTCTGTTCCAATATTAAACCTAAACTACCAGGGAACTGACCTGAATCAGTCCTAACCCAGAACACCCTAGAACTCTGAGTGTAAGCAGTGGCTAGCTCTGGCGACCTTCATCTCTTCATGAAACGTGTTGTCCAACTATCCATAGAAAGGAGGGTACCCGGGGCAGTAATCTTATAATTTCTCACCCAACTGCATTCCAGGAATTCATCATCATTTCCAGAAACTCATAAACCTGGAAGATTCCATCAACTCTAAAACTCACACCTCCCCAGTACCCCCTGCCTCTAGGGCCCCTATGCCTGATATCTGAGGAGAAGAAGCAGAGGCAGGCTATCAGCCAAGATGCCAAAGAAGAAAGCCAGTGCTACTGAAGGAGAAGTGTGAGGACAACCACTCTCTCCTGGTTTGGGGAAGGAAAGAGATTAAGTTACTCTTGTTTTTGTTTTTTGCTTTTTGGAGGGGGGAGAGCAGGGCAATTGGGGTTAAGTGACTTGCCCAAGGTCACATGGCAAATAAGTATTAAGTGTCTGAGGCTGGATTTGAACTCAAGTCCTCCTGACTCCACCACTGGTGCATTCACGGCACCACCTAGCGGCCCCGATTAAGTTACTCTTCTTGAAGTCTTTTGTTTGCACAAAAGAATTCTGTTCTGGTTCAGCAACCGAAAAGAAAGTCTTTCCTTCACCAGCAGGAAAGGACAGGAAACAGAATGCTTTTGTATGACCCGATGCAATGCCTAGAACATAATAAGCAATTAATAAATGTTTTTTGAAGGAATGAATGAATGAATGATGAGTCAGGCACTTCAATTCCACATCATCTTGTCCTTCTAGAATAAGGGTCCCCAAACATACATACATGCTCCTAGGACTGAACCCTCATGGGCCAATCTCTCACTAAACCAATTTTTTTAAAAGGTATGAAAATGTTCATAGTGTCTGATGACCAGTCCAAAAATCAAAAACGTTTTGACAGTTTTAGGTTAACATATTACCAATGCTAACTTACTAATGACAAGTAATGTAGCATAATAGTATAATAGGATCTAAGGTTGATAGCATGTTATCAAATTAGATGACATATGTAAAGACTTTTGCAAATTTTTTTTGCTAAACAAATGTCAGTTATTAGAAGTGGGAATCTGGCAACTACTATTATAACCACAACTCTGACTACTAAGTCATCTATTCCAAATCCTTAAGTTCACAGATGAGGAAACTGAGGCCCAGAAAGTTTAAGTGACTTGCCCACTATCACACAGTAAGTGGCAGACTTGGGATTTGAACCCAGTTCTTACTTTAGAGGCAGGGCCTATCCCATTGGCATCATCAACGTCAATTTTCGTACGACAGAAAAAGGAGTTGGAGCAGTCACATCACAAGAGTAAAGGAAAACAAATGGACAACCTAAATGTCACTTTAATAGCTTGAGATATATATTTTTTTAAAACAGGAGGGAGCCTTCCAAATATTGAGAAGAGACTCTATAACAGACTTAAGAAAGAAACAGACTAGCAAAATATAAAATCAGTTTAGACAAATTACAATCTTCACAAGTGGAGAGAAAACCCATACCAACATGATTTCTTAAACTGAAGCAATGATATAAATCACAACTTAATTCTTTTTTTAAATTAAAATAAATTTTTTTTAGTTCACATCATTCATCTCCACAAGATTTTGAGTTACAAATTTTCTCCCCATTTTCCCCTGCCTACCACCCCAAAACAGCAATCCCACTGAATATCCCCTCCCCCAATCTTCTCTCTCCTATGTCTTTCTCCATCCCCCTTCCGACTTTCCAATAGGGCATGGTGGATCTCTATGCCCCAGTGCCTATACTCTAGTCTAATGACGAATAAGTAGATATACTATTGAAATAACTGGATCATATCAATGTTGACATTCTCAGTATAAATGAAACCAGAACCACTTCTTCTCTCTCATCCTCTGCTGCAGCCTAAGAGAAGAATGGCCCACAGGTTTTCCTAGTTAAGACAAATGAAGTTGAAGGTGGAGTTGATTTCATGTGTCCAAAGGCAATGAGAAACATAAATTTGTAGGATGCTTAGTCATTCTGCCTTGCTTCGATCTACATTCAGTGTCCATCAGTTCTTTTATCTGGATGTGGCAGTGCTCCTGAACATAAGCAAACAACAATAACAACAATAAATACCAAGAATATCATTGCAACTTATGAATCAATAGCTGTTTCATAAGATAACAAGTGTGATAGAGCCAATATCTATCAGGGTTCCCTTCTCCTCCAGCAACAAGTCATAAGTTTTCCTTAAAAGGTGACAAAACTGTCCCCATGGACTTAACTGACCCCTTCCTCCCATGACATGGCTTTCTGATCATCTAAGGGCATAAAAAATCCTATCCATGTGGAGTTGGGGTCCCTCTGACTTTGTGGATGTCTGAAGGTCACTCAAGTCACCACACCTAGCTCTACTAACCAGACACTTTTCTATATGGAGACATTTTTCTCCATCCCTCCCTTCCCCTCTTCTGAAAATCATAGGAAATTTGATATAGGTTATACATGGGCTATCACGTAAAACAAATTTACATATTAGTCATAGTTGTAAAAGAAGAAACAGATCAAAAGAAAAAAAACACAAAAAAGATAAAGCAAGTTAAAAAAAAGTATGCTTCGATCTACATTCAGTGTCCATCAGTTCTTTTATCTGGATGTGGCTAACATTTTCCTTCTTGAGTTCTTTGTACTTATCCTGAATCATTATGTTGCTAAGAAACGAGTCATTCATAGATGACCATCACACATTGTTGTGGACACTGTGTATGATGTTTTGTTGGTTTTGCCCATTTCATTTTGCATCAGTTTGTACTAATCTTTCCAGGTTTTTCTGAAATTTGCCTGTTCATCATTTCTTATAGCAATATGGTATTCTATTACATTCATATTCCATAGTTTATTCGGTCATTCCCCAACTGATGGGCATCCCCTCTCTTGCTGATATTTTGCCACCACAAAAAGGGCTGCTATAAGTATTTTTGCACACATAGGTCCCTTTTTGATTATCACTATGGGATACAGACCTAGTAGTAGTATTACTGGATCAAAGGGTTTGATCAAAAGAGTTTGGTTGCCCTTTGGGCATAGTTCCAAAATGCTCTGCAGAATGGCTGGATCAGTTCACTACTCCACCAACAGTGCATTAGTGTCCCAACTTTCCCACATTCTCTACAGCATTTATAATTTTCCTTTTTGTGTCATCTTGGCTAATCTGATAGGTGTGAGGTGTTTCCTCAGTATTGTTTTATCTTTCATTTCTTTAATCAAAAATGATTTAGAGGACTTCTTCATATGCTTATACATAGATGAGTTCATCTGAAAACTGCCTATTCATATGCTTTGACCATTTATTAATTGGGGATGGCTGGTATTCTTATAAATTTGACTCAGTTATCTATGTATTTGAGAAATGATGCCTTTATCAGAGACACTTGCTGTAAAGATGGTTTCCCATCTTTCTGCTTTCCTTCTAATCTTGATTGTATTGGTTTTGTTTGTTCCAAGGCTTTTTAATTTAATATAATAAAAGTTATCTATTTTATATTTTGTAATGCTTTCTATCTCATTTAGTCATGAATCTGTAACTCATAACTTCTCTTTTAAGAATTTGGATGTTTTACTGCTTGGTGCATATATGTTTAGTATTGATATTACTTCATTGTCTGTGGTACCTTTTAGCAAGATGTAGTTTGAACCTCATCTCTCTTAATTAGGTCTACTTTTGCTTTGTTGAAGGTCAGGATTGCTACCCCTGCTTTTTTTTTTTACTTCAGCTGAAGCATAGTAGATTCTGCTCTAACCCCTTAGCTTTATTTTGTGTGTGTCTCTCTGCTTCAAGTGTGTTTCTTGTAAATGACATATTGTAGGATTCTAGGTTTTGATCCACTCTATCTGCTTCCATTTTATGGGAGAATTCAGCCCATTCACATTCACCGTTATGATTACTAATGGTGTATTTCTCTCCATCCTATTTTTCCTCCTGTTTGTCATCTCTATCCTTTTACCCTTTCCCTTCTTGACAGTGTTTTGTTTCTGTATGCTGCCTCCCCTGGTCTACTGATGTCTAGCATTGTTTAGCAATGCCCATCTTTTCCTCCACTGTACTAGGTTTTTGCACCTCTTCATGTGAAATCATTTACTCCATTCTATCTCTCCCTTCCTTCTACACCTAGTGCACTCCTCTTTCTCATCTCTTAACTTTTTTCATGTCATTCCCTCAAATTCACCTTATACCTGTGGCATCTGTCTATTCCTTTTAGCTGTACTATTTTATTTTAAGAGTTACAAGTATCAGCTCCTTGTGTAACGATGTAAACAGTTTAGCTCTATTGAATCCCTTATATTTCCTTTTCCCTTTTTATCTTTTTTAGGCTCTTCTTGGTTCTTGATATTGGGGATCAAATTTTTTGTTCAATTCTGGTCTTCTCCTTGTGAAAGCTTGAAATCCTTTTATTTCATCAAATAACCTTTTTTCCCCTTAAAGTATTATGCTTAATTTGCTAGGTAAGTGGCTCTTACTTGTAGTCCTAGCTCCTTTGCTCTCCAGAATATCATGTTCCATGAACTCTGATCCTTTAATGTCGAAGCTGCTAAATCCTGTGTAATCTTGATTGTGGCTCCCTGATATTTAAATGGTCACTTTCTGGTGACTTGCAGTAATTTTTTTCCTTGACCTGATAGTTCTGTAATTTGGCTATAATGCTCCTTGGAGTTTGTATTTTAAGATCCCTTTCTTGAGGTGATCAATACCTACTTTGTCTTTTGGTTCCAGAATATCAGGGCAGTTTTCCTTAACAATTTCTTGAAAGATGCTGTCCAGGTCCTTCTGTTTTTTTTTTTTTTTTAAGCAATCAGGGTTAAGTAACTTGCTCGAGGTTATACAGCCAGGTATTTTTGGTTGTGGTGCTAAGTATCTAAGCCCAGATTCGATTCCCAGGTCATCCTGACACTGGAGCCGGTGCTCTTACTCACTGAGCCACCTGGCTGCCCAAGGTCCTCCTTTTGATTATGGCTTTCAGGTAGTCCAATGATTCTAATATTGTCTCTCCTGGGTCTATTTTCCAGGTCAGTTGTTTTTCCTATGAAATATTTTACATTTTCTTCCATTTGTTTTTCATTCCTTTGAATTTGTTTGATTAATTTTTGATGTTTCATAAAGTCATTAGCTTCTACTTCTCCAATTCTAACTTTTAAGGAATTGTTTTTCTCAGTTAGCTTTTGTATTTTCTTTTTCATTCAGCCAATTCTTCTTTTTAAGCAGTTGTTTTCTTTTTCCATAATTTTTTGTTCATAAAACTTTTTTCATAATTCTTTTGCATCACTCTCATTTCTTTTCCCAATTTTTCTTCTACTCTTATATGGATTTTTAGCTCTTTTTTTGAGCTCCTCTATGAATTCTTTCTGGGCTTGAGACCATTCCTGATTTTTCTTTGGGGTTTTGCCCACAGGTGTTTTGACATTGTTGTCCTCTTCTGAGTTTGTGTCTTGATCTTCCCTGGCACTAATAACTTTCTATCATCAGATTCCTTTTTTTTTTGTTTTTTGCTAATATTTTTTGGTCTTTTTCTTTTCTTTTAAATTTGAACTTGGCTCCCAGGGTGAAAGGGGCACTGTGGTTTCTTGTGCTAGTGACCGCAGGCCCTGGCTATTTACCTGGTGCTGTGCTTATGTTACCCTCAGGTCTCCAAGGGATGCTCAGGTCTGGGGCTGAGTTGAGGGGGTGATGGGTAGGTGGTGCTGCTGGAGATTGTAAGGGTCCTATTGGTGGTATTTGATGTAGGTTGAGGCTGGGTGGAGTGTTTCTGTGTTTCCCAGGGGCTACACTGAAGAACGTGAAGGTCTGGCCACTGGAGTCTGCCCACTCCCGTGGCTATGCTGAGGCATGGGTGGGAAGGGGGCCTGGTGTTGGTGTTTGCATGTTCCACCACACTGGGGCTCAGGATCTCCCACTGGTTTGCTGAGAGGGGGCTTGCTGCTGACTTGCTGGGAAACTTCCTGTCCTGGAATGAGCTCCCCCTTCACCTACATGAGATGTACCTTTCTTGCTCATCTTCCAAGTTTCTTCGGTTAAAAGACTGTTTTCCTTAATCTTTTTACTGGTTCTGCTGTTCCAGGATTTGTTTTCGGGTTCTATTTTATGGTTGTTAGGAGGTGAATACGGGAGAGTTACAACGATTTACAGCTTACTCTGCCATCTTGGCTCTCAGAAGTCTCTTCACAAAATAATTTTTTAAAAGCATCAAACAAAGGCAATTTAGAAAATGCTACGATTTGATAAAGTTCATTATGGCAAATGCAGGAGTTGATGAGGCCACATTTTAAAAAATTCTCTTTGAAAATAAAAACAAACCATTCCCACTTTCATTCCCGAGAATGAAAGCTTTTTTCAGCCTATTTCACTCTAAACTAGCTATAGAAAACAAAAATAACTTTACTATACTATGGACTTTTTTCTTGTCCTGATTTTTCTTGTCCTTTCTAACTTTTGTCTCAATCATCTTGTGTCCTACACAAAGCCCAAATCATGACTTAATCTGGAGCCTATGTCATTTATTCATCTCCTCTTGAACTGATGAAAGAGAGAGGCAGGGCTGGGTAGTAAGAGTCCAAATTAACAAGTAGAGGTGGATGAAGAAATATTGAAAGAAGAACTATCCCAATACACACAGTCTGGAGAGCACCCACCCCTCCTGTCCCTCCCAAACTGCAGCTAAACTGCATGCCATTCTGTCAGCTCCAGGGGTTGGACTTTAAGGTTAATAATCCTATTCGACCAGAATGCCACTCTGTCAACTCCAAGGGCTGTGTTTCATCCGAATCTTACTCCCACCAGGCCCAGCTCTCCTTTAAGTTTCATAAACAGCACTGGCTCCAAAACAAGTTCAAAAGAGAGTTAGGAAATGGAATTTTCCTGTGAGCTTCTTTCTGAGCCTGGACTATGGATTACCTGTGAATCTATCTGTGACCTAGAAAACACAGATTATTCCTCAGCGATTAGAATCACAGTAACTAAGCCTTTATCAGGTTATAAATGAAGATACTGAGACTGAGAGAAGTTAAGTTGTCCAGGGTCACATAACTAATAAATATCTGAAGCAGAATTCAAACTCAGGTCTTTCTGACTCCCAAGTCCAGTGGTCTATCCACTATGCTATCTACTTGCCTCATAAAACCAACACTGCCATTTCTATGAGAAAGGGAATGTTAATAAATTCCCCTATGGTTCCATTCACCATCCCTGTGACTTCCTAAACCAACCAAAACATCCTTCCCCCCCTTATGTGTTATCTCCTCTGTTAGGATGTAAACTCTTCCAGGACAGAGACTATCTCATTTCTATCCCTAGTGTTTGGCATATGATAAATGTTTTTTCATTCATTCATCCATCCATTCATTCATTCATTCATTGCTAAGTCATCAATGTTTCTGTCCATAGCTGGAAGAACTCCACACCCACATTGGGAGTTATTCCCTCACACTGATGAAATCATGGATTCTTCACATATTTATGTATTTCCTCATAATTTGTTATTACCTTCCATGACAAATAGGTCATAGGGTGTATATGTTTCTCTAGGTCAACATTTCAGATCATGAAAGGAGAATAGGAGAGTTGAAGGCAATAGATGGAAGGGAAAGAGACAGAAGAGAAAAGAAGATTTACTGTCTTCTCTATCACAAATCTTTCTATATTTTTTCTGAGACAACAGCTAGCACCGGTACACAGCCAGAGAGAGATGGGTAACACACGCCCTCCCTGCCTGACCCTACCTCCACTTATAGCCTCATCATTCTGAGCTTTTGCCCTCCTGTGTCTTGCAGGTGCACAAGCACTAGAGCTCTACAAAATCATTTTCCCTCATGATTCAATAGGGCAGCTAGATGGTGCAGTGGATAGAGTGCTGGGCTTGAAGTCCGAAAGACTTGTCTTCTGAGTTCAAATCCAGCCTCAGACACTTAGCTGTGTGACCCTGGACAAGTCCCTTCACCCGGTTTGCCTCAGTTTTCTTATCTATAAATTGATCTGAAGTAGGAAATGGCAAATCACTCCAATATCTCTGCCAAGAAAACCCCAAATGGGATCACAGAGAGTCAGACATGGCTAAAATTACTGAACAAACAAAAATAATTCAGCTCAACCCAATCAATATATATATATATTAAACACCTACCATGTCCAAGACATTGTGCTAGCCATTGGGGAATTGAATCATTTTTATTTTTTGTTTATTTAATTTGTTAATAAATTATGTTGATTAACTACTATGGGGAGAAACTTTTCTCCAGTTTATTTTAAAATTAATAATTTATTGATAGTAAATTTAATAAATAATATTTAATGAACTGAGGTGGGTGAGCCAAGTAATTAATTAGTGAGAAGGAAGTTTCCATTTTGTTAATTAGGAAAAATATCTAAGAATATCCCCTGGATCTCTGTAGAGCTCACAGTGATAAGCTTAACCAAGGAGTGTGGTAGAACTATGGCTTAAGAGAGCTTACTGTTAAATTTTCAGTGTGAGCATTTACACCTCAGGAATCAGCCAATGCTATAAATCAGAGTTTGATTTATTGTTCTGTTGGTTATCTAGATTGAAGAAAGTGGTGGAAAATATTAATTATGCAGGTTAAACTGAAAAATGTCATGGATCTGCCCCTTTCCCCTACCCCCAGCCAAATTACGAATTTGCAGCAGACTCCTGAGATTAACTAGCGGACCATGTCAAATAGAAGGCTGAAGGGTTACCTACAACTGACTGAGATGAACTTCATGTACATTCCTAGTTAACTAACATGTGGTAGTTACTCAAAACTAAACACATAGAAACCTGTTCTTAGCTCCAACACCTTTCATCCTATAAATTCAACAGATTGGGGTTGAAGCTGAGTCCCTGGAATGAAAGAGTAATTGTGGTGGCACAATTAGAATCATGCAAGACCTAGCAATGTGGCAGGTCTTAGAACACTATATATCAAAAGAACTGGGGTTGCATCCAAAAATGTTATACCCAGCAAAGTTAAGCATAACCCTAAATGGGAAAAAATGGACATTTAATGAACTGTCAGATTTCTAGGATTTTGTTTAAAAAAAAAAACCCTGAACTTAATAGAAGATTTGACATATAAGATCCAAGAGAAATATAAGGTACATATCAAAGACTAATTACAAAGGACTCAATAAGGACAGACTGCTTACTTTTATATGAGGAAATGTAAAACACAAGCCAAAGATTCTTACTAGTAGTTGGGTAGTTCATAAGAAAGATCGGAGTAGATGAATATAATTTTTAAAACAAAACTATTTAGAACAGGTAAAAAGAGTAAATTATTTTATTAAAATGAGGTTTGAGAGGAAGAACTGACAGAGAAGAATTAGATGGAGGAGGAGGGCTGGTAGTTCTGGAATCCCACTTTTATCAGGAATGGGTTTAAGAGGGTAGGGGGGTATAAAAGTTGTCTAACTTCAGAAAGAGATTAAGGGCTAAGGGGGGGGGAAGATAAGGGAGGAATTTCTAGAGGGGAGGGGGAGGGATTATGATAAGGATGGAATAATAGAAGTATGTTTAGATTAACAGGAATGGGAGAATAAAGAAGGGATCCCTGGAGTGGGGGTAGGTTTAAGTAATAGGAGAGCCAGGTAGAAGATAGAAGTAACATAGAGGAGTCAAGAGGGATAGGAAATAAGGGATACACACAAACATAAAATAAAGATGAGGAGTAGAATTTATTGGGGGAAAAAAGCAGGGATAGTAATCATGATCTCAGACAAAGTTAAAGTTAAAATAGATTGAATCATAAAAGTAGAGAAACTATATTATATGTCAGTCATATTAATCAATATTCTTTTAGAACTTAAATAGAATTTAAAATAACTAGACAGTATAAGGATGGAATATTGTTGTGATGTAGGAAATTATGAGTTGGTGGACTAAGAAAAATATGGAAAAACTCAGATTTATGAAGGAAAAGGTTATCCACCCTCAGAGAAACAAAGAACAAATAAGTATAGTACGGTTTTGCATAGATGCATATAAATGTATATATCTATATATGAGTATGGTTATAGATATCTAAGCACATTATGTGTATATAAATATACATGTATGTGCATATGAATGTATATATCTTTGTGTGTGTATATATATGTATACATATGTGTATGTATCTGTGATTAGTTATACCTTCTTGGGGAGGCAGGTGGAGGAAAGAGGAAAAAGAAAAAAGTGCACAGCAGAGAACAAAAGAAAACTTACAAGGAAGCAAAGATGGACAGCTCTGAACATAACGAGTAGTGTTTATTATATAGGCTCTCTTGAAATGGAAATTTATTGTTGTATATTTTGAATCCTCTCTTAAGTTCTACTGTGCAGATAGCAATGCTATTTTTTTATTTTCTTATTGTATATTTAAGTTTGAAGTAAATTAATTTTTTTAAAAAGCTAATTACATGGTTAAAATTGGTGGAATAAAATCACTGGAGGCTTGAGCCAATGGCAGAGACCAGACATCTCCTATCCCCTTAAGGGTACAGGAGAACCCTGGGAGAGAGGTAAAATATGACACACCTGACTCTCAGGCAGTAGGGTCCAGAAAATCATGGGGACATAAACATAGACAAAATATATGATCAATCTTTATTTCCTCCCACAGTGGAGCAGTAACTCCAGAGACTTGGGAAAGGGAACTTCCCCACCCACCATGGCTAGGGGGTTTAGCTTGCATCCAAGTTCCAGGTTCTTCCCTTGACCTTGGACTGGAAAGGAAGGATACCAGAAAACCACAATGAGTAGCTGCTGGGGAGGCCATCCCAGACTGGTAGGGGGGATGGAGAATACTGGCCTATGGGACTGTTTTCTGAGGATCAGAAAGAGGAGCCTTGACAGATTAATGGAAACTGGTCTGAACAGAGACGGGCATAACAGCAAGCAGCCAGTAAGGTTGGGCTGAATGCCCAGTGAAATCACAGCCTGATTAACACTCTTCTCCCGACTCTGTCTATTTAAGAAAGAGCTGCCACTAAACTCTTGAAGTTTCTATTATGACCTTCCCTCCCTGAGGAGATCAGACAAACCACGGGAATGAGGAGAGAGTTAGGCAGAGGAAGAAAGAGAGAGGGTTTCAATTTTTCTAATAGGTGTACTTTTATTGTCTGAGTTATCTAAAAAAAAATGCATCTATAAATCCTGGTGGCCATTAAGTCTGATGTTGGTTTTTGTGTGCAGTTTGTCAAACAGAGAAAAAGGATTTCATGTTTCAAAGGCAAAAGATATTTTCTTTACTCAGTAAAAACTGAACTAGAAGCTGGAGCCACAAAGGAGCAGAGTTAGAAGGGATGTGCTGGTCAATATTTAACAACCAGCTTTCTGGAAGAAAATATTATTCTTGACACACTTTGAAATTTAATCTGCATTATTAACTTTTTCTTCATTACTTTTTAAAGTCTAGACCAGGGGTGGGGAACCTTCGACCTTGAGGCCACATGTGGTCCTCTAGGTCCTCAAGTACAGCCTTTTGACCAAATCTAAGTTTTACTGAACAAATCCTTTTATTAAGGGGATTTATTCTGTAAGGTTGGATTCAGCCAAAGGGCTGCACTTGAGGACCTAGAGGTCCATGTGGCCTCAAGGTCTAAGGTTCCCCAACCCTGGTCTAGATAATCATTAACACAATAAATCAAGTTCTGCTTTGTAATTTTGGAATTTTCTGGGAAATAAAGACACTGAAAATATAACAATCAGCACACCCATAATCAGGGTCAGTGAAGTTTTCCATAAACCTTGAAGATTGAATAAGACCAAAAAATAGAAAGACAGAACCCTGGACTTATTTCCCTTCACTTCTGTGAAAATACAAGTCATAAAGAAAATCGCCATGGGGCGGGAGAGTGAGGGAAGTCGTTTTGGCAGCATCAGTAAGAGACTTATGGCTGTTTAAAGCATATTCCAAAACCTAAGTACCAAAGGCAGGAAAGGAGGGGAAGAGAAGGTATTGTTGCACATGTGCACTTACTGTTAACAACCCTGCCATAGCAACATAGTAAAGGTACCAGTTCCTGAACTGACTAGCTCACGACCTCCACCTGGTGGTCAGATATACAAAATAAATGCAGAATAATTTGAAGGCAAATCTCTAAGTACTAGCAGCTGAGGGAATTAGAAAATATTTCACGTAGCAGGTGGCATTTGAGCTAAGCTTTATAGCAAATTAGGGGTTCTAAAAGGCAGAGGGGAGGAGGAAATGCATTCTAGGTAAGGGGTTCAACTTGTGTAAAAGCACAGAGATGGAAGATGAAAAGTTGTGTCTTCCACACTTGGAGAATGGCTTGCTTGGCTGGAGTCCCAGAGGGAAATAACATACAAGAAGGTTGAAAAGATTGGTTGGAACCAGGCTAAGTAGGGCTTTAAATACCCAACAAAGGAATTTGTATTTACTCCTAGTTAATTGATGGTTTCACTAACTTCGGTGGGCAAAAAACCCCTACTTTCTCACCAGTACCACCCAACTCTCTTGTGACAAGCCTCTCTCCAATTCAAGTGATGCTGTTCACCAGATGACAGACACAGAACCCATCAATGGGCCCATCTCTGAAGGCTGTTCCTGCCAGAGCTTGTGGGCCACTGTCATGGCCTTTATGAAACCAAGGCCACCTCCATACTCTGATGAAGAAATGGAAGGAATCATTCCTGGAGATTTACTTCCTCATTGCTCACAATTTTCTACCAAGTGATAAGATGACTAAAGTGAATTAAACAGCCTTATCCTAGGTAGATTGTAACTGGGAAAGAAAAACTACTTTGAATGAAGTAGGTTTCTCATTAGTTCCATATATAACAATTGTGCATGACTTAAAAAAACAACAACTGGGCATTAATTTCATCACAGGGTAGGGAACTCCTAGAGAGGAACTCCCTTTATCAATGCAAATTGGTGCATGTACTTCAACTTAAAATCTTAGTGAGTTTCCTGAGGAATTCTACTTCTTCCTTTGCCTTGCAATTGCATACCCTTTTCTTTACCCTGACCATGACCTCCAATCCCCCAATGCTCCCCTTCCTTCCCAGGTCATTACTCCTACAGTGTCTACATTTCCTTCCTTCCCCATCTTGGCACCCTGGTGAGCCAGTTCAACTCTACGCTGTCCTCTCTTGAATCCCTAGCCCTCTAATTATATCACTGTAAAGTTAATGGGATTTAAGATCTTTCCCACCCATTAATAGGCCTCACATGGAGCCCATTAACGGAAGCTTGCTTAGGGAAGGGCTTGCTTGTATGAAGGCTTTCACACCTTTTACTAATTTCTAATTAGGCACTGAGTCGGGTTGTGATACTTTCTGGCTCTGAGGAGTCTATATATACTCTGGGTTGGTATTTTGCTTTGGGGGTTGGCTAATGAGAAGGATCTTGTGATTCCCTGGTTGAGATTCTGAGTGGCTGTATTTTCAGAGCTCCCTGACTGGGCAGTAAAGGCTCTCTTGATCCAGGGATGTATGCAAATTGTATAGTGATATTGCTTTGATTCAGGCAGTCAGTCTGTTGGTCTTTATTTCTCTGCTTGTATTTTCTCTGAAGTTCAGGGTGTTGACTTTTCCCCTGAACTATTGAATGTGATTTAAAAAGATTGTTTTGACCCCTTGAACAGCTATCTGTCCTAGTAAAGCAGATCTAAGAACCTGTGCTAGCAGACATCCTGGGTGTGCCAGTGTGGTTGCCACTACAATCTCAGATTACACCCAGCTAAACCTCAGCCTTGGATCTCTTCCACTATTTGCAGCCTTTGCTCCTATGTGTGTGTGCCGCTGAACAAAGGTGGAAAAAGGTCACACAAATGTTCTGACTTGGTCCACTACAAATTTACACAATTTCAACTGGACCCTCACTGCTACTAGGCTATCCTTCTATACCTCATTTACCAACTCACCCTCCTAATCAATATCCACAGCAGCACTTCTAAACCTTTTCATCTCTCTTCAAACCTCCCATGGCTCCCTCTCCCCTCACCCTCTCAGTTGAGAACCTTGTTTCACATTTCACTGAAAAAATTGAGGATATTGAATGCTCTCTTCTCTTTCCTCCAACTCTTCTCAGATTACTCAGATGCCTTTTGTCACTGTCTTCTCCTTCACCCTGTCTCACATGAAGAGGTGGCCCTTCTCCTTAGCAAGACAAACCCAAGGGATCCCACTCTATCCCAGCTTCTCTAGCTTATTACTCTTTCCATCATCCTTCTGCTCTCCTTTGTCTTCATTCTCCATCCGTGTTGCTTAAAAATATGTCCATGTCTCCCTCATCTTCAAAATACCATCACCCCATCTATCCACCCCTGCTAACGATGATCCCACATCTCTTCTCCCCTTTCTGGCTAAGCTCCTTCGGAAAGCCATCGACAATCAATGTCTCCACTTTCCTGTCCTCTTACTTTCTTCTTAACTCTCTACAGTATGGCTTCTACTTTCACTATTCAACTTCAACTGGTCTCTTAAAAATTACTGATGATATCTTAATTACCAAATCCAATTCCTCAATTCTCATCCTACTTAACCTCTCTACAGCCTTTGACACTGTCAATGACTCTCTTTTCTTTGAGAGTCTCTATTTCTCTATTCCCAAAGACTCTCTATTCCTCTTCCCTCTAGGTTTCTGTGAAATTAGTTTACCTTGGTTGATCTCCTACCTAGCTAACCATTCTCTCTCAGTCGCCTTTGCTAGATCTTCAGGTCATGCCTGCTAATGGTAGGCATCTCCCAGGGCTCTGGCCTGGTCCCTCTTTTCCTCTCCTTATATACTATTTTGCTTGGTGATCTAATCAACTCCAGAGGATTCAATTGCTATCTTTATGCTGATGAATCTCAAACTCACCTTATTCAGCCTTTACCTCTTTTCTAGCCTCTAGATTCACATCTACAAATACTTATTAGACTTCTGGAACTGAATGTACCATAGACATCTTAAACTCAACATGTCCCAAAATCGACCTCAATATCTTTTCCCCCTAACTTTCTCCTGTTTTCAATTTCTATTACTGTGAAGGATACCACCATCCTTCCAGTCACTCGGGTTAACAATGAGGAGTCATCCTCAGCACCTTTCTCTCTCACCACCATATCCAATCTACTGCTAAAGACTGTACATTTTATCTTCTTAACATCTCTTGTATATACCCCATTTTCTCTCCTGACAATACCTCCACCCTGGTTATAGGCCTTCATCCCCTCATGTCTGAGCTACTATAATAATCTTTTAGTTGGTTTTCCTGCCTCAAGTCTTTCCCATATTCAGTGAACTCCAGTGGTCCCTCATTACCTCCAAGATCAAATATAAATTCCTATATTTGGCATTCAAAGTCCTTCCAGTCTTAAACACCTTACTTACCCCCAGGCAGCTAGGTATATCAGTGTATAGACCACTTGGCCTTGAGTCAGGAAGACCTGAGTTCAAATGTGGCCTCAGACACTTATTGTGTGATCCTGAGCAAGTCACTTAACTTCTATTTGATTAATTAATTGATCCACTGGAAAAGGCAATGGCAAACTATTCCAGTATTTTTACTGAGAAAACCCCATGGACAGTACTGGCATGCTATGATATACAGGGTTACAAAGTTGGACATTACTGAACAATAACAATACTTAACTCTACCTTGCTGTTTCTTGAACGAGACACTCAAATACCCAACTCTGTACATTTTTACTGACTGTTGCCTGTGCCTGGGATGCTCTCTCTCCTCATCTCTGACTCATTCTCCCTTACTTCCTTTATTTCACAGTTTTTATAAATGCACATTTCAAAAATATGCACTACAGACCAACAGATACTCAGTGTAAAACATAGTAACATAGTCATAATACCTTATCTGGTTCTGTTTTCTACCTGATGCAGAAATCACCTCTATAGTATCTTCTTGAATATGTCTAGTGACACCCTTATTAAAGAGGTAGTTCAATTCCATTTCTGAGCAGCTTAAATTAGAAGTCCTTCTTTACTTAAATGCAATATAATTACAACCATCAAACTTAGCCCTGAAGAAGAGAGAAGTCTATGGGTATAGAACATTGTGCATACTATCAAACTTAGTTAATATGTTGATTGGTCAAACTGCTTTTTTTCCTTTTCTCTTGCAAAGAGAAAGATATATTCAAAAATCAAGGTGATATTAAAATAAAAGATATAAAAAATAATTGTTCTTCTAAAGCCACTGGAGTTGGAGTGAAAAGTCTTCTTTGCATTTAGTCAGGGAATTAAATAGAAAGTGCTATATAAATGTTAGGTGGTGGTGTTATTGTTAGAAAGGGGATAGCAGCAGGGAAGCCAGTGCTAGCTCAGATAAAAAAAACTTAAGACCTGACAGTCTGAGAAAAGGGTTATCCTGGTAAACAGGTCTGTGAGTGGTGAGAGAGAGGTGAGGTTAGGAAAGCCAGGAATCTTACTTAATATTATTCTGTATGATGTATTTGAATGAAAGGACATGGATGTGAACCCAAGACCTGTCACCTATTAACCTGTGAAGCTGGTCATGGTCATCTAGGTTTCCAAATTTTTCCTCTCCAAAATTGAACCTCTTGACAGAGGAGATAGACTCCAGATGCAGAATAAGACATACATTTTTAGACAAGAATAATGTGGAAATGTTTTGCTTGACTATGCATAGTTACAGGGGCTTCCGGGAGGGAGGGAGGGAGGGAGGGAGGGAGGGAGGGAGGAAGGAAGGAAGGAAGGAAGGAAGGAAGGAAGGAAGGAAGGAAGGAAGTCACCTTTTTTTTAAATGAACAGAACCAGAATCAGAGGCATGCAGAACAGCTTTAAAAGCTACAGGTTAAATGTATTATTGTTTTATGTATATAATTATATACTTTGTTACACAATTTAAAAGAAAAACACGTGTATATAGTAGAAATCAATGGTTTTTGTGTCTTTTTTTTCTGTTCTACGTATATGGAAACGCCCATTTTTATTTGTAGTTTATTAGAACTGGAAAAAATAAATAAACATTTTAAAACACTAAGACGACAAGGTTGGGCCGGATCTCTTCTAGTTTGACCTCATCATTATATACATGGCATTCTCATCATGATCGCCGGCATCCAAGCACATACCACTTGTACTTCCGGTCACCTTGGCGCACATCCCTCCCATCCCGGGATTCGCAGGATGACGTTATTTCTAATCGCCTTAAGCTATATTGTCCCTGCCGCCGCCCCGTAGCTCAGAGCATGGTCAAAGAGCTCGGAAGGGGGTTGGGTGCGATTTCCGGAGAGCCGGCAAACTGCGTGCGCTGCCGGGGGAGGACGGAGAGTTGGTGCCCGTAACCGACAGAGCGAACTCATCATGTTCCGGATCGAGAACCTGGGGCCGAAGCTAGACCCAGAGGAGCTCAAGCGCAAGATGCGCGAGGACGTGGTCTCCTCGGTCCGCAACTTTCTTCTCTACGTGGCCCTGCTGCGCGTCAGTGAGTGACCTTTCCACCTACTTGGGTCCTGGTGGGGGCGGGGGGCAGGGAGGAGCAGCGCTGCGGCGTGGTGGGGTGGGGAGACGCCAAGAGGCGCGTGTCAGGGGGTCTTGGGGGACCTAGCAGCGGAGAAGAGCGCTGCACCCCTCCCTCACCTGCTGCTCCTCCTCCTGCTTAGTCCCCTCGCCGACTCTGGGCCTCAGTTTCATCATTTGTGAAGGGCCCACGCCACCCGCCCTCCCCCTTTTTTCCGGTGAGAAAACTGGACTTGTGAGAAGTTCGCTGCCCTCCTCAGGGGCGCACAGGTCTGGTCCCGTGGCCAGGGCTCTTCCCACGACACCACGGTTGAGAACACGAGTCCTTCCGTTTCTGGGCCCTGCAGAGTTATCACTGATCTCTTAAATTGTGACATCTGCATCGCCTTTCCTCGGTGCATTCTTCTTGCCTCATTTGACTCTCAACCAACCAATTCTCGGATACTCTTTCCAGTCTTTGTTTTCCAGACACAAATCTCTTGTCTCCCCCTTCCCCGTCTGACTTTTTTTCTTAGGCTCATTTCCTGATGGGTATGCCCTAAGGCTCAGTCTCAGACCCTTTTCTCTCTTCCCACTTAGTAACCTCGTCGATTTCCGTGGATTTAATTATGGTCTCCATTCTGATAGCTCCCTGGTCTTTTTTGTTTATACAGTTGTTTATAGGATTGTTTTATACAGTCTTTGTCAGCTCGTCTCCCACCGCATGTTAGCTCTTTCAGACTGGAAAGGTATCTCAAACTCAGCATGTCTAAAATAGGACTCATTGGCTCACACTCCAGAACCACGCCTTCCAAACTTCAATATTTCTGTTGAGATTCCCACCATCCTTCCAGTAATACAGGTTCACATTATTGATTCCTAACCCTTCCTCATACTAATTATCTTTTCAGTTGCCAGATCTCATAATTTTGACCTTTATAACATCTCTCTGATTTTTCCTCCTCTCTCCATTCACCTTAGTTCAGGCCCTCATCATCTCCTACCTGGACTATTTCAGTAGCCTCTTAATTGGTCTTCTACCTCCCATTTCTCCCTTTAACATTCCATCATTCACAGAGCAGCCAAAATGATTTTCATGACCATCGTCATTTCAACTTCCCAGAATCCCTGGTTTCCTTCAAGACTCACCTCAAGCACCACTTTTGTACATTAAACGTTCCCTGTGCCCCCCTACTAGTGCCTCCCCTTATCACCTAGTTATTCTGTATTTATTTTGTATTTACATATATTCAAATGCTGTCTCCCCTGATATAATGAAAGCTCCTCAAGGGCAGGAACCATTTTCTTTCTTTCTTTTTAAATTTTTATTTATTTATTTTTGCTTTTTTTTGGAGGGGGGAAGGCTGGGCAATTGGGATTAAGTGTCTGAGGCTGGATTTGAACTCAGGTCCTTCTGACTCCAGGGCCAGTGCTCTATTCACTATGCCACCTAGCTGCCCCAGACAGGGACCATTTTCTTCTCTGTATCCCTCTGTAGCATATAGTGAGTTCATAGTTGTCACTTAATAAATGCTTGCTGATAATATTAGCCAACATTTACATAACACGTAGCACCGTGCTAATAAGCACTTTACAGTTATTATCTCATTTGATCCTTACAAGGACCCTGGGAGGTAGGTGCTATTACTATTCCCATTTTACAGATGAGGAAACTGAGGTAAGCACATTAAGTAACTTACCTAGGATTTTCTAGCTAGGAAGTATCTGAGACCAGTTTTGAACTCGGTTCTTCCTCACTTCTGGCCTAGTACTCTACATTCACTGTGCCACCCAGCTCTTCCAACTGATACGTTACTGACTCATACTTTAAAGTATGTTGAATGAAAAAATCTTGACCTTTTGCCCATCTTGAGCAGTAGGTATCATTCTTGATCTTTTATTTAATATATTGAGAAATGTTTCTTAACTACTAGCATACGATAGATACATTTAGCATGGTTGGATTTTTAATCAACATGGGAAAAAATGATTCTGGTAGCTCCTTTGACCAGAGTACTTTTCATTATGAAATTTATTGACTTTTCTTTAAATGGATATTTGAAATGATAAAAAAAAAAAAAGGCCCACATATATGAACCTGGTCTACTTGCAATGATACTTTGCCTACAAAGCACTTAGAATAAATAACTGAATCAAATGAAGGAACTTGTACTCTTAATATCTAATTTTTCAATTTTGTTTTTTCTTTCCCATCTTCCATAGCACCCTATATTTTAAAGAAGTTGGACAGCATATGAAGATTGTGGTTGAAGAGAGACATTGGCATGTGAGAGCATGAACTTCAGAATATGGTTACAATCTCTCTTCCCATTTGCTAATAAACAGGCACAAAAAGACATCATAGACTTCTGGTACTGAATAGATATGGTGAAAACTCCACTTACTAAGAATGAGTTTGACCACGGTGAAAATGCTAGCAACTGAAAGAAAGCATGAAGTTTTTTTTCTCTTTGACACTGTTTAAAAAATGTTAAGCAGACTTCTTTGGTCTCATACTGCTTGTTGGTATCATACAACCTTCATAAATTTTGGTTCAGTTGTAAATAGTTTTATAAAACTACATTTTGTAGTGAGTACTCATTGTAAGGGAGCTACCTCTGAAATTATCTCATTATTTCTGTTGAACCTCCTGCCTCTGTGAGGAATATGCATTGTGAAAGATTTTCTTGTGATTATTTTTGTTGAAATTGATACCATTATGATAATTAGCATAGTACTGTTAGTCTTTATTTTTAATAAATGTGCCGTTTTTAAAAAGTATTAGATTTTATTTAAATTTTCTTCTTTTTTTCTCACTTTAATGTTTGGTGAAACTATCTTAGAACTGTGTTGTAACTATTATACATTGTGCCAGAATGATACCTTCCCCAGCTCGTCCTTGTTAATTTGCCAATTCTGAAAAATACAGCTTCAATTTGCATCATTGTTTTAACATCTGAACAACTTGTATAAAAGATAACCTAATGATAAAAGCAGCAGCTACTACCTAACGAAGGAGTGATTAGGTGATAATAGTAATCGATAATTTTTATGTTAGAAATTGGTAGTTTACAAAGTTATTAATTGCCAATCTCATTAGTAACTCATGGCTCTTCTCATCTGAGCTCTAAACTGAGTCAGATAAGGTTGAATCTCAGGAGCCGTTATCTTCATTTTGATGGTTTATCCCTTACCTGATCTCATCTATAAGTCTCTAGGAACATCAGAATTGGACTTTATGTCATTCTAAGGACAGTCCCAATGGGGGCTGAGAATAGCAAACATTAGACACAACAGAGGCCTGTTAAAGACCATGATAACATAGGAAAGTCACTAGAAATAGCCCTCTTCTATTGAACTCTCCTCCCTTGGGTTTAGCACCAGGCCTGAAAACCACTTAGTGAACAGACTCGAGGATCTCAGTCAGTCATTCAGTTAGCTAGCATTTGCTGAGTGCCTACTACAGGCCAGCCACCATGCTAAACCAGGGTTACAAAGACAGAAAACAATGCCTGCCTGCTCTCAAGGAGCATGTGATTTAAGTGGATTGGCAGGGGTCAGAGACACAATGCACAGACAGTTACGTACAAATGAGCTATACACAGGTAGTCTCAGGAGGAAGACACTGAGATTAGGGTTCTTGTTTCTCACCTACTTCCCTTGAGTTCGATTCCCCTGGTGCTGTTACTGCTTTTGTTGGCAAGACTGTTCCATCTCACTTTCAAATCTGTGGGCTCCAAAGTTTCCAGGGTTCTGCTTTGCCTTTGCATTCTCAGTCATGTGATCCCTTCCACCTAGCCAGTTTTGTGCTCTTCAGGGTTGATGCCCCTGCCCCCTTGGAAACTTGTGCTTGGACAGTTTCTGACATTGTCCCCCTTACCCTGACACAGCTTCCATCCCACACACTTCACTCCCCTACCTGCCAACTTCCTTCAGCCTCAGCTTCCCCAGTGAAGCATCCTGCCCCCTGGAAGCCTCATTGGCTCCAGGTTCTCTGATGCACTTGCTCCAGGCCTTTCAGACTTGATGGGTGGTCTTTATACCCAAGCCTGCCTAATGACCAGTCTTCTTTCTAAGTGGGATCTTTGCTGTGTTTGGGCAAAGTAAACCTTTGTTCAGTGATTCTCCAGTGTCTTGTTTCCTCCCAGTACTGCAACTGAGCTGGGAGGGTGCTGGCCCTAGAGCACTGGGCATAGTCAGTGGGGTGGGATGAGATGGCCCCGGCTCACCAGGTTGTTGAGTTGGGATAGGAGGGGTGGGGTGAGAGTACTGTGAGTGCTTGGCTGACACTGCCTGACTCAGGGGCACTTAGTGGAACTGAAAGCTGTTCAAGTGAAGTGATCCCTCCTGAAGGGGCTGCGGAGTTCTGCACCAAGCCAGGAACCACGCTATGGTCTAACCCATAGACTGGTTCCTGCTGAGATAGGAGCCAAGAGAAAGGACAACAGACAAGGCAGAGACTGGGGGATCCCTGCCTGCGGTTAGGGGAGTGAAAGAATAGAGCACCAGCCTTGGAGTCGGGAGGACCTGAGTTCAAATCCAGCCTCAGACACTTAACGCAAAAACTAGCCCTGTGACCTTGGGCAAGTCACTTAACCCCAATTGCCCTCCAAAAGGCAAAAAAAAAAAATGTGATAGAAAGCTGGAGTGCTTTGTTATGCCTTACTACAGCCCTACGTTACCTGTGAGGAAGGCAGATGGTGCCTTGGCAACTTACAGTGGACCAGAGCAAGTTAAATAAGGTCATCGGGCTTATCTCTACAGCTGTCCTGATCTTTCTATGTTGTATACTAGGTAGCCAAGCCCCAGGGTTTCAACCTTGGCAATGCCATTTTTCTTCTATTTCTGTGGCTGATGCTCTCAGAAGCAGTTTGCTTTCACCTGGGAAAGGAGTCCATTATACCTTATCCACTGAGCCTTCTGAACTCTCCTTCATACTGGCATATGATGACAGACTTCCTTCCTGAGGACATTGGTGCATATACACCACTGCAATGATGACTTTGAGACTTAATCTTTCTGCAGAAGTTAAGGAAAGGCTTAAAACTTCTAACTTGTGTATTCCTCCACATCCTGTTTTGTTTTGTTGTTTTTGGTCCTCCCCCTTCCCCCTTTTTACTGGTATGTCCATGCTAGGAGGACTGATGACAGGCCCTTTAGAAGATCATTAGAGCCTTGCCACCAAGGGGTGGCATGTGGTAGGACAGCAGTTTCCTGGTACAGCTTCTTAGACACGCTATGTCTCACACAACTTGTGGCTTCTCTGGTCAAACTTCCTGCCCTCACAAAACCTGACTGACCAAGCCTGTTGGCAGGATCCATGCCTCACAGACTTGATTGGGTACTCAAGACTATGTGAGTCACTATACCCTGATGTCTGATCAGACCTGCTTCCAGATAGAGACAAGAGAGCTTGCAGATGTTGAGAAGCTAAGAACTGCTGGGTATCGTTGTTGCCTATCCTTGCTATATTAGGGCAAAGTAAACCCTTCTTTGTTAAATATTCAGTGACTCACAAGTGCCTTATTTCATCCCAGCATCAAACCCAAACTAAGAGGATACTGGCTAATTGTAATGCTTACAATATCCATCTTCTCTCATCTCCTCAGGTAAGAAGAAGCTGCTTGAGAACCTTCCAAGTGTCCTATGACAACAATTTTGGCCAAATATTTGAATATTATATTATTATTCAACTTTCTACTTCTATTTTCTTGTGTTGGAAACTGCTATTAGTAGGAAAAGCCCTGCCCCACCTGTGTGTAAGGATTGTACTTAACTGCTTAACCGTTGAACTTCATGCTACCCATTTTAATGGATCCTGGACCATATAAGAAGCTCATTTTTAACTGGAGAAACTATTTGAAAATGAGAATTTAATTTTATAATCAATCATTAAAGCATTTGCCAAATACTTTTGCATAGTATTGTGTTGTTCAGTTGTGTCCTACCTTTAGTGATCCCATTTGGGGTTCTCTTGCGAAAGTGGTTTGCCATTTCCTTCTGCAGCTTATTTTACAGATGAGGAAACTGAAGCAAATAGGGTTAAGTGACTTGCCAGGGGGTAATGAACCTAGTAAGTGCACTACCAATGCTATGAAACATCAGGGAGATTGGGGTAATGTGGGGAACAGAGATGGAAGATGGGCAGAGGGGGCACCTTGCATTTGGTATGAGAGATTCCTAGAGAGCTTCCAAAATGCCAGATTGCAATGAATAGTTCAAATAAGCATAGCAATACTTCAACCAAGATATTATTTTTTAAAAATAACATTTTTCCCAATTACATGTAAAGATAATTTTTAACATTCTTTTTTTTTTTTGAGTGCCAAATTTTCTTCTTTCTATCACCTCCCCCCTTCCTGAGATAGTAAGCAATCAGATATAGGATATATGTGTGCAATCATGCAAAACATTTCCATGTTAGTTATATTGTGAAAGAAGACACACACCAAAAGGGGGAAAAGCATGAAAAAAAAAAGGAAGTTTAAAAAGTATGCTTCCATCTACATCCAGACTTCATCAGTTCTCTCTCTGGAAATGGACAGCATTTTTTATCACGAGTCCTTTGGAATTGTCTTGGATCACTGAGAATAGCTAAATCATTCACATGATCATCTTATACTATTGTTGTTACTTTGTACAATATTCTGTAGTACCTGGTTTTCCCATCCCCTAACCTCAGCCCTCCCTCAGGGAAGTGAGCAGACTGCTAGGTCAGTTCCACCCCCCCCCCCCCAATAGATGTGAGCCCTTCCCCAGTCGGCACACTTCCATAGAGGTGGGCAGGCTTCTGGGTCAGGGAGACTTGATGCCAGTGGAAATTTCAAGATGTATACTGACAAATCACTGTTCTTGGCCTCTGCAAGTTTCTGCTTGTGTGGAATTCCTTTAAAAAGCTGACATATTGTCCCTGCAGAGCACTGTCTGATCTGGGCATGACCCCGGTAAATAAAGTCCACTTCCAAATCCCAATTCATGGGACTAATATAATTGTAAAGGTGCTTGACACAGTGCTTGGTATTAAAAAAAAAAATCTATTTGAATGTAAACTGTGTATGCTAAGGTTAATTGCTTTATGTTTGTCAACCTTATGTGAAATTGTTATTAGGTGTGAAGTTTATGCCAATGGTTATGGGATGAACAATTTCCTGTGCAAAGCAATTTGGAAATGACTAAATTAAGATCACCAGATTGGTAATTACTTGATTTTGGTTTAAAGTTTAAATTTAGGTACATCATAATTGTTTATGATATTGTTACTGGTAAACATTTGTATTATGTATGTTATAATAGAAGCAGTTTCTCATGATCTAAATGCTGTTAAATTAAGAATTATACTGTCAGAGGAACAAGAAAATGATGAATGAAGTACTCTGACATCAGAGTATCAGTTATAATATTCTGAAGTGTTGTAATTTAAGAAATCATAAAATTCCAAGTTTTTCTTTGTTTTAAAGGAAGTTTCAATTAATAAATCAAGTATTTACAAAAGCATGCTTATGAAAAAGTAATTATTGGTAATTATGTGAAGAAAAGATCCTGTGAATCCTCTTCTAAGTTTTGTAAAACCTAGAATATGGAAAAGAGAGCTTGGGTGTCCCTGGAAACAATTTGTGGGCAAGGCCCTCAGCCCAGGGAAAGAAGAGGGGGATAGGGCTTATTTTAGTTATGAAGCTCCTAAACAATGAGAAGTAGCAAGTCTATGTACAAGAGATTAAAAAGGATCTCTAAAAGTTATCTTTTATACCAGAACAAGTTTAATTATACAGAGACTTTGTAAGATTTATGGTCATTTTATCAATTATGTATAGATTTTGTAATATTCAAACTTACTGTGAATTTTCTGAAGTTTCTAGATGGGACCCTGGGATTTGGGATCAGATTAAGAATAGAGTCTCTACATTTGTGGGACCTGTTAAATCTTTATTACTTATTGCAGCCCATAAGAATAAAAAAATGCTCTCAACTGTGATTGGTGAATTTGCTTTTTAAGGTGATTTTTTTCCTTCTTTAGCAAATTTCCTATGATCAGAGTGATGAGGGATGGCTATAGATTCAGCAGGAACTCTGATCTTAATCTAAGACCAAAAAGCCTTCGATTCAGTCTGGAAAGAATTCAGCCCAAGCCAACTTGGAGTCATTGTGAGCTTTACAGCGGGCAAGGATCCTTAAGGGACTGCAAGTTTATTGTTAGGCTGTACATTGGGCAAGAGTCCTTTAGGGGACCTGCAACCTCAAAGGGGTAGAATTAAGGTTTTTATAGAATAATCTATAGTAGAACCCTTGCCAATTATGCTAACTAGGTGATTAAGGGTGGGATTAGGGAGGAGTTAAGGTGGGGCTAGTGTTTAAAGGGACATGCACTTTTAATGTAACTGCAAGCGTATTGCCCATAATTCACTGGGAAAAAGCCTAAGGCGGGGGCTACCTGGAGGTGTGGTTTTAGGCTTGAAATGTCACTAAGTCAGCTAGTGGTCAAGGGCTAACTGAGAAGTACCCAGCCTGCCACCCATCAGTGTCATGTTTGACAAGATTGATGTCTGGGAACCAAGGCTAAACCAAAGACTCAGTGTGTGGATAATAGGCTGAGTTAACCCAGAGATAGGGTCCTGAAGGATTCATTGAGGCAGCCAAGGAGTCAACCTAGAGATAGGGTACCGAAGGATTCATGGGGGCAGCAGGACACTATGAAAGGGGGAGATAATAGTTGCCTGAGCTGGAATGTTTATAGATGCTTTTGTGAAGAATTCATAGGAATAGCTTGTCACTGTTCCAAGCTGAGATAAACAATTCATGAGTTGTTGCTGGGAAGAGTTAATGCTCTGAGACTGGGGGTGGGGGGAGGGCAGGGAGAAGTGTGATTTTACAAACTGGTTTTACAAATTGGTTTTACAGACTGATGTTACAAATTGATGTTACAAACATTGATCCCAAGCACCCCATCAAGGGCACATAGTAAAAGATATGAGCTTTTTTGTGTTAGCTTATTGGAAAATCTAATATTATTTTTCATTTAGAATTAGAACATGTGCAGAAAGTTATGCAAACTGCTTAAGATCATTTTAACAGTTTTCAACAAGCTTTCTTCATAAAGATTTAATGAGATTGTAAAGCAGAAGAGATCTTGGTGTTTTGATCTAAATTTGTAGTTATTTCATGCTCTAAGCAAAAGTTAACATTTGTAACTGAATGTATGTTATAGATTCAATTTCTGAATTATCTCTTTCTTCCAGAGTGAATATAATCAGAGGATAAACAAGCTTTGTGAAACAAGGATGTATGTCTACTATTCATTTGTGAGGTTCAAGTCAGGAACCTCTATTGTTTAAAGCAGTATAGTTATGTGTTAGTAAAAGAATAATAACTTATGAAGTATCTTGTTTATGTAGTTTGTAGAAATATAAAGGAAAGTGACATAGTCTGAGTAATGGATTATACTAGCCCATCCTATCCCACTTCTGGTCACTTTCCTCCTTCTCCTTCTTGGCCCTTGTTTAATGTCTTTGCCAGATTTGTTTCTTCTAAGCTCAGCACCCTTCACTTGCAGATGTCATCTCAGGCTGAGTAACCACTGTCCGGAGACCATGACCCATCACCCCCTGGACCTGGCTTCGGTTTAAAACAGTGACCATGTTTTACTCACTGGCTACAGAACCAGCCCCCTGTGAAACAGAGACAGCTCTACCCAAATGATTTTGGGTCCTACCTGTTTAAGGGGGAAATGATCGGATGCTTGGAATGATGGGGTACTTGGGTACCTGATATTTAGTTTAATCAGAGATACTTTAGTTGAGAGAAAAGAAAGATGCCATTTGTAACACCAGGTTAATTCAAACTGTCTTTAAAGTCTATTTATGAAAAGCTGAACAAAGCAGATAACAAGGTTTGGGAACAAATGGGGTTCATCCAGCCCCTCCTGTTTCCAGATAGTTGATGTCAGTTTTAGAAGTATGTTGAAAGAACATGAGGAAGTTTTGGGAAGGCAGAAAGATTTGTAACTTGAGTTTGTAATTAATAGCTCAATCAAATTCTATCTGGCCCTATCTGAAGGACACTAGTCCATATTTATTTGCTATTTAATAATTTGGGGGACTGTAAATTTTACTATTTTTCTAAGTCTTGATTACAGGAGGTGTCAAAAAGGCCAATAATGGGATGGCAGAGGCTGCAGGCTGCAAACTGTTCAAGGTAGATGTCCGTGCTTGGAAAAGTTTGGGGATAACTTCGGACACTGCCCAGATGGGATCTCTCTGACTTTATTTCCCATTTATTCGTTTTCTTTCTGAAAAGGAAACCCCCTCCCACCTATTTATGCCTAAGCCTTGCTTTCAGCACCTGGTGGCTATCTGAATGACTAGCGGAGATGACTCATGCCTGGAATCAAACAAGGCTAAGGAATTTTCCTTCTGGCAAGCTTTATGACATTGTCCCTCTTTTTATTCTATAGCAAATTCACTGAGAAGTAATAAATGTAGAGATAACATCCTTCAAAGAAGGTGATGATTAGTAATAAGGCAAAATGTAATGAAATAGATGCCTGATTGACCAGGATAGTGAAGTTTGAGGAGAGCAACAGGCTCAGACTAGATGACACCTAGGATTAAATACAGATGTATAGAAACTAGCTTTAAAAATTTTCTGTTATGGGAATTCGGGCTTTGAGCATGTTTGAGAATAAGATCAGAGGTATGGACTTGGGATTTTAGCACAAGGATTGGATAAAATAGTGGTAAGGGTGAAGCTAATGTTACTTTGTTAAAGCATCCATCTGTTATTTTACAAAGGACAGCTTAAATCATTTTTTTTTTAAAGATTTTCGTATTTTGAAAGATTCCTATACCAGGTACAGGATTTAGGAAAGGTGGAAATAACAAAGAATAAATAAACTGAAAATTCTCTGTAGTTTCAAAATATGGAACTAATTTTAAGTAATTGTGCTAATTTTATAGGAAGTCCCTATTAACTCTGTTAAATTGCTAATTGTTATGGATTCCCACTACCAGCCCTTGGGAACAGAACTGACTGACCTGTATGATTAGGCCTGGCGGTGTCAAGGGTTTGACACCCGAAAAAAAGAAGTGAGGAATGTAGCGTCTGGTTTTCCCATCCCCCAACCTCAGCCCTCCCTCAGGGAAATGAGCAGACTGCCAGGTCAGTTCCACATTCCCCCAACAGATGTGAGCCCTTCCCTAGTCAGCACAACTTCACAGAGGTGGGCAGGCTTCTGGGTCAGGGAGACTTGGCACCGGCGGGAATTTCAAGGTGTGTACTGACCAGTCACTGTTCTTGGCCTCTGCAAGTTTCTGCTTGTGTGGAATCTCTTTAAAAAGCTGACATATTGTCCCTGCAGAGCACTGTCTGATCTGGGTATGACCCCAGCAGACCGGGGTAAATAAAGTTCACTTCCAAATTTTACTCTCAGAGATCTTTCGTTTCAGTCCTTTTGGCACAACAGTTCTCTTTCCATTAGGATATTTAAAGAAGTCGTATAATGGGGAAAAAAATGATTGCAACATAGACTTATTGCTGAAAGGGAATTTAAAGGCCATGATGTCCAACCCCCTTTTTTTTCAGGTGAAAAAACTGAGACAGAGAGGTTAAGTGACTTGTCCAGTATTATACAATCATCATACAGCCAAAAAGTGTCTTGAGGTAGGAGTTTAACCCAGGTCTTCTTAACTCTCTGCCCAGGCTCATACAATATACCATATAACCTCTCTACATTGATATGTATTAACTCAAATTAGCTTATATTATATGAAATACTGCAGCAAGAATGCTAGTGAGAGAGAAATTGATTGAGAATGGGAGCAGTGGTTCAACTCTGGTATTTGATGTTTGTTCCTGAGTCATTCTCCTTTATTTTATTGTGGGAAAAGGATGTTTATGGGTTATCGCTGTCCAGGTTGTACTATTTCCTGGCCACATGGTATTTACTATAATTGGATAAACAACATTGAAAGTTGTGGACAGATCTAGCTTAAAGATGCACATCAAAATGGTACTAGTTGAACTTAATTTTCTTTTCCTAAAGAGACAGTAATTAATTTTCTCAATTTTCTTTTCCTAAAGAGACAGTATACTGTAGACAGCTGATCTCAGAGCCAGGAAGAGTTAGGTTCACGGTTCCACTTTTTGCATCCTGGTTAGATGACACTAGTCAGGCTACTTAATCTCTTAGTTTCTTAGTATTTTCTTAGTTAGTTTCTTAGTAATTTTTTAGACTCTAAGATGCAGAGAAGATGCTGACTTCTATTGGGAGAGGCAGTTTCTTATACAAATGAAATAAGTCCAATTCTGTTGAGATTTAGGGGTGCTGGGACCCCAAAATAGTGACATTTGGGTCCTACCTGAAAGAATTCAACCCTACCCTTCTTTCAGACAAAGAAGACTAAGGTTTATTAAAGATCCGACATATTGGCCAGACTCAAGGAATCTGAACATTTGTATCACTAATGTAAGTGGGACAGATTGAATCTGAGCACTTTAATGGAAACAAGATGGATCTTATATACAGAAAGACTGTGGGAGGGTTATAGAATTGTCCAAGTAGTCTGGGGTGATTGGAGGAGGGGTCTAGGAAGGATCTTGATGGAAATGACCAGTAGGCTGGGGTGATTAGAGGTCACTAGGACCAAGAGAGGATGTAACAGACAATGAAGGCCTAGGCTAGGTTTAGGGTGTAGAGATAAAGAAAGACCAGTTGAGAGAATTATAGCCTCTGGGGAATGCCAGATCAAATATGGAAATTCAAGGAGAGTTCAAGGGGGTTTCCAGAACCTGTACCCAGTCAGTTCCTATGCCTTCCTTTTAACACGCTTTATTGATTTTTTGTATGTATATCACCTACATCTCTCAATGCATCCCTCCTTCCTCCTTCCAGAGATCCATCTCAGTAACAAAGAATTTAAAAGAAGGGAGTAAAGAGTACAACTAAATTTACCAGCACATCAAAAAAGTCTGACCTTATATTCAGTGTTCCACACTCATAGTCCTATGTGACCCAGCGAGGTGGAGAGGGAACTGGCCTGGCAACCAGGGAGGTCTGGGTTTACAATCACTCCTCAGACGTTACTGTCTCTTTGACCTTAGTCAAGCCACCAGCAACTTCTCTGACCTTTAATTTCCTCATCTTTTAAATGAAGGATTGAACTACATGATCTCTATTCTAGGTCTAAATCTAGGATCCTATGATCTGTAATGGGGGGTAGGGGAAATAGGGAGGTAGAGTCTTCTATTTTCTGAAGCCAAACTTGATTATTTTAATCTCATAGCATCGATTTGTGATTGCTTGGCTCCTATTGATTGTTCCCATCTTATTTTACAGTCATTACGTATATTGTTTTCCTGGTTCCTTATTCTGTTTTCTATCCCTAGAGAAAGTTACTCAGATGAAAAATGAAAGGAATGATTCAAAACCTGCAGTGTGGTACAGTAAAGAATCTTCTTTCCTAGAGAAAGGCACAGAAGAGTGAAAAGGGAGAAGCAGAGACTAGAAGATAATCCATTTAGACATATTCAGAACTGAGAGATGCATGGGGATGACTGATTAAGGTTTAGAAGCTAATTGCCAGATTGACTCTGAATTAAGGAACTGTTGTTGTTTTTTTTTTTTTAAGCAATTAAGTAACTTGCTCAAGTAAGTAACTTGCTCAAGATTACACAGCCAGTTATTTCTGGATGTGGTGCTGAGTATCTGAGCCCGGATTTGATCCAGGTCATCCCAATACTGGAGCCAGTGCTCTTACTCACTGTACTACCTGGCCGCCCTTAAGGAACGTTTAAATGACTCAATTTAGCTACAGGTTATCCCCCCAATTATCCCCCCATAAAATCCTTCTTTAGTGTTCCTATTGTGGTGGGAAAATTTCAGACCCATTCCTAAAATCTTTTTGTACCTGCCTCCCCTTTGTATTTATTACTTGATGTTATAAAATGCTGCCTTAACTCCATGTGAAAAGCTGTTTCCCATGTTAGAAGGGAGGGGTCTGCCTATTTGATTTGTGGCTTTGCTTATGGTAATGTTCCTTGACAAATAGCCAATATAGTCTTGTCAAAATTTTTTATCTTATAGGAAGGGTCTCTTTCAAGAATGTCAGAAATATGACTGCCAAGCAATCAAAATCTTTGTAGATATATTTCACTTACACATGTTTCTTTTCCGGGCGTTGGGAAAATCTTCCCAACTGGGAGAGATTTGCTGTGTCTAATGAAACCACAAAGGCAGAAATGTTGACGTTTAGGGTACCATAAAGGGAACTATATGTTGAGGTTAAGAATTTAGGGGTGCTCGAGGCCCAAAAATATCAACACCCCAGGTCCTGCCAAATGAATGTCTTCGACTAAAGTCTTCTCTCAGCCAAAGTAAACCAAAGTTTATTAAAGATTCACCTTAATGGGTAGACTCTTAAGGAGCCTAAGTATATGTGAAGCTTGTATTGACAAGCAGGTCAGAATAATCTGATACAAAATGAGTCTGGGCTGTATTGAATTCTCAGCCTTGTCATGGAGGCAAGATGGTTCTTAAATACAGAAAGACTGTGGGAGGATTTTGGAGTGGTCTAGAGGAGGAGTTTGGGGAGGGTCTTGAGGAAGAGTCCGGGAGGATCTTGAGGTCAGACTCCAGTAATGAGATTAAGGGTGGATCTTGAGGTCAGACTCCAGTAATGAGATTAAGAGTGGGAAATAGCTGAAGGCTACCTGCAGATGGCAGACAGTGGAGGGTTAGGCTAGTTTAAGGGTAACAGATTTGGGTGTAGATATTTTGATAGGATCCAGGGTGGGAAGTAGCTGGACTGGGGAGGGCTAGGCTAGTTTAAGAGTAACAGAGATTTGGGCCTAAGATAATGAAAGGCTTATGGCCTCAGGTTTCCTAGAGCCTGTACCCCACCAAAAAGAAGAAAAAAAAAAAGATCTTTTATTAGGTGGAAACTTGCAAAACTTGCAGAATGGGAATTCTTTGGATATATACCCAAAGCCATTGATTTGTCTGTTCCTTAGGTTTCCATAGATATCATTTCTCAAGAGACGAATCCCTCTCTTTCAGAAATGATTGTGTTGCCCATTCATTTCCATGTGTTCTTATTTCATCTGGGCAGCCAAATTGTATAATCTGGTTCCAAATCATGCTCAATGCTAGTTCCCAGGATTTTGTACCCCATAGGTGAGTGCCAAATGTGTCCTGACATCGCTAAAGCCTGATTACTTCCCATTCATGATGTAGCTCCCATATGGCTGTATAAATATGTCATTATTTTGAGGTCCATTATGCTGAAAAGAAAATGAATCTCACAGCTGCAGCTTCATTAAATGGCTTTATTAAGAGTGACAGTTCAATCCACACTGAGCAATTTACCTGCTAACCAGATTGTTTTTGCCTTGCTACTACTATGCTATAAACACTTGCTTTACATAAATACTCCACTTTACCACAACACATAAAAAAGCTTTGCTGTGTCTAATACAACTGCAATTTCCAAATGGGAAATTCCGTCAAAATTCAGTAAAAAAAATATGTATAAGTGATATATCTGTATATAAGTTTTGCTTGCTTGGCAATCATATCCCTGATATTCCTGAAAGAGACCCTCTCTTTTTTTCTCTCTTTTTTAATTTTTTTAGTTTACATCATTCATTTCCACAAGATTTTGAGTTACAAATTTTCTCCCCAATTTTCCCTACCCACCACCCCAAAACAGCATTTCCACAGAATATCCCCTCCCAGAATCTGTTGTCTCCCATATCTTCCCCCATTCCCCCTTTGACTTTCCAGTAGGGCACGGTGGATCTCTATGCCCCAGTGCCTATATATCTCATTTCCCAGTTACATGTAAAATAATATATATATATTTTTTAAACATTTGATTTTAAAACTTTGGATTCCAGATTCAATCCCTTCCTCCCTCCTCACCCACCCTCATTGGGAAGATAAGCAATTCAATATAGGTTGTACATGTGTAGCTATGCAAAACATTTCCTTAGTGGATATATTGTAAAAGACTGATTATATTTCCTTCATCCTATCCCACCCCCGACTTGTTCTATTCTCTACTTTGATCCTGTCCCTTTTTAAAAGTGGGTGCTTCCAACTTCCCTCCCCCCCAGCCTGCTCTCCCTTCCATCAACCCCCCTCTCTTCCCCTTCCCCTCTACTCTCCTGCAGGGTGAGATACCCTACTTAGTGTGCATGTCTTTTCCTCCCTAAACCAAATTAAATGAGAATAAGTTTGACTCATTCTCTTTTGCCTTCCTGTTCTTCCCCTCCATTGTAACAGTTTTCCCTTACCTCTTCTATATGAGATAATTTACCCCATTTTGTCTCTCCCCATCTCTTCTCATTACATTCCTCTCTCACCTCTTAATTTCACTTTTTAAGTATCATCCCTTCCTATCTGTCTATGTATGTGCCCATATACTCTCCTATATAGATATATATATATTATACATATGCACACATATACATTCACACATATACACACACATTTCTATTCCCTTCAACTATTCTCATACTGAGAAAAGTTTCATAAGTTACGATTATCGTTTTTACACATAGGAATATAAATAGTTCAAGTTTGATAAGTTACTTATGATTTCTTTTCCCTGTTTACCTTCTGAAACTTCTCTTGCTTCTTTTATCTGAATGTCAAATTTTCTATTCAACTCTGGTTTTTTCATCAAGAATGCTTGAAAGTCCTCTATTCCACTCAATGACCATACTTTACCCTGGAACATGATACTCAGTTTTACTGGGTAGGTGATTCTTGGTTTTAATCCCAGCTGCTCTGCCCTCCGGAATATCATATTCCAAGATCCCTCGATGTAGAAGCTACCAGATCCTGAGTTATCCTGATTGTGTTTCCACATTATTGAAATTGTTTCTTCCTGGCTGCTTGTAATATTTTCTCCTGATCTGGAAACTCTGGAATCTGGCTATAATATTCCTAGGAGTTTTCTTTTTGGGATCTTTTTTCAGGAGGTGATTGGTGGATTCTTTCAACCTCTATTTTGCCCTCTGGTTCTCAAACATCAGGGCAATATTCCTTGAGAATTTCTTGAAGGATGATTTCTAGGTTCTTTCTTTGATCATGCTTTCAGGTAGTCCAATAATTTTTTTTAAAGCAATTGGGGTTAATTAACTTGCTCAAGGTTACACAGCTAGGTGTTTCTGAGTGGGTGCTAAGTGTCTGAGCCTGGATTCATCCCAGGTCATCCGGACTCTGAGACCAGTGCTCTCACTCGATGTGCTACCTGGCCACTCCTAGTCCAATAATTTTTAAATTATCTCTCCTGGATCAATTTTCCAGGTCAGTGGTTTTTCCAGTGAGATATTTCACATTGCTTTCTATTTTTTCGTTTGTTTGGATCTGCTTAATGGTATCTTAATTTCTCATAAAGTCACTAGCTTCCATTTGCTCCAATCTAATTCTGAAGGAATCATTCTCTTCAGTGAGCTTTTGAGATTCTTTTTCCACCTGGCAAATTCAGCTTTTTAAGGCATTCTTCTCCTCATTGCTTTTTTGAGCCTCTTTTGCCATCTGAGTTAGTCTATTTTTCAAGGTGTTACTTTCTTCATTCAGGTGGTTGACTCTCATTTCATAATTTTCTTGCATTGTTTTCATTTCTCTTCCCAATTTTTCCTCCATTTCTCTTATTTGATTTTCAAAATCCTTTTTAATCTCCTCTATGGCCTGTAACCAGCTCATATTTTTCTTGGAAGCTTTTGGTGCAGGAGTTCTGACGTCACTGTCTTCCTCCTGTTCCATGCTTTGATCCTTTTTGTCCCCAAAATAGGAGTATAAAGTTGGATTGCTCTGTTTGCTTTGCTTCCTTTGCTTGCTCATGTTGCCACTCAATTACTTGACTTTTGACACAGTAGAACTCTGGCACCAGAGAGGGGAATTTTATCCCAAATTCTGGGGTTTTCACGGCTGCTGAAGCTATTAGTTGGGTGCCTTCTCTGAAGCCTCCACAGGCTCTGGCAAATTGGTCACACACCCCAGTACCTCCACCCTAGACAGTGATGAAGATTGAAGCAAGTTAAAGCAAGAGTGATTACCCCTCAGAATGGTTGCTTTGTCCCCCTACAATCTGCAGGCCAGGAGCTCTGAAGCAGCCATGTGGTGGCAGCTGCATGGCTGCCACACCTCAGCTGCTTCTTGCCCCAGGGGCAAAGGCCAGATCAAACTCTGAATTCCCAGGTCCCAAATCCACACTGCACTGACCTCTCAATTTGTCCTTGGCATCTATGGGTTGATAATTCTGGAAATTGTCACAGCTTGTGGTGATCTGAAGTCCCTCCAGCTGACAGCTGGTCAGGCCTGCCCTGAGGCTAAAACCTCAAGCTCCAGCGGGGCTGGGCTCGGCTCCTAGAGCACTGCACTGGCTGCTGCCTTCCAGCCTGCTGGGCTGTCCTCAGTAGGAGGTTAGCTTCTCTGTGTCATTTTTGGGGTTCTGTAGCTCTAAAGTTTGTTCAAAGTCACCTTTTACATGAATTGTAGAAGTGGGAACCAGAGCCCCACGGAAGTCCTATTTCTACTCAGCCATCTTGACTCTGCCCCCATGTAAGGGTTATGGGATTTAAAGATCTTCCATGCCCCGTTGGACTTGCTGACGTAGCAGGAAGGGGCGGAGCAAGAGGAAGCGGAAGCCAAGCTAGCGTTCCTTCGGTGGCTGGCGGTGGTGGTGACGGCGGCAGCAGCAGAGGCAGTGGCAGCGCGAAGCCCTTTTTGAGTTAGAACTGCTAAGGACTTTCTGCTAAGGACTCCTGCTGAGGACTGCCAGGGGCCGGAGCTGCTGGGAGTGCGCTTCCAGGACGCTGGGTGGTTGCTGTGAGTGGGGAGAGGAGGACCTTTGCCTGAGGTAGCCTGTTCTGTTTTAAAGGCTTGAAAATGTGGGTGCTTTCTACTTTATCTACCTGTGCCAATGTCATAACTACTCTGATGGCTTTCACTTTCTGGTTTTGGGACTCAGTCTTTTGGTATCTTAATAAATTTTCTAGTTTATTTCCTCATATGGCAAACATGACGTATTTTCTAATGGATAATTATATCAGCATATTTGTAATCTCTATAGGCATTGTGAATATGGCATTGCTAATACATTTGGCGACCAGGATGGGATCACAAAATGTCAGGCCTCTATTTGGAAGCAGTGGGGCTTTAGAGGGAGAAATGGCTATTCCAGGATGGGAGGATTTGCCTTATTCCTCTCTAGCCAGAGAATGGGCTAAAAGCACAGGGCCCTGTGAAAACTGGGAACCAAGGCTAAAAGAGGGAGAACCTGGAGATTTGGAAAGATGTTTGAAAGCAATACCCATAGAACCAGGCAAAGAACTGGCAGGAGTGTGCAGGAGAGGCTGGGTGCTGCTAACAAGTTATCGCCTTATGTGTAAAAGTAGGGATAAGCTGCTGAAGGAAAGAGCTCGGATGGCTAGGGAGTCAGCTGGTTTGCCTGAGGATTCTTCTGTGTCACAGCACTCAGAAGAGCAAACTGGAGGGACTCATGTGGTGGTCCAGGAGCAAGCTACTGTTCATGTAACTAAAAGGAAGCAAAAAACTGGCAGAACGAATGTGCATGCAGCTTTTGTACAGGCTGGGCAGAGTTGCCCTGACAGCTTCCAGGAGAATGTGTGTGAGGAGAATGGAGCAAGGTTAGATGAGGAGTCTTCTAATGTAGAAGCTCTCCCCATACGAAGAAGAAGACAGGAGAGCCACCGAGGCAAAACAGAGTCCAGGGAGATAATTGAGGATTTCACTCAACAGGAGATCACTGATATATTGAGTAGATTTACCCAAAGAATGGGGGAGTCTTTAGTGTCTTGGATAGTAAGAATCACTGATGAAGGCGCAGGAGGAATAACACTGGACAGTGAGGACTGTTTAAAATTCATAAGTATCAGTCAGAATCCTTTTGTACACCAGGCTTTTAGGGATCACCATATGAAAGGAGGAAATAATAAAACGAATCTTCTAGCTTTAGCTGCAGAAGGTTGCACAAAGCAATATCCAACTGAATCTATGTGGCCTAGGGGAGACAGACCCTGGTACTCACTTAGAGACTGTATGAGAAAACTAAAGGAGGAGGTAATGAAAACTGCTATCCTGATTGGAGATGCAAATGCATATTATGATACCCCCCTAGGAGTTCCTCATAGAAATATCATAGTGAAGACAGCTCCTCCTGCATATAAGCACCTAATTCTGACTCTGTTAATTGGAGAAATAGGGCACCCTCTTTCAGAGGTGCTGGATAAGATTTCACAATTAAGCGATTTAGGGGAATGGGAAAAAGACAAATTGCCTCGAGAGAGAAGAGTAAACAGACAGAGGATAAATTCATGAAGGGACTGGCAATGTATCTTATGGCCTTGCTAAGCCTTGTCTCCCCAGGAACTAAGATTGCTGAGAACTTGCCTCGTGTCAAGATGAAGAAAAGACCTCCATTTGGGTATTAAGTGCTGTGTTTAAACTTGATGTAACTCTGGGGTAGATTCAATTGTGATCCAGGGGTGGGGAACTTTTGACCTTTTTGTGTTCTATGGTTGAGCAAATGAATGTATTTTACTTATGTTTGGAAACTAATCTCCATTTGAGAAGAGGGGCTTTGTGGTGGACTTAATTAAGGTATAGCCTAGGGGTGGAGAAGTATTTGGAACAGAGACTTTGTAATTGATTGAATGATTGGAAAGTCCTGGGGTGGGGTAGGCCTTGGAGATTATTTAATCACACTTAGTAAATGCTGTATTTTGAATGATGTCATGTTTTGATCTTCTCTGTTCTGGGTTTGTTACTGAATAAAATAGAGAGCACCTATGCTGGTATTTTGAACCTGGGAAGTTGCCTTTCCTTGGCATTACATTACACCCCAAGACCCTCTCTTATAAAAAGTTTTGACAAGATTATATAGAACTTGGCTATATGTCAAGGAATGCTACCAATAAGCAAGGCCCTGAGCAATAAAAAATGCAAATGTATCCCAAACTGAAGATTAAGAAGTCTTCACCACTTTAAACAATGGTAGAGATCAAAGCATGAAGTTCAGAGAAAAGCACTCAGAGTGAATATTAAATAATAGAGATGACAAATTAGACAAGTAGCATCTGCTTTCTTGTTTTTGTTTTTAAGATTAGGACTTCCTAGGGCAGTTAGGTGGCTCAGTGAATAGAGCACTGGCCCTGGAGTCAGGAGGACCTGATTTCAAATCTGGTCTCAGACACAACACTCACACACATAAAAAACAAGCCATGTGACCTTGGGCAAGTCACTTAACACCAATTGCCCTACCTTCCCCCCTCCAAAAAGCAAAAAAAAAAAAAAAAAAAGATTAGGACTTCCTGTCTTCTCTGCGCTGAAAGTATAGTACCACTCTTGGACCTGATCCTAATTACTTATGCCATGGAAGTCTTAACCTGCTCCATTTTTCTATCCTAGGTTAGTTTATCCCTCCTTTGATAGTGTAGTGGCCCTTTGCCCGTAGAAGTGCCATGTTGGTACCTAGCTTAGTGCCAATCTACTTTTAACCCTACTACAGCTCAGAACTCCCAAACTCAAGCAATTCACCAGCCTCAAGCCTCTCCAGGAGTGAGGACTACAGGCATGTGGCATCACACCTGATTTATTGCCTGTTTTCTTGGACATGGTATCACATACCAGTGTGTAATGACATAGACTAGAAAGGAATGTATGCTGTAGAATGCAACTATCACATACAGGGAGACCAAAGGCAGTCACAGCTCACCCTTATTAAGACTAGCTATGGATATCATTAAATAAAAGTGGAAAGAAGGACAGGTAACTATGTTCATGGAGTTATTTTCATGCTGAGGAGAGCAGTGTTTTGCTAATGAGATCTCAAAAGTAAGAGGGACTGATTACCTGACTTGCCTATGTGGAACTTGTATTTACCCATAACTCAGGTGCAATGGCCAAGATTATTGGGTGAAGCAAGGAATATCTCCACTGACTAGGTATGGATGGGCTCCTCCTCAGGTTAGGCAGGAAGAGATGGTACAAGCTATACATCTTGAACCAAGAACCTATCAGGGGACCTTTCTGTACCATCCACCACCCATGCTTGGTTTAGTCATGGAATTTGAGCAAAACAGGATGGAGATATCTTTGTTAGCATTCTTATAGTTGCACAAGTGAGCTCCATAGCTAGTAAACAAGTAATGAACATTATATTAAAGTCATATGTAATTTATGCAAAGTATGGATCAATATACTGTTTCTTCTTATACCTATTATTAGATAACTAAATATATATTACCAGATGAATATTTTGAAATAATTACTAACAATAATTACCCCTTATAGAATCATAACAAACTGACTTTGAAAAGGGGTCCCCAATGAATCAACTTTCTCAGTAGATGCTTAATAAATGCTTGTTTCCTTCCTATTTTCCTCCTCTCCCAGGTCAATCTTTCTACAAGTACCCTTGATCCCATCACTTCCCTCTTCCTCTAGCAGATTGTCCCCCAGGTCATCCCCCCTTCTTAATCTTCAAATATATCCATCTCTTGGGATGGCTAGGTGGCTCAGTGAATAGAGCACCTACCCTGGAGTCAGGAAGACTTGAGTTCAAATCTGGCCTCAGACACTTAACACTTACTAGCTGTGTTACCTTGGGCAAGTCACTTAACCCCAATTTCCCTGCCTTTTCCCCTCCAAAAAGAAAAAAAAAGCATACCCATCTCCCTCATCCTGAAAAATCATCCCTAAACTCTACAATCTTCTCAAGCTATCATTCTATATCTGATATCCCACTCACAAACTAACTCTTTGTGATAGTAATGGCATTTAAAGATTCCCCTGTATTGGCTTGGTTTTCAAATTGATTGTGTTAAAACCCAGAGCTTGTTAATCCCACCTGTGGGATGGACTTGTTGATGTGAAAAGAAAGTCCTGAACTGGGAGGAGCTGGTGATGTAGATTTGGAGAGACAAGAGAGAGGCAGAAGAACTTTTTTTTTTGGAAGCAGCACCTCGTGGAGGGAGAGAGACTAAGAGAATTGCTGGTGGCCTCTTTGAATTGCCCTGGACTTTTGAGACCTGCCCCCTGAGCTGCCAAGGACTGAGGAGACATGGCTGTTTTGCTGGTACTTTGTCTGTCTGTTTTGATGTTCTTTTGCCAGATTTGTCCACTGGTGAAAGACAGTCCTGTTGTTGAAGAAGTCCTGGAACCTGGCTTTTGGTTAAGAAGCCCTGAGACTGTCCTGCAGACAGAGAGTGAATACTGTCCACTGGTGAAGGACAGTGCTGTTGTTGCAGGGGTCTGGAGACTATCCTGCAGACAGAGTGAATACTGTCCACTGGTAAAGGACAGTGCTGTTGTTGCAGGGGTCTGGGAACCTTTCTGTTGGTTCAGAAGCCCTGAAGAAGGATTTTCTTGTTGGATGTTTACAGAAATCCTGGGAGAGGGCTTTGCTAATGTGTTCAGGGGTTCTAGGACTGTTCTACAGACAGAGGATGAATTCATGAAGGGACTGGCAATGTATCTTATGGCCTTGCTAAGCCTTGTCTCCCCAGGAACTAAGATTGCTGAGAACTTGCCTCGTGTCAAGATGAAGAAATTCCTTCATTTGGGTATTAAGTGCTGTGTTTAAACTTGATGTAACTCTGGGGTAGATTCAATTGTGATCCAGGGGTGGGGAACTTTTGACCTTATGTTTGGAAACTAATCTCCAATTGAGAAGAGGGGCTTTGTGGTGGACTAAATGAAGGTATAGCCTAGGGGTGGAGAAGTATTTAGAACAGAGACTTTGTAATTGATTGAATGATTGGAAGGTCCTGGGGTGGGGTAGTACTTGGAGATTATTTAATCACTCTTAGTATATGCTGTATTTTGAATGATGTCATGTTTTGACCTTCTCTGTTCTTGGTTTGTCACTGAATAAAATGGAGAGCACCTATGCTGGTATTTTGAACCTTGGGAAGTTGCCTTTCCTTGGTGTTACAGTACACTCTTAAAAAGCTACCTATTGAATAGAATTTTGAAAAGTTAGATATGATAGACCTCTGGAGAAAATTGAATAAGAATAGAAAGGAATATACCTGTCCTTGGCTGTACATGGCACCTTCACAAAAATTGACCAAGTATTAGGGCACTATTGATTAGAGAAATGCAAATTGGAACAACTCTTAGATACCACCTCACACCTATCAGATGGGCTGATATGATAGAAAAACAAAATGACAAATGTTCAAGGGGACATGGAAAAATCAGGACACTAGTGTCCTATTGCTTTGTTGTAAACTGGTCCGACCATTCTGGAGAACAATTTAGAACTATGTATGCCCAAAGGGTTATAAAGCTATGCATACCTTTTGACCCAGCAATACCACTACTAGGTCTGTATGCCAAGGAAATCGAAGAAAAAGGAAAAGAATTTATATGGACAAAAGTATTTATAGTAGTTCTTTTTGTGGTGGCAAATAATTGGAAATTGAGGAGATGTCCATCAATTGGGGGATGACTGGACAAATTGGGGTATGTGATTGTGATTGAATATTATTGTTCTATAAAAAAAGATAAGCAGGATGGTTTCAGAAAATAATGGGAAGACTTATATGAACTGATGCAAAGTGAAGTGCATAGAACCAGGATAACATGATACACAGTAACAGCAATGTTGCATGATGATCAACTGTGAATGACTTAGCTATTCTAAGCAATACAACGATCCAAGACAATTCTAAGGACTTACGATGAAAAATGTCATTCTCCTCCAGAGAAAGAACTTATGGTGTCTGAGTGCAAATTGAAGAATAATTTTTTCACTTTATTTTTTTGCTTATTTTTGGCAACAAGGCTAATATTGAAATAAGTTTTGCATGATTTCATATGTATCACTGATATATTTCTTGCCTTCTCAATGAGTGGGGGAAGGGTGGTTGGGAGGGAGAAAATTTGGAGCTCAAAATTTTTTTTAAATGAATGTCAAAAATAAATAAGTAATGAATTTTTGGTTGGGGGAAAAACTATGTATGCTCTTTGCTTCAGCTTCGATGGGAAGACTGACTCTCTCTCTCTTTTTGTATATATGCACATATGTATACTGTGAGGAACGATTAAAACTTTTGTTTCCATGGAAATTATGTAATATATGTCTTATGAAATCTAGGGGATCCATACATACCAGAAAGTCTTTTGACTTGCAGCAAATGCAAGACAATAAGTTGATTGTAAAAGACAATATCAACATAGATTAATACTAGATTATCTTCTAGCAGAAGAAGAGGGAAATTGAGAGATATAATGGAGAAATTTGTTTCCATAAATTCAGAATAACAATCAACAGAATGGGAGGCATAATGAAGGAGTTATTTCTCACATAGAAGATAATGGGCAAAGCAAAGATCCAACTGCTTTTTATCTTGTTTTGAGGTTAGAAGTCAACTAAGTAGAGTAAAAGTTGTCTTGCTTGCAATGCTTATGCATAATAAGCTTGTGAATATTAACAACTACTCCTCTGGAAGGGCTAAAGCTTCATTTTCATTGTCATACAATACATGTAGCAGGAGGGGAGAACATGTCAGGGGGAACTATGTAGTAGGCATATTGGAAAGTTGTACATCTTGTATTCGCTGAAAGCTGCCCACTCCTTTTCTGCTCTACTGTTGCCAACTGTGTGTTGGCTCAACTTTCCCTCCAAGTTGGCAACAAACTGTGATGGCTCAGAGAAGAGCTCTAATTTGTTGACATTAATTCTTCTGGTAGTCATTTTGCCTTGGGGGTACCACTTTTGATGAATGTGAATATTTAGCTTGGAAAGGATAAATCTATGATCAGTCTAGCATTCTGCACTACACATTGCCTTTATCACTCTCACATCTTATCTGTCTTTTCTCCTTACAACCACATAATCTATTAGATGCCAATGTTTGCTGCCAGAGTGCAGCCATGAAGTTTTATTGCATTTAGGTAAATGGAAGACAGTGTTGGCAATGAGCAGGTCATGAGATGCAGAAGTCTTCAATAGTAAGTGACCATTGCTATTGCTGTCTCCAACTCCATTCCTCCCTAGGACACCCTGCCAAGTCTGGTAGTCTAAGCCCACTCTAGCATTAAAATCACCCAGAATTATAAGCTTGTCCTCTTTTGGCACATTGATGATAAGGGTCTCTAGGTCTTCATAAAATTTATCTTTGACCTCATCAGTGTTCGTTATGGTAGAAGCATAGGCACTGATGATGGTGGCATAACATTTTCCTGCAAGTGGCAATTGCATTGTCATGAACCTGTCATTCACTCCTTTTAGCAAGCATACCAGCTTGTTGACTACATTAGTTTTGATTGCAAAACCTTAGGCCTTTGATATTGTTAGTCTTGAGGGCTTATGGAAAATTATGTCAAAATTTAGTTGCCCAGAGAAATTCATAAAAATCATTCGTCAACTTTGGGATGGCATGCTTGCCCGGGTTCTAGATAATGGACAATGCTCTTGTGCCTTCCCAGTAATCAATGGAATGAAGCAAGACTGTGTGCTTGCTCCCATGCTTTTTAGCGTGATGTTTTCAACCATGTTGTCAAATGCTTTCAATGAGTATGAACATGGCACCAAGGTCAGCTATTGCACTGAAGGTAAATTCTTCAATTTGAAAAGGCTACAAGCCAAGACCAAAGTGGAGGAAGTGTTAGCACATAATTTTCTGTTTGCAGATGATTGTGCATGCAATGCAGTCTCTGAAACTGAGATGCAGCAAATTATAGATCAATTCTCTGCTGCTTGTGCTAATTTTGACCTAACAATTAACACCAAGAAAACACAGGTGCTCTACCAGCCACTACCACACCATCCATATGTGGAACCATTGGTTACAGCAAGTGGAAAAGTTTTATATGCTGTGGATAACATTTACGTTGGCAGCGTACTTTCCAGGGATGTACACTCAGTGTTTGGGAGGCTCCAAAGGAAAGTATGGGAGAGAAGAGTTATTAGACTGACTACCAAACTGAAGGTCTACAGAGTTGTTGTTCTGACTGACCTTAGTGTTGTATGCCTGTGAAACCTGCACAGTCTACCAGAGCCATGTCAGGAAACTGAATCCTTTCCATTTGAATTGTCTTAGGAAGATTCTGAAGATCACTTGGCAGAATAAGGTACCAGACACTGAGGTCCTCACTTGAACTAAACTGCCATGCATTTAAACTCTGCCTCAGAGAGCACAATTCCAATGGGCTGGCCACATTTGAATGAAAAATGTATGATTTCCAAAAAAACTATTTTATGGAGAACTCCCACAGGGCAAGCGTTCACATGGTGGTCAGAAGTGATACAAGGATATTCTCAAGGTCTCTCTAAAGAATTTTGAAATTGTGTGACATTGTTGAGGTTTGGGGTTTAGGGGTGCTTGAGATCCCAAAATATCAACATGCTGGGTCCTGCTGAATGAATTTGACTTAGGCCTTCTCTCAGCCAAAGTAAAACAAAGCTTATTAAAGATTCACCATAATGGGTAGACTCTTAAAGAGTCTGAGCATTTGTGACCCTTGTATTGACAAGTGGGCCAGACAGAATCTCAGCTGGATGAGCTAGATTGAATCTGAGCGCCTTCATGGAGACAAGATGGATCTTATATACTGAAAAACTGTGGGAGGGACCTAGGGCTGGTCTAGTAGTCTGGAGTGATGGGAGGAGGGGTCCAAGGAGGATCTTGATGGGACTGAGGTCAGACTCCAGAACCTAGAGAATGGGATTTCGATGGGATCAAAGGTGGGAAACAGCCTCCATCTTTTTTTTTTAAAACATTCTTTTTAGAAATTTTGAATTCCAAATTCTTTCCTTCTCCCAGCCATTGAGCAGGCAAGCAATGTGATACCCATTATACCTGTGAATCATGCAAAACATTTCCATATTAGCCATATTGCCCCCCAAAAAGCAAGAAAAATAAAATGAAAAGACGTGCTTTAATTAGCACTCAGAGTTCAATAGTTCTCTCTATAGAGATAGATATAATTTTTTATCATGACCAGAATAAATTCTAATCAATCCAATACTGTACATACAGTACAACTGGGTGGTAATCTATTATCGTGTATATGCAGTAGAATACAGATGATGCAGCATGAATGAGATCAAGAACAGGATGGTGCTAAGGCAATCTCACAAGTGAACAAATTAGAGAAGTTATATCCATGAGAAGTGGAGACTCCACTTATACGCATTATCTGATCACTACATGAATCCTAGCTTATTAATTAGAAATTGCTTGCTGGAAAAAGATTACTGTAGGGTGGAAACTTTATGTGATCCCCAAACTTGGAAGTTTGGGAGGAGGGAGGGTCCTTTCCCTTGGGGAGGTCCTCTACTGTGGTGTTCAGGAGTCCACTAGATGGGGGGGTGGCCTTTTGCCTCTTTTTATATCCCCAGAACTTAGCATAATGCCGGGCACACAGTTGGCACTTATTTTAATAAATGTTTATTAATTGATTGATTTCTCAATTGATTCTTCATACAGGTTTATGTATCTGCTTTGACTAAAGTACAAGGCACAAGGGAGATGTGTTCTGTCCTTACTGGAAAAGTAGAGATTCTGGTGGAGAGGAAGAAGCTGTGTTAGTCTTGTCAAGCAATCTCTATGTTAGTACACTCTACTTTGGGAGCCACATCAGTGATGAATGTTTTAGCAATAGGAAACACGCTGGGCAACACCTGAACACTAAATTTTTAAAACTCCTGTGTTTGTGTTTATCCAGCCTGGTTATGTCTGGCATAGTCATATACAAAGATGTCTGGAGTCTACTTCTCCCGGATATATTTGTAAAGGCTATAACTGCTTTTGTTGTTCACTTGTTTCAGTCATGTCCAACTCTTTGTGACTCCATTTGGGATTTTCTTGGCAAAGATACTAGAATGGTTTGCTATTTTCTTCTCCAGCTCATTTTATAGATGAAGAAGCTGAAGCAAACAGGCTAAAGTGACTTACCCAGGGTCACACAGCTAGGAAGAGTCTGAGGCCAGATTTGAACTCCAGAAAATGAATCTTCCTGACTCCAGACCTGGCACTCTATCCACTGTACCACACAGAGTGTATAAAATAATTCTAGCCCTAACCACTGGGGACCATTCAGAATTAGCCTAAAGTTCTAGAGGGGGGAGCTGATTTTCTGAGTCAATAATATATGTTGCTTTATCTTTCATGACCAAAATGAAGATGGGAACCCAGGTTGTGGTGGTGAAGCTGATGAACACATTTCCTTGTGTGGTGGTGTTCAGTCATTTTCAGTCACATCACGTCCAACTCTGTGATCCCATGCGAGATTGTCTCCTTGTATCCTTTTGTAAAGTGGGGGGAGGGGAGAGCGTGTAAATATGTGTGTGTGTGTGGGGGTGCTGCCAGTAGGTTATCAAGCCCAGTAGTCAGATTTAATATGGACGGAATTCTGTGTGAACAAGGAAATGCTGGTTTCTGTTAGTGGACTCTAGTCAACCAACACATTTTTCATAAGGGAAGAGAAAGCATGTAAAGAATTTTTGAAAGGATAGCATACAGAAATGTAAGACATGGCTGGTCACTTGGGAGGGAGCATTTTCTGGGATGACTTCCACCCAAAAAAGAACCTACTACATTAAAATTAGTATTGTGTTTTGAGATTATATGAGAATAGAAAACTGAAAAGCAAGCTCAATAGAAAATGGGCACCCCAATGCTCCAGGGATCCTCATTTTACCAGCATGTTCTTGTCTATAATATAACAGGGTTTTATTGGCCCTTTTTGGGTCTTGGCACCATCTAAAATTCCACCAGTAATATTTTTATGGAAGACATCATTCTCTCATTTTGGAGGAATAGCAAAAGAGAATTATGGTGATAGGTGATGAGAAATGTCTTGCTCATATTTACCCTGACATCACTGGCTCCAAATAAGTCAGACTGACCAGGCTAGAAGTTGTTTTCTCCAGAGCCCACTATGCAGCTAGCCTTCACAACACAATTACTTATCCTTAATGGGTTAATGTGCAAAGCCTACTTTTTAAAGTAAAATTTAATTACTCATTTTGGGTAATGTATGTGCTATGGTTGGTAGTATAGTTATTCAAATCTTATAGCTCAAATTAATATTTCATTTTTCAGACCCAGGATTTAAAACCTTTTTCATCAGCAGAATCCAGACTAACAGCCAGTACTCCTTTTAATAGGGGAACAGCTTTCTTTCTCATGAATTATTCCTTAAATAGGAGAAGAAAAGTTACAGATATATACATTCTCAGTTACAAGGTCTGCCAGTACCACCTGGGGCCAGATTTTTATCAAAAACTAATTCCTTTTGTTATCTAAACCCAGGTCCTTTTCCTGGTTCCTCCCCACTACACAGAGTGATAAAAGCAGCAAAGTCTTGCCATCATTCATCTCAATATTTTTTTCCCCTCATTTCGGCTCCATTCACCCAAATCAGTTACTATGTAAATCAAAGAACCACAGATTTAGAAGTGGAGGAGATTTTATAGTTAATATAATACAAATCCCTTAATTTTTTTTTTTTTTAAGCAATCGGGGTTAAGTAACTTGCTCAAGGTTACATGGCCAGTTATTTCTGGGTGTGGTGCTAAGTATAAGAGCCCAGATTCCATCCCAGGTTATCCTGACTCTGGGGCCAGTGCTCTTACTCATTGAGCCACCTGGCTGCCCCTGAAATCCCTTCATTTTACAATGAACAAATTATCCAGCTTGCTTCCCCACTCCTTCTTGTAAAGTTGCTATTGCAACTCACTGATTCCTGGGTCTTGACTTTCAACACTATGAGATATCATAGTTTTCATTTCTCCATTGTAATACTATTGCTTGATCTCTTTTCACCTTGAACATTTTCTGTCTTTTAGAGGCCCATGTGGTAACTCCTTCTTCCCTACTGCTTCATAAACCAACATATAACAAAAATGAAATGAATAATTTGAAAATCAGACTCAAAAATGGCACTAATACTACTTCCTTCAAAATTCCTTGGTCTATAGTGAAGAGATTCTTTCCCTCAATAAATACACTGTGTGACTGTTGTATGTATTATACATTATCTTGATTAATGCGAGCAAGAAACAAGTAATAATTTTAGAATGGACCCTTTATTAAAACACCATGGAGCTGATCAGGCCACATGGCAGGCTGAGCTGGCAACACCCCATGTCTCAGGTACTGCAATAGCAGTAGCAGCCAGCAACAGCCCGGATCTGGGACAGAACCTCAGCGTATAAAGGGGGCCTAATGTAAGCAGTGATTGGTCAGTACACACATTGAAATTCCCTCCTCTGACCCAGAAGCCCGCCCACTTCTATGCAGGTGAGCTGACTGGGGAAAAGGGCGGAAACCCAATGGGGGAGGGAGGAGCTGACCTGGCAGTCTGGGGAAAACCAGACACAACATTTGTAATACACTATGCTAAGGTTGTAGTGACTAGAAGAAGGTAAGATGTTAATGGTTAATTAATGTTCCTGGAGGCACCAGTATTAATAGCCAGGCTTGAGAAGGGAAGAGTAGGGCTCATCTAGGCTCTACAGTCTTGGACAGCTATTCCTATTCTTGGACATGGATATTAGTTCCAAGTCGAGGTCAAATTCAGGAGTCATATAAAAGATCATCAAGGCATATAAGTGAATTAGGATCACTCATTTAGCATTTTGAATAAGCAAGACTATGTTCAAGTTAAATTTGGCAAATGCTATACCTTATAGTCAGCTGGGGGTGAGAAGGATACTTTAATCCTCCAAATCTGCATTCAGGTTGGAGTGGTGGGTGATACAGCAGTTTCTACTGAGCAACTACCATCATCTTTCTCCTTTTTTTTTTGCAGAAAATGTCTTATGACTGATGTGTGTTAGGGATGCTCTTTCATTTTTCAGGGGCTTCAGAGTGATGATCAATGAAAAAGAAAGTTCTTCTCTGATAATGTCAGCTTCCAAATCTACACTGTTTGATCTTTGAACATTAGTTTTGAAGAATAAGATTAGAATGTCTCCTTTCTACTGGAGATCTGCTACAAACAAAGCAAAACATGGGCGAAATGAAAAATGTTATTTGTGATTTCAAGTGCTATGGAGCCTGTTGGATCCAGGTGGACACAATTATGTATGAAGTTGCAGAAGAAACAGGATACTTTGTTGGCTGCTTTTAGGGGTTAAAGTAAAGGACAGCGGGAAAGGAGCCAAGATAGCAGAATAAAAGCAGGGACTTGCCTGAGCTCTCCCCCAAACCTCTTAAAATACCTGTAAAAAATTACTCTAAACAAATTCTAGAGCTACAGAACTCACAAAATGACAGTGAAACAAATCTCCAGCCCAAGACAAACTGGAAGGTGGACAGGAAGGGTATATCGCACCAGGCTGGGAACAGAGTGTAGTCTGGTGAGGGCCAGGCCAGCACAGACAGGCCTCAGGGAGCTGAATCATTGGCAGTTGTGGCAGTTTCCAGACTTCTCCACCCACAAACACCAAAGATAGAGTAGAAGTTCAGTGGGAAAACTCTGTGGGACATGGGTGAAAAAGAAGTGCACAGTCCAGCTCCAGCTCTGGGGCAGTGGAGGTGGCAACAGTGGTGGCTGCTTCTGGAGCTCTGGGCTCACAGACGGTAGGGGATCAAGTGGCTGATACAAAACCCCTGAACCCTGGAACAGTACACCCACCCTCACCCCCACCACCACTGGAAGCAGAGGCCTACATTGACAACGAGTTAGAAAGTCAAGTACTTGGCTGGGAAGATGAGTAAACTTCATTAAAAAATAGTATACAATAGCAAACAGTATAAAAAAATCAGACTATAAAATCTTAACTTTGGCAGCAAAGAAGATGAAAACATACAACCAGAAGAAGACAACAAAGTTAAAACTCCTATATCAAAAGCCTCTAAGAAAAATATGAATGGGTCACAGGCCATGGAAGAGCTCAAAAAGAAAATCAAGTAAGAGAATTAAAGGAAAAATTGGGAAGAGAAATGAGAGTGATGCAAGAAAACCATGAAAAACAAGTCAACAGCCTGCTAAAGGAGACTCAAAAAAACACTGAAAAAAATAACTCCTTAAAAAATAGACTAACCCAAATGGCAAAAGAGGTACAAAAAGCCAATGAGGAGAAGAATGCATTAAAAAGCAATATTGGCCAAATGGAAAAGGAGGTCCAAAAGCTCACTGAAGAAAATAATTCCTTAAGAATTGGAATGGAGCAAATGGAAGTTTATGAGAAATCAAGAAATTATAAAACAGAACTGAAAAAATGAAAAAATAGAAGACAATGTGAAATGTCTCACTGGAAAAACCACTGACCTGGAAAATAGATCTAGGAGAGTTAATTTAAATATTATTGAACTACTTGAAAGCCATGATCAAAAAAAGACATCATCTTTTAAGAAATTATCAAGGAAAACTGTCCTGATATTCTGGAATCAGAAGGTAAAATAGAAATTGAAAGAACCCACTGATCACCTTTTGAAAGAGATCCTAAAAGGAAAACTTTGGGAATATTTTAGCCAAATTTCAGAGTTCCCAGGTCAAGGAGAAAATATTGCAAGCAGCCAGAAAGAAACAATTTGAGTACTGTGGAAATACAATAAGGATAACACAAGATCTAGCAGCTTCTACATTAAGGAATAGAGGGGCTTGGAATATGATATTCCAGAGGTCAGAGGAGCTAGGATTAAAACCAAGAATCACCTACCCAGCAAAACTGAGTATAATACTTCAGGGGAAAATATGGACATTCAATGAAATAGAGGACTTTCAAGCACTCTTGACAAAAATACCAGAGCTCAATAGAAAATTTGACTTTCAAATACAATAATCAAGAGAAACATGAAAAGGTAAACAGGGAAGAGAAATCCTAAGGGACTTAAAGTTAAACCATTTGCATTCCTACATGAAAATATGATATTTGTAACTCATGAGACCTTTCTCGGTATTAAGGTAGTTGGTGGTAATAGAAAGATAGACTGATAGGAGAAATGGAGAGATAAAATGAGGTAAATTATCGCACATAAAAGAGGCAAGAAAAATGTTTCACAATGGAGGGGAAGAAGGAAGAGGTGAGAGGGAATGAGTGAGCCTTACTCTCATCATATTTGGCTTAAGGAAGGAATAACATACACACTCAATTGCGTATCTTACCATACAGGAAAGTAAGGGGGAAGGAGATAAGGGTGGAGTAGGAGGGATAATAGAAGGGAGGACAGATTGGTGGAGGGGGTAGTCAGAAGGAAACATTTTTGAAAAGGGACAGGGTCAAAAGAGAAAATAGAATAAGTAGGGGGGGCAAGATAGGATGGAGGGAAATATAGTTAGTTTTTCACAACGTGACCATTAGGGAAATATTTTGCATAACGACACATGTATAACCTATATTGAATAGTCTGCCTTCTCAACAAGGGTGGGTGGGGAGGGAAGAAGGAAGAGAATTTGGAACTCAAAGTTTTAAAAACAAATGTTAAAAATTGTGTTTACATGCAACTGGAAATAAGATATATAGGCAATGGGGTAGAGAAATCTCTCTTACCCTACAAGAAAGTAAGGGGGAAAAGGATGAGGAGGTGATAAGAGGAGCACAGACTGGGGGACGGGGTAATCAAAATGCATACCATCTTGGGGTGGAGGGGAGATGGGGAGAAAATTTGGAACTCAAAATCTTGTGGAAATGATGAAAACTAAAAATTAATTAATTAAACATTTTTTTAAAGTAAAGGACAGTGAAAATCAGTTAAAACTATATTCAAGGTAGAAGTCAATTAGTACTGGCATAAATTGCCTGGTTTCTGCCACAGGATCTTCAGTTCTCTCAAGTAAGAAATCTAAGTTCCTTTGATAAAGTTACAGCATTTCCCCTGAGATTATACATACAAATGCCAACTTAGATTTCACAGGTAAGGATAAATTTTAAATCCACAAGGATCCCAACATGGGTAAAAAGGTTGCACTTACATAATGTCAAGTTTCAAAACAAATGACCAAAAAGTCACAGAGGTTATGCAATCACTGTTAACTCTAAAAATAACAAAGAGCTCACACAGGTATCACAACCATAGTTAAATCTAAGAAATAAAATAAAATAAAAACAAAGAGCTCACAGAGGTTATAGGGGAAAAGCTTTCTTTATTCCCTTGGAGAAAGGAAACTAGACACATATTCCAGGGCTTCTTATAGGAGGAGACCTGTTTGAGTGAGGCCAAATCTTAACACATGAAGCAATAGCTGCACAGTGAGCTATACCCCTGACAATGAGGGGTGACAGCAACAACGAGGCAAGTTTGATACCTAGCAGGCCTTCATGAACAGAATATGGGCTCTTGTATTTGTCTGAGCTCACAGAACATCTGGTGCTGGACAAAGCAATACAATAACTATGTGATTTTGCCAAAGGGTGAGATCATCCAGAGGGTGAGCACAAAGGATTGTTATGCCCACATCAGGGCATAGCTTTCTTGTTGGGCCTTAGCTCTAGAAAACAGGGTGTCTCCTAATAGTAAAAAGAGAGGGATGGTTTCAGTGTGAGGATCCTGACAATACAATGTAATGGAAATGTAAATTTGTAAGATCTTCCCTGCCCCTAGGCTAAAGTGCACCTGGAGCCTGGGGTGGGAGGCTTGTTTTTCAGTAGATACTTCTTGATTGGCCAGTGGGTCAATAAGGTTGTTACAATCTCTGAGCCAGGAGAAGGCTATATAAGCCCTGATGTGAGGCTTTGTTTGGGGGGCTCACTTTGAGAAGTGTTCTGTGATTTGATCTGGATTCTGTTGAAACCCAGATGTTGACTGGGTATGGATGTAATGGTTGGACAGTTTGAAATCTGTCTAATAGATCTGTTTCTGTCTTGATAATTCTGCCTGTATACTTTGAAGTTCGGGGTGCTGACCTTTTTCCCCTGAACAAGGTAAACAATATATGTCTGACTGATTAAAGTAAGCTTGTTAACCCATTTTGAGTTGCTTTCCTTTATCAAAGCAGATCCAAGAACCTGTGGTGGCAGCAACCCTGAGGACGCTTGGGGTGCTTGCTGTTACATACACACACACACACACACACACACACACACACACATTCATATAGTTCCTAGCATGCAATATCAATTAACTTACTTTACCAAAGTAAAGCCAACAGTTGCAATTAAAAAATTTTAAGCAGTAAATATATCCTTATTCATATCAAAGAAGGATAATGACAACTGAAAATCAAATAATATGAAATGAATTGTGGCAGTCATAGGAGGGTTAGATGAGAACTATTAAGAGCAATAAAGACTAAAAACTTAAGATAAATTATCAAAGTTTTGGTTATAAGAAGTGAAACAATTTTCCGCATTTTACATTCTCTATGGGACAGGTTCATTTAATGGTTGATATATATTGGCTTGCTTCTATGAGGTATTGCCCCTAGTAATTGTTGTTGTTCAGTCCTTTCAGTCATATCCAACTCTTTGTGACCCCATTTGTGTTTTTCTTGGCAAAGATACTGGAGTGGTTTGCCACTTCCTTCTCCAATTGAGTTTACAGATGAGGAAACTGAGGCAAACACAGTGAAGTAACTTGCTTAGGGTCATATAGCTAGGAAGTGTCTGAAACTGGATCTGAACTCAGGTCCTCCTGACTGCAGGGCCAGCACACTATCCACTGAAACTCCCACACTGTGTAGTGTGTGTGTGTATACATATACTTACACATACTGTATTATGTATTATATACACACACACACAGTGTGATATGTATTCCATATCATATATAGTGTATGATATATATTACATACTACATAAACACAGTGTGATATATATTATGTTAAATATACACACTATTGAGATATGTATATGTTATATACACATGGTGTGTGAGATGCATATTTTATAGATACAATCTGATATGTATGATATACATATCATGTGATATGTATCATATTATATATATATGTGTGTGTGTCCTATGGATCCTATTATATACACAGCATGTATGATATGTATCATATATACACAGAGTATGCAGTATGGACCATATATACACAGTGTGGTATAAAGACAATCACGACAGTTTTCCTGAGGACTACTGCTGTGAATGACTTTAAGAGTCTAATAATATAGTATAATGAACTCTCTATTTATTAAGCAATAAACTAAAGAAAAACATTGAAGAAGCTGAAGTATAACATTCACAACATAATAACATATTAATAAGGTGGCTACATAGTCTTAAACAAAACATGTCATTCAGTATATCTTATAGTCATCTTTAAGGGATAGCAGAAAATACAAACACCATTCACCCCTAGGTCACAGTAAGTTACAATATCCTCAGTCAATACAGAGTATCCAAGTAAAGTCCTCTTTCATCTTGACTAGAGGCTGGCTTCTGTAATGATAATGGGAATTTGAAGATCTTCTCTGTCCCTTAATAAGCCTAAGGGAATTTGAAGACCATCCCTGATTTGAAGATCTTCCTTGCTCCTTAATAGGTTGAATGTAATCATGTGGACCCTGTGATAGGAGGAGTTTGCTGAAGGGTGGAACAGAGCCCCCAGGAAGCTGAGAATCAGAGCAGCTGGATGGTGGGAGAGAGAGAGAGGACATTCAGGCAAGGAGACAGCTAGGTTTGTGAGTGTTGGTTTGTGGGAAGGCTAAAAGATGGTGTGGCTCTCTGTTGCACTGTGGTATATTAACTTCTATGTTGCTATGATGGATTTGGTTTCCTGGTGTTGGATTTGGCTCTCTGGTATCTGAATAAATATTTTGCTTCTGTCTTCTATATGGAGAGTCTTTTATATTTGTCAATAGAGCACTATGTCAGCATATTTACAGTCACAGTTGGTGCTGAGAATATTGTGTTGGCACTACAACTTCCAATAATCCTTAAGGGGTAGCAGAAAGTACAAACACCTTCCACTCCCAGGTCACAGTAAGTTACAAATCTAATTAGTCAATACAAGTATCCAAAGTAAAGTTCTCTTTCATCTTGACTTGAGGCTGGCTTCCCAAACCCACGACTCCCTCTCCACAGGCTTACTGCTCCCAAATCTTGCCTGGATTCACATGTAGGCAGCTCTCCCTCCTGTTCCATATCTCAGTTCATGGGGACTGCTCCACTCCAAGCTCTTCACAGTTAATGTTTCTAGGGAATCTACTAAATGCTAAGAATACAGAAATTAAATAGGACCTTCACAAAAAAAGGAACTTGTATTCTGCAAAGGGAGATAACATAGAATAAGAATAGTCTTTATGTGTGGGACAAAAGTCCCTTGCCCAAAATAAATTCATTAATACAGAGGTTTCTCAGAGAAACAAAAAGATCTTTATTACCTCCCTCAGGAAGGGCGGGGCGGGGAGGCATTGTGACCAGAAGCAGTCTGGTGAGGGAGGCCCAAAATACAGAATGTAAAGCTTGGTTATATATCCAAAAGACTAGCCCTTTCGCCCCTCCCTCCTCTGTCCTGTGTTGCCACACAAATCTGCTTATACAGCAAGTAAAATGTCAGCAATATCAAAATAGATATGAAAGCAGAAGATACATATCTAGGAGTATCAACATAGGTATGAAAGCAGACAATATTTTAGGAATCATGGTGATTTTAGGTCACGATGACCTGTCCAGAGTTTTGTAACAGGATTTCAATTTTATATTTGTATAGGTCAGATGGTGGTCAGTGGAAACAAGTCTGGGGCATCTGGGCCTGTGGTTAGATATGAATGGTCTATACCTTCCCCTCTTACACATTAGCTTAGTTTAACCAAAACTTCAGCTTATGACTGGGGAAGTAAGGCAAGGGTCCTGGGCTGCTAGCGCAGGCTGCTAAGTCTAGTAACTTACGACAAATCTGTCTAGATTTTAGAATACTACCTGAGAAGTTTCCACCTCACCCACACATACACATCTAGTTAATAGAAACCTAAGTCTGTGGTCCAGGCAATCTATTATTAAATCTTTGAGAAGTCATCACTTTTATCCCACTCACATAAAAAATTCAAGGTAATTTTGGGAAGGTGGGAGACCAAAAAATGGTTTCCTGTAAAATGTGGTGCTTGAGTAAAGAATCCTGAGGAACAAATAATGAAGAAGTGCATTTCAATATAAAGGCAGAGAGATGAGAGATGGATTATCATGTGTGAGGAATAGGAAGACCAGTTTGATTGGACCATAGAGTACAAAAAGGGATGTAGAAAGGAGGGGGATTCCCTTACCTCACTTGGTGTAATGATAAAAAATAAAGAGCAGGTAAGAGGAATAAGGAGGTATTGACCCCTAAGGCCTTTCTCTGATAATAAGAAACATTATAGTTAGCAAAGCAAGCAAATTAATCATACACCCATGGAAGTTATAAATAACTAAGCTCTGGAGAGAAGAAAGCAGGTAACTCTCAGAGCAGATAAGCAATAAGACCCAAGGGATTCTCTTTTTCTGCCTCCTCAGCTCCCCACCATGTAACTTTGAAGAGGACCTTCTCATCCAGGTGACAAACAAGGGCACAGTCAGCCAAGGGAAGAAGCCGCTCTGAGAAATGGGACTCCTGGCAGCCACCTGGGCCCCAAGGTAGCCATGTGAGGACTCTTAAGGTTTTAGGTCTTGCAGTTACAGGAGTTACAAGTTGCTTTTGCCACACATTCTCTCCACATGTGCCCGAGTACTATTGCCCACTCTTCCCAAGGACCCTTCATATTTATGTATGAGAAGGTGCACCCAAGTTTTATGGAGAGGAAAGTTTAATAATTAGTCTTGCTATGCTTTATTAGAAAATGCATTTGCTAACAGCTAATTGTGCCTGCAGGCTAATTGTTGATGGGAAGCACACTGGGTGGAAGCTTGTGAGCAATAGGAATAACGACCCACAGAATTACCCTCACACCCCTTTGTAGCATTTATCCTTATGGGGACCCAATCTGTGAGGGTGAGTTAGGAGGGAGTAGCCCAGAGATAGTGTTAAACATAAGCTTGTAAAAGGCTTTAAAATTGCAACACAGAAGACTACTGTGTTAGCCTACAGGTAATAAAGAGACACTGGTGTTTATTCAGCAGGGAAGTACCATAGACTTAGGCTTTAGAAATATCGTATTGACAGTTGGGTGTAAGTGAATTAGTCTGAAGGGGAGAGACTTGAGGCAGGAAGACCAAATAGGCTCCTATTGCAGGGGTCCAGGTGAGAGATGATAAGGGCTTACTCTGGAGTACTGGTGATGTGAGTGGAGAGGAGGACAAATGTGAGAGATATTGTAGACTTAGAAACAAGAGTTGGCAATAGCATTAATATACAATTTGAGAGAAGTCAAGATGACACCAAGATTGTAAAGCTGGGTGCCTGGAAGAATAGTGGTGCCCTCTACAGAAATAAGTGGGAAAGAGTGGTGGGTTTGGAGTGAAAGACAATGAGATCTGTGATGTTGATTCAAAAACATCCATTCCTGTTCAATCCTACACGACTGGAAATAGAAATGAAAGGACAGCTGGGCTCTTACTGGCCACTGCTTCAGAGCGTGGAGTCTTCCAAGGGGGGTTGCAAAAAGGTCATCTGGGAACGTCAGGGGGTGGGTATGCTGGGGGAGGGAAGAGTATCCTGAGTATCTGTGCACATATTATGGGTGCCTGTGTCATACCTGGGTCAGATCTGTCTTACATAGTGACAAAAACTACTTATTAAATTGTGCTTACAAACAACCTGATTTACTTTAAACCTCTGTCAGTTTAGGAAACTAAAAAATCTACTCTTCTCAGGAACTTTCCTGAACTGACGTTAATAAACTGACAAAGTTTCTTAGGCCAAAATTGCATAGATCACAATGTTTAGATTTGTCTTTTTTTCCTTTATAGTACCAAGAACAGCAACTTTATGATGCTCTAGGTCCTTTGTACCCCATTATCCCTGTTTTTCTAGCTTTTAATTATAATTACTAAACCTGATGATAGTGCTCATTAATACTCCTCAATTACTCCTCTAGCCTTAGTTCCTATCACCCAGCTTATTCTGTAGGACAGCCCCAGCATTATTTCCTTTTCCCTATATTTGATTGCAGCACAAAATTTTAAACATCTGAGAGGTAACCACTAAGCACTACAGAGCAACCTGGGAAATAGATGTAGGAGAGATAATTTAAAAATTATTGGACCACTTGAAAGACATGATCAAAAAAAGAACCTAGAAATCATCCCCCAAGAAATTTTCAAGGAAAATTGCCCTGATGTTTTAGAACCACAGGACAAGATAGAGGTTGAAAGAATCCACTAATCACCTCCTAAAAAAGATCCCAAAAAGAAAACTGCTAGGAATATTATAGCCAGTTTCCAGAATTCCCAGATCAATGAGAAAATATTAAAAGCAGCCAAGAAACAATTTGAATACTGTGGAAACACAATCATGATAATACAGGATCTGGCAGTAGAATATGATATTCCAGAGGTCAAAGGAACTGGGATTAAAACCAAGAATCACATACCCAGCAAAACTGAGTGTCATGTTTCAGGAGAAAGTATGGTCATTCAATGGAATGGAGGACTTTCAAGCATTCTTGATGAAAGAAACAGAGTTGAATAGAAAATTTGACATTGAGATACAAGAAGCAAGAGAAGCATGAGAAGGTAATCAGGGAAAAGAAATCATAAGGAACTTACCAAAGTTGAATAATTTTCATCCCTACATGGAAAAATGATAATTGTACCTTATGTAACTTTTCTCAGTATGAGAATAAAGGGAATAGAAATATATATATATATATATATATATATATATATATATATATATATACATATATACACAATCACACATATGTATTCATGTGCCAATATACCCTCCTATATAGACATATGTGTGTGTGTGTATATATGTGTACAGGTATACATAGAAAGAGGGTACAGGACCAGTTGAATAGGAAGGGATGATACTTAAAAGGTGAAATTAAGAGATGAGAGGGGAATATAATGAGAGGAGATGGGGAGAGATAGAATGGGGTAAACTATCTCATATAGAAGAGGCAAGGGAAAACTGCTACAATAGAGGGGAAGAACAGGAAGGCAAAAGGGAATGAGTCAACCTTATTCTCAAGGAATTTGGCTTAGAGAGGGAATGACATACACACTCAATAGGGTATCTCACCCTACAGGAGAGCAGGGGGGAAGGTGATGAGAGGGAGGATAATGGAAAGGAGGGCAGGCTTGGGGGGGGGAGGGAAGTTGGAAGCACCCACTTTTGAAAAGGGACAGGATCAAAGTAGAGAACAAGAGGTGGGATAGGAGGGAGGGAAATATAGTCAGTCTTTCACAATATATCCACTATGGAAATGTTTTGCATAGCACACATGTACAATCTATATTGAATTGCTTATCTTCCCAGTAAGGGTGGGTGATGAGGGAGGTAAGGGAAAGAATCTGGAATTAAAAGGTTTAAAATCAAATGTTTTAAAAAATATATTATTATTATTTTTACATGTAACTGGGAAATAAGATGTCAGCCACTGGGGCTTAGAAATCCACTATGCCCTAATGGAAAGTAGGAGGGGGATGGTGGAAGATATAGGACAGAGCAGATTGGGGGAGGGGGTATACAGTGGGATTGCTGTTTTGGGGTGGTTAGTAGAGGAAAAATGGGGAGAAAATTTGTAACTCAAAATCTTGTGGAAATGAATGATGCAAACTAAAAAAAATTTAAAAACTACAAAAAAAAGAGGAATTTCAGTTTTACATCTGAAGGAGTTGGCACCATTATGGGAGATCTAAGGTAATGATATAGGTCATGGGAATTGATGAATTGGAAGTGAATGAATTTGGAAGGCTAGAGTCTTCAAGGGGATAGCCAAACATATTGAATTCACCAAGTATGAGACTATGAATCAAGTTATGTATTCCTCAAATAAGTAAAAAGAGTAACCTGGAAGTCATTATATCTCAACAAGTATCTGGACAGAGTGAACCTCAAAGGAGAAACTGGACAGTGATGTCCTCAAGTAGCCACAGGGGAAGGAGCAAGCCCACTTCTCCTGACCCACAGCCTGTAGGAGCCTGACAAAAAAAAAAGCAACCCACAGCACTGAAGAGCTAGCAGTTGGGATGCAGTATCCTTTGAGAGAGCCAACAGATACTGTATGCTCTATACTCTCTTCAGAACATTTTGTATTGTGTGTCTAGTGCATAATGAGTGCTTAATAAATGTTTGTTGATTGATTCACTATTAAAAAAAATAGTTCACTTTTCACCAAGGACCTTTGAATTTTCATCCTGCTGCTCCTCTGCCTTCAAAGGGTGTTTGTTGTAGAGAACTCAACCTTCATGGCCTTTAGTAGACCACTAATGGGAAAAAAAAAAAGTCACTGTGTGCCCTGCACTTCACAATTATTCTCTCATTTCATCCTCCCTCCAACCCTGGGAGGTAGATACTGTTATCCCAATTTTACAGATGAGGAAATTGACGTAAATAGGGGTTAAGTAACCTGCCCAGGGTCACAGGACATATTTGGGTCTTCCTGACTTCAGGCCTTGTACGCTATCACCAGCTACCCCAAATTTATGGTCTCTGATTTTGCATTTAAAAAATCCACAAAGGCTAAATAAATTAATTTTGAATGCAACTTTATTATCATAATTTGAAAAGTACTGAAAATATAGTTATTACAAACTAGCACAAGATTGCTTGCCAGGAATTTGGAAATACCAGTCCAAATCTGTATCACAATTCAAGATGTATTTTCTTTAGGGAGTGCTAGTACCTCTGGAAAGGGATATTCAGAGGCAGAAAGTGGTTCTACAATCCAACCAGAAGAAATGCCATCTTCTAAGAAAAAAAACCATTTTTCTATGCTTCCCTGGGCTTGGGTCAGCTTAAGCTGGCTCTGGGTCAGATGATGTTTATCTAGATCTTCAAACCCATTACTTAGTGAAAAGGTTTTATAAAGTTCCTGCATGTCATAACAAGCCTGTTGGAGCTTGTCTTGTATGCTGCTTGGGAGACTTTGGACTTGAGGCATGAGGTTCATAAAAGCCAACTCTAATTTCAGGGCAATGCCACAGAACATGTCCAGGGTCAGGGCTTCCAGGAGCTACAAGAAAAAGGGAAGACAGACTTTAGTAAGTAAGCTGTAGTTACTCATTCTAGCACTAATTCTAGATTCCTGGAAGAAGGTCTTAATAATGTGCTCTGCCTTCTATTACCTTTTAATTGCTTTTGTGTAAATTTAGAAGCTATATGTATACATACATATATGTATAGGCAATGGGAAATAGTTAACATTTTTTAAAAATCCTGGATTGGATCCATACTCAGAGAGAAAATTACAGAGAAATTCAATTACAGATTGAAGCATACTATTTGCTCTCCTTTTGTCTCTTTTTTCTTGTGGCTCATTCCATTGGTTAGAACTCTTCTTTATAACATGAGTAATATGATAATATGTTTAATATGAATGTATATGTAGAGCCTATATCAGATTGCATGCTATCTTGGAGAGGGGGAGAAAATTTAAAACTCAAAAACTCATGGAACTTAATGTTGTAAACTAAAAATAAGTGAACAAAAAACAAAAACAAATCCTGGTTTGGGAGTTGGAAGATTCCTTTTAAACCCCTACTCTTTCACTTACTACCTATAGGACTTACTCCAGTCTCCCCTTTACAGCAAGGTCAAGTAATTTTTTTTGTGGGGGGTGAAGAGAGAGGGAGAAGGCAATTGTTTTTTTTTCTTTTTGGAGGGCAATTGGGCTTAAGTAACTTGCCCAAGGTCACATGGCTAGGTTTTATGTGTGTGTGTGTGTGTGTGTGTGTGTGCGTGTGCGCATGTGTTAAGTGTCTGAGGTGGGATCCGAACTCAGGTCCTCCTGACTCCTGGACCGGCACTCTACTCACTTCGCCACCTAGCCGCCCCAAAGGCAATTGGTTTTGACCAGGGTCACTCACTCCGCTAGTGTCTGAGTGCCGATTTGAACTCGGGTCTTCCTGACTCCAGGGCCAGTGCTCTAAGGATTGAGGTAAGCATCTTCCCATGAGAAAAAAAAAAAAAAAACAAGGGAGCAAGTAGTATTACCCTGAAATTACACCAGACTAAGGCTGATTTTTATATTTATTTCTTCTGCATATTAAGGAATAGTCACTTAGATAGTTTCTTACACTACAGGATACAAACACAAAACAAAAACAAGATGCCTGACAAGTTTCCTAAGAGCCTTGATAGTCTTATTCCTAGAATACTTTCTCTTATTCCCAACCTGACATTCTCCCTAGTGTTCCCTTTTTGTCCTTAAAAGGCAAGGCAATAGAGGCACATTTCAAAAGCTAGTTCCTGATTTACTCCCTCCCCCAAATTACAGAATAGCTCACACCTGGCTAAAAGTCATACTCCAGCTGCCTGGACACTACTGAAAGATCTCAGTACCTTTCAAGTCACTATGCTGAGGATTATCTTTTCTTTCCCCCTTTTCAATTTACCCTTTTCCAGGTCTAGCAGAAGTCCCTATCCTCCATGAAAATCTTCCAACTAAAACTCTTGTTTTATTTTTGCCATTTTCCCCCACATACCACACTTAGTACCTCTGAAGGCTATAGAAGTCATGAGTGGCTACCCTCAAGTAAGTCATAGGTATATCTGTGAAGATGTACTTACTGTATGTCTATCGATACTTCAGAGAAAAGATTCACTAGAACTTCTGAGGCATCCAGAAAGTTTCCAAAGTGAGCTAGGGTAATTAATGCACAAGTGATTGGTAACTAGTGTACTATTAGCAGCGTTGAGCTCTCAGAACTGTTAGTTTATCTTGAACTCCAAGAGTATGGTGCCATTTTATTTCTAGTCTCCTGTGATGGGCTCGACACAATTAGCCCTACTTAGTATAGTAAGTCAGATCTATGGTCTATATTGGTGCCTTAAGCTCTTGAGTTTTATAGAATATTTTAAAAGGCACCATAATCCAAGACTTCCCAGAGAGTTTTTAACATGTTTAATATGGTATATCAGGGACGTACCGTGTTGTCTACCAGTTTACCTTAACCTGTTCTCATTTCCTCAAAAATATACATTGACTTCAGGTCTTACATGGTGGCCAACACCATTCTTCTAGTTACCCTCAGTTTTCAGTCTTGTCATTACCCCAGCTTCCTCATTCTCCCCACCCCTATATCCAGTTGGGAAGTCTCAGCAATTTCACATCTTCCATCTGTTCCCTTCTTTCTACTCATATGGCTCCCACCCTAGTTCAGACTCTTGTTGTCTTACCCAGACTACCATGACAGCTTCTCATCTATCTTTTTCTCTGATCAGCTTCCACAAGGAAACCAAAGTAATCTTCCTGAAGCAGAAGCCTGCCATATCCTCACTTGGGAACTTTGTATGGTTTTCTGTTGCCTCCAGGATTTTTTTTAATAATCTGTTTTCTATTTACCTTTCTAGGTTTATTTTACTTTCCCTCTCCCTTTCCCTTTATATATTCAGGTCTAGCCAACCTACCTACTTGCTGTTCACCCAAACTTGGGATCCCTACCTTCAAGATAGACTACTTACCATGCCTAGAAAACCTTCCATCTTTATGTCATTAGAGTCTCTGCTTGACTTCAAGGTTTAGTTCTTGTATTATTCTCCTATGGTAGACCTTTCCTGATCCCCCAATTGTAAGTCCTCACCATCCTCCAATATTTATATAGTGAAGTCTTCCTAGTTGAATGATCCTTCAAGTTTGAGGCAGTTGGGCATTTGTAATACATAGAAGCAAAACTAAAATGTTCATGAGGTTACCTGTTCAATCACCAAACAGATCAGTTTGACATTAACATTCCATGTGCCTGTAAGTGATACCTGTGAATCATCATTCACATTTTCAGACTGGCTCCACTTGATCCACATCTTAAATAGGGCCTTCTGGTAATTCTGCTGATCCTCAGAACCTTGCTTGCTTTGGTAAGTCTAGTGAAACAAAGCATTTGGAAAGCTTGAAGATATAGGTCTGTCTTATGATGGTGTTCACAATTGAAGTATGCTGGATTTATCAAGGAGTCAGAAATTTGTAATTCCTTCCCTTTAGTTGGAGGCCATCCTCTCATACATGCCATAATAATATAATTGCTATAATGGAAAGGTCACATGGCTAAGTGGAACCTAGAAGCAAGGTTGCTTCTCCCACTTTAACATCCCCCATCACCCACACATACAACCATCCCTGCACCTCCTGGCCTACCTTACAGGTAAAGACCTGGCAGTGGGGCTTAAGGAATAAGGCCAATAGCAGTCAAAGTCTTGGGGCAGTATTGAGATGCAATGTCCCCAGCTCAGGGTATAAGCTCTGATCAGAGCTAGATGTGTTTAATATCAGTTCTAGGCATTATATTTTAAGAACATCATTGATGTAGTAGAGATCACAAGATATTGAGAGCCCTTAAGACCCCATCAGATGAATAGAAAATGTTTAGAGAAAGGAAGGCTTTTAGGCAGGGTGATGATAGCTATCAAGTACTTCAATGAGCTAATGCTGACAAGGTTTGATTTTTTTAATCTTTTGTTCCCATAGGAAGAATTCAGGTGGAGGGGGGGAACATAGAAGCTATAGCCAAAGGAAGATTTAGGTATACTTATGAGATTTGTGTAAGGAGTGAATGGAGGCAACTTAACCAATATTCAAAGCGTCCTGACAATGGGCTACCTTGAGAAATATTGAATGGGTTCTCCTTTACTAGGTCATTAAATAGAAGTTAGGTAACTGCTTGTCAATGACTGTTATATGGAGAGGGACTAGGAGGCTCCATATGACTTTTTATACTAGATGGCCTCTGAGGTCCCTTCCAACTTAGAATGTAAAAATACTGTTAGAAAGGGACTGGTTGGGCAGAGTCAAGATGGCAGAGTAGAAGCAGGACCTCCCTGCTGCTCTAGCTTCCACCTTCCCCAATCCATGTAAAAAGGGGACTGTAAACAAACTTTGGAGATGCAGAACCCACAAAATGATACAGAGAAGCTAACCTCCCACTGAGGACAGCCTGGCAGGAATCGGCCAGCACAGTGCTCTGAGAGCCAAGCCCATCCTCATGGGAGCCCCCAGCTGGAGGGACCCCAGATCAGCAGCAGCTGTGGCCATTTCCAGATTTATCAACACATAGATGCGAAGGACAAAGTGAGAGGAGAGTGTAGTCTGGACTTTGGGACCCAGTAGGTGGGAGTGCGTGGCTTTTGCCTCTGGGGTGAGAACCCTGCTGAGACATCTGGCACAACCAGCCAGCGCCAGGTGGCATTTTCAGCTGCTGGCCTGAGAGTGTAGGGGCAACAAGCCCAGTCTGAGGGGTAATCGCTCTTGCTTTAACCTGCTTGGATCTGGATTGCAGTCTAGGGTGGAGGTCCTGGGGTGTGTGTCCAGCTTGCCAGAGCATGTGGAGACCTCAGAAAGGGCACCCATCTAATATCTCTGGCAGCTAAAAAAACCCCAGCGTTTGTGATGAAAGCTCCCCTGTCTGGTGGCAGAGTCCTACTGTGGCGAAAAGCCCAGAGGTCAAGTGACTCAGGGGTGACATGACCAGGCAAAGGAAACAAAGCAGACAGAAGATTCCAACATTAGACTCCTATTTTGGGGAAAACAAGGAGCAAAGCATGGAACAGGAGGAAGACAGTGACGTCAGAACTCCTGCACCAAAAGCTTCAAAGGAAATACGAGCTGGTTACAGGCCATAGAGGACCTTAAGAAGCAGATAAGAGAAGTGGAGGAAAAATTGGGAAGAGAAATGAGAACAAGGCAAGAAAATTATGAAATGAGAGTCAACAGCCTGACTGAGGAAAATAATACCTTAAAAAACAGACTGACTCAAATGGCAAAAGAGGCTCAAAAAGGCAATGAGGAGAAGAATGCCTTAAAAAGCTGAATTTGCCAGATGGAAAAAGAATCTCAAAAGCTCACTGAGGAGACTCATTCCTTCAGAATTAGATTGGAGCAAATGGAAGCTAGTGACTTTATGAGAAACCAAGATGCTGTTAAACAGATCCAAACAAATGAAAGAATAGAAGGCAATGGGAAATATCTCATGGGAAAAACCACTGACCTGGAAAATAGACCCAGGAGAGATAATTTAAAAATTATTGGACTACCTGAAAGCCATGATCAAAGTAAGAACCTAGAAATCATCCTCCAAGAAGTTCTCAAAGAAAAACTGCCCTGATGTTTTAGAAGCAGAGGGCAAAATAGATGTTGAAAGAATCCACCGATCACCTCCTGAAAAAGATCCCAAAAAGAAAACTCCTAGGAATATTATAGCCAGGTTCCAGAATTCCCAGATTAAGGAGAGAATATTGCAAGCAGCCAGGAAGAAACAATTTGAATATTGTGGAAACGCAATCAGGATAACCCAGGATCTGGCAGCTTCTACACTGAGGGATTGAAGGGCCTGGAATATGATATTCTGGAGATCAAAGGAGCTGTGATTAAAACCAAGAGTCACCTACCCAGCAAAACTGAGTGTCATGTTTCAGGGGAAAATATGGTCATTCAGTGGAACAGAGGACTTTCAAGCATTCTTGATGAAAAAACCAGAGTTGAATAGAAAATTTGACATTCAGATACAAGAAGCACAAGAAGATAAACAGGGAAAAGAAATCATAAGGAACTTATCCAAGTTGAACTATTAACATTCCTACATGGAAAAACAATAATTGTAACTTATGAAACTTTTCTCAGTAGTTGAAGGGAATAGAAATATATATATGTATATATATGTTATATATGTGTTATATATATGTTATATATATGAGGGTATATGGGCATACATATGTGAATGTGTGTATATATGTTTACAGGTATACATAGATAGAGGGCACAGGACCAATTTAACAGGAAGGGATGATACTTAAAAGGTGAAATTAAGAGGTAAGAGAGGAATATAATGAGAGGAGATGGGGAGAGACAGAATGGGGTAAACTATGTCATATAGAAGAGGCAAGGGAAAACTATTACAATGGAGGGGAAGAATAAGAAGGTAAAAGGGAATGGGTCAACCTTATTCCCATTGAATTTCGCTTGAGGAGGGAATGAAATACACACTAAATAGGTTAGCTCACCCTCCAGGAGAGTGGGGGGGGGGGGGGGGGTGGGGGGGGGGGGGGGGGGAGGGGGGGGGGGGGGGGGGGGGGGAAGTTGCAAGCACCCACTTTTGAAAAGGGAGAGGATCAAAGTAGAGAACAGAACAAGTGGGAGGTGGGATAGGAGGGAGGGAAATATAGTCAGTCTTTTACAATATATCTACTATGTTACTGTTTTGCATTACCCACACATGTACATCCTATACTGAACTGCTTATCTTCCCAGTAAGGGTAGGTGACAAGGGAGGAAGGGAATGAATCTGGAATTCAAAGTTTAAAATACTCAAATATATATATATATATATATATATATATATATATATATACTATTATTAATACTATTTTACATGTAATTGGGAAATAAGATATACAGGCACTGGGACATAGGGATCCACTGGAAAAGTCGAAAGTGGTATGGGAGAAAATATGGGAGAGAGCAGATTGGAGGAGGGGATATCCTGTGGGACTGCTATTTTGGGGCAGTGGGTAGGGGAAAAATGGGGAGAAAATTTGTAACTCAAAATCTGGCAGAAATGAATGATGTAAATCAGAAGTTAATAAAGCATTTGAAAAATTAAAAAAAAATTAAAAAAGAAAGGGACTGGTTGGCTTTAGTAGCAGCAGCTTAGAACACAGAAAATCCTACCAATTCAATTGCTTCATAGAGCTGGTACAAGAGTTTTCTGATGTTGTTCTTGGTACTTCTGATATTTTCCATAGTATTCTTATGTGCCTGGAGGTTGCTTGGCAGATAATCTAGTGATGTGGAATTGCCTTTGTCTCTTGAAGAGTTTTCTCTAAAATAATCTTCGTTTTCTTCTGAAGATTCTTGGATATTGGCTATATTGAATTTTTAGAAAGCATTAATAATTCTACTAGAAGAACATACTTAAATTAACATTTATTAAGCACCTCCTATGTGTCAGGTACTATACTAAGGACTGGGGGTACAAGAGGCAGCAAAAGACAGTCCATCTCCTCAAGGATCTTACAATCTAATGGGGGATACAACATGCAAATATATGTAAAACCAGCTGTATGCTGGGTAAATAGGATGCAATTAACAAAGGGAAGGTACAATAGAATTAAGAGTAGTTAAGGACCAATAGCAAATCCATTTTAGCAACCTTGACAATCCATAGGATATTCCCTTTGCTTCTGTTGTGAGGAAAACTAAACTATGCCAAATGACCAAATCCATGAGGACATCCAGTTTTCCTTAAACCAAGGCATCTGGCACTAGAATCAAATCAGCAACACATTCTTATTCAGGGCTGAATATGTAACAGCTATCATATGTTATATTCAAAGGTAAATGTATATACAAGTGATTAGTAGCATCTTTATATTTAAAGGACACTAGATGACCAAGTCATCAGGATCAGTCTAATCAGGAGTTAGCCAGACTATTTTACACTCAAATCCAAGACTGAATAAGGGAGACTAGAAGAATTTTATCTAGCTTGATAGTTACTGACCCATGTCCAGTGACATCGGGAGGTATTTGTCCATATGCAGTTTTAATTTTTGAGCTGTTCGCTTCTTTTGGATAGCAGACAAGATTTTCTCTTCATTAGACACAAATCTTGTAGTAATACTACCAACACTTGCAGTATCTTCCTTGCCCGCGTAACCACTACTGGCATTCACTAACGAATCGGTTTCTTTCAATGGTTGAATTTCTTCAAGAAAGATCTCTTTAGATGAATATAGTTCCTTAGAAAAAAAATAACAAAAAATTTACAATGCTTTAGGCTTTTTAGCTTTTTCATATCCCCAAATATGTACAAGTACATACTAGGTTTCAACCAAACTAGATTTTTAGATATAATAGATATAATATAATAGGATACAATAGATATAATATAATACATGTTCCATTATCTCAACTTTTTTGATGCTTTCAACCACTACTATGTGGGGAAATCTAACTGATCCTAAAGGGTAGAAAGGCCTTCCCAGAATTCATAGGAATTGAAGAGTACTGACAAGATCTACTTGAATAGAGGTCAGGAAATTTTTCCATCTTTGTTATCTCTTTAGCAGTGGTCTTTCTATATAGTAGGCATTTGTGTTTTGTTTTTTTTTACCTTCAATTAGACAAGGTAGACAAGAAAAGAATCTAGTTTACCTTCTAAATATTTAGCCATTTCAGTTTCTTCCAATAATTTCAGAGCTCCCTCTTATCTAACACTGGAATTTGTATTCACACGTGCATTTTGTTAACATGAAGATTTAAGGTTCAGTGGCAAAAAAATGTGAAAGGGGAAGTTCTTTGGAACTACCAATTTAGAGAATGAAGGAGTAAAGGCATATATAAGTCTAAGAGACAAGAGAAGAAAACTAGATAAGAATCCAATTATAGGCAAACAAAAGTTCAGGTTAAACTAACTTTGGAAGTGGTTATCACCAAAAAGGACAGAAACCAAGGGAAACCTATAATTATGAAAACATGTGTGATAGAGAAACATGGTATTCAGGGGGAAAAAGAAATAAGTTTGGGGTAGGGAGAATTGAGGAAGTGCTACATAAAGGTGGCAGTCTGGGGTTCAAGGTTCACAAAGTTTGCCAAGACAGCTTGTAGAAATGGGGTTTGGGTATGTCCTGATGTATGAAGCCAAATGGCTGATAAAGGGGCAGGTACAGGCATCACAGTCCTTTAGAAGGAATCCTCCCATCCTTGATGGGAAGAAACCAGCTGGTCTTCACATGATCTTGATGCTGCCTTTGCTTGTACTTTATTACCCTCTGGGCCTGTAGACAGAAGACTGGAGTTCAAATCTGACCTCAGCTATTTACTAGCTTTGTGATTCTGAACAAGTCACAACCTCTGCCTGTCTCAGTTTCCTCAACTGGAAAATGAGAGTAAAAAAAAATAGCATCTACCTCACAGGTTTTTGTGAAGATCCTTTGAAGTATTATTTGTAAAAGCACCTGACACATAGTAGGTACTTAATAAATACTAATTACATTCCCTCTCCACCCCTCCCCCAAACCGATATGAATGTTGTGGTCAGTTATTACTGAGGACAGAGTATCGACTTCCCTCTGTGGTGGATGAAGAAAACTTACATTACCCAGATTTACCTTGCTGATGAGTTTTCCTTTTAGTGAAATGTTTCCCCTGTTACTAGTGGCTCACTCTCTAGATTTTACACCAGGTTAAAGTTTATTGTTGTTATCTGTTAGCTTTGGTAGTTATACATTCTTTTTTGTGTGTCTAATCTTTTTATGGGCTCTTTACTCTTCCCTCTTCAGTTTTCCACCTTTGATTAGAGTAGACACCACTAATATATTCAAGTTAGTTCCCCTTCAAATACTTAATTGAAAAAAAATTTGTATAAAGTTCTTCTTCAGTCTACCAGGGGTTACCCATGATCACAAGCTCTTGAATTTAGTCTTGAATTTAAAAGGAAATGGTTTTAAAAAGTTTAAAAGGGCTATATACTGCAAAGCTTGTAAAAGGCCACTGTGGACTGTGTTCAACACACCTAGGCTAATTACTTCTTATAATAAACTCATTACCAAGCCCTAATAAGGATGCTATAAACTAAGATATTTTTGAAACATTAGATCCAGGACTGAATTGTTTTCATAGTAGAATCTGAATTAGTTCAGAATGTTAGTAAAAATTACCTCTTGCAATACCTGTGGTTTACTCATTCTCTCTTGGCTGATAGGCTCACTTGAAGCTGAAAATAAAAACGTTATTAGTTAAAACTAGAAGGTGTTGATGGGCATAGCTTCCAGTAAGGTAAACTAGTACTGGTAGTGACAAGTCTTTGGGACAAGAATTAAATCACCACCTCTAATTTTTCCTTCTGCTTAAAAAAAAAAAAAAGATCGGGGTGGTTAGGTGGTTCAGTGAATAGAGTACCAGCCATGGAAGTCAGGAGGACCTGGGTTCAAATGCAGCCTCAGACACTTAACACTTACTAGCCGTGTGACCTTGGGCAAGTCACTTAACCCCAATTGCCCTACCCTCCCCCTCCAAAAAAAAAAAAAGATCAAGGAAGTTTCTTTTTCACAATAAATCATCACATTGAATTCAGAGGTTGATTACTCTAAATTCTTTACCATTAAGATTTTTAATAATTCTAATTTGTTTAGGTGATTTATGGCAAAAATATTCAGGATCTCAACCCAATGCTATTCTTTAAGGCATCCATTCTTTACTTTCTGATTGGTACAAATACATATTCTAAGGTCGCATGCCATGATAGAAAGGGCATTGAATTTCAAGTCAGGAGAATTGGGGTCAAATCCTGCTCTACTATTTACTTCCTGTGTGACCTTGGACAAGTACTTTCCCTTTCTCTGGACTCAGGTAATTCATTTGTAAAATGGAGGGTCTAATTGAGATGATCTCTTTAGCCCCTTTCAGATCCAAATACTATGATTTATTCTCCAGCCTTAGGCTACTACAAACATAATAAAAGGTCTTACAGCCCCCGGTGAAATTCTCATGGTAAGATTAGAACGTTGTAGATCATGATCTTCTTGGGAATAGCACTATGCCAATATTGCCAACAAAAGGAAACCTAATAATTGTCTTATTATAATACATTAATATATATTATATGCAATATAAAAAATATGACATCAATAATATGTTAATATATTACAATATATTGGATGTAGAGATTGTTTCTCCCATATTCCCAGACAACAGGCTCAAGGGTGTGGGGTAAAAAAAAGACTGGTTTCCAACAACCAAAACAGCTGTTTTGGCCCAATTTTGGAAATAATTGGAGCTCTCAACTAATTTTGGGTCAAAACTCAGATTCTAGAGTTATTGAGCATGATATTTTAATGTTGCTTCATTCCTGGCCAATAAGAGGGACCTTTGCTTGAGTTAGTAGGCAAATGTTGTCAAATACAAATTCAAGTTTTAACCCATTAAACAGACAGTACTATTTTACTTGGTCAATTTCAAACATGCCAGCAACCAGGATTATCTCTGCCACTTCTAATCAAAGCAATGTTCACTTACTTTTGGCATCAAACCTCATCATAATCTGTTTTGCATCAAGTTTGTCAGAGTCAGTCTTCTCTGTCTGTGATGGGCTTGCTCTGGTTTCTGCAAGACCGAGGCTCTTTCTGGCAACAGTACACATACGGTCCATGCAAGCCTTCTTTGTGTCAGTAGTAGTGATAGAGCAAAAGTCAAATGTGGACATTTTTCTTTTCCCATTCCAATCTAAAAAGGAAAGTATGACTGATTACATGAATCTCAAAGAGATGTTACATTATATTGGGAGGAATTACTCCAGGGAATTCTATCTTAGCAGAACACATATGGCCATGCAGTATAATGGAAAGAATACCTGATTAGGAGTTAGAACACCTGGGTTTGAGTACTGACACTGCTGTAATGTTGGGTAAGTACTTTTAACAATTTAGTTTGTTTCTAGGTGTTGCAATGGATAGAGCACCAGGACTGGACTCAGAAGACCCAAGTTCAAGTCTGGCCTCAGACACTTACTAGCTGTGTGATCCTGAGCAAGTCACTTAACCCTGTTTGCCTCAGTTTCCTCATCTGTAAAATGAACTAGAGAAGAAATGGTAAGCCACCCCAGTATCTTTGCCAAGAAAGCCTCAAATGGGGTCACAAAGAGTCAGATGTGACTGAAAAATGACTACAACAAATTTGTTTCTTTATCTAAAAGATGGGGGATAAATATTTGTACTATCTAGCACACAGTATCATTGAGGACCAAGTGAAATTAACATGAAGAACAAGCAAATTTTCCAAGCTATCCACAAATGTGAACAAATGGGGCAGTTATGTGGCTCAGTGAATAGAGCACCAGCCCTGGAGTCAGGAGGACCTGAGTTCAAATCCAGCCTCAGACACTTAATGCTTACTAGCTGTGTAGCCTTGGGCAAGTCATTTAACCCCAATTGCCCTGCCTTCCCCCCTCCCAAAAGCAAAAAAAGAAAAAAGAATGTGGACAAATGATCCAAACCTTTGGGTGCCGGACAAAGAGAGGGAGGTGGGGAAATCTGCCAATATCCAAGAAGGATACAATACCAGTTGCTGTCCCCATATAATTTGAGTCTTGTTTCTCCTCCCTTTACTGCATCTTTCCCCTCTGTGCCATGCCCTTTTCTCTTTCTCTTCCTTTTGTTGTACTGTTGTAAATATGCAAACTTCTGTAAGGACTCTAAACTGTTTGGGTTCCACATGTATGTTCATTTCTCTTGTAACAAACCTGGTTTTCACATAAGTCTCATGATGTTGCAATTGCCTGTTGATACTATAGTAAAATTCTAGGAAGACTCACCTCAATGCCATTCTACTGTGTATCTAGTTCTAATTTTTTAAGTAGTTTGGAAAAAAAAATAACCTACCTGCTCCAAGGTATGACGGTGTAGTGGGCTGGGGGAAGCTCTGAATTTGGAGATCAAAAGTTTAAATTCTAGCTTAGTTTTTTAAAAAGACCTTTTATGAAGTAACAACTCTTTGGACCTTAATTTTTCTCATCTGTAGAATAAGGAATTGAGCCAGATGAGTTGTAAAGTGTCATCAACCTCCAAGCACTAAAATACAATCAATTGCCACCTCTGATTAGTCCTTCCCCCACTTTTTACATTCTGAACTTCAACTTCACTCTGGTTCTACTCTTTGGCCACTATAAAAACTCTTTACTGAGCAATAAATATGCCATTTCAAACAATTTTAAAGGTTCTCTAACCAACTATATAATAGTCAAGTACAACTCTTACAGCCAAAGCTCTTTTTCCTTCATAAATTTCCTTAAAAGGAGAGTAGCATATCTGTATAGTCAAGAACACCTCCACAGAATTAAAGGGCTAAACCATTCAGCACAGCATGTTTCACTGTCCCAACTTACCTAGTGACAACCTCCGAGAACACAGCCACCGAAGTTACTTTGGTTTTCTCATATACACTTGGGTGGTGAGTGGGAGTTGAACCTTTATCACTGGCAGATGAAGCAAATAAACAATCACCAAATGAATTTCAAGCCCTGCTGTCAGTGAAGGCTATGAGGTGGGTGGCAGAATTAGGAGAGTCAGTGACTTGATAGGTTCTACCTTAGTTCTCACACCTGTAATTCTTTTTTTTTTTTTTTTGCTTTTTGGAGGGCAATTGGGGTTGTGACTTGCCTAAGGTCATACGGCTATTTTTTGTGTTAAGTGTCTGAGGTTGGATCTGAACCCAGGTCCTCCTGACTACAGGACCGGTGCTCTATTCACTGCACCACCTAGCCACCCCTCACACCTGTAATTCTTACTGATAGACCTTCATAGCCTTTCTAACTTTCCAGTATATGTTTTAAAAAACATTAATTTATCTTGCATAGTTTATATAACCTTCATAGGCCTAGCTGAATTATTTTATTACTGTATAAATAAATTTGAAATTCAAAAGATTTCCAAATTATTCTTTCCTTACAAACAGCCCTCTAGAGAATAGGGCTATTTCAATTAAGTGTAGGTAAACAGATGGATTACAAGCTACAAGTTCATCCATTTACCAATCATTTATTAGTTGCACCACTGTGGGGGCATGGAGGGGAAGAAATGAGGAGGGATAATAAGGTCAAGTGGAATTTCATTAGGATTAATGACCCCTTCTTCTTTCCTTTTCTATAAGAATATGGTCAGTCAGGTGGTCCATCCTCTTTTACTAAGTTCTGCCTGACTGATGATCTTCTCTATCAACATTGCTAACTAAAGTGATTTATCCTGTCATTCATGTAGTATGGCAAAAGTTGGTGCTGTAATAACATTTCTGAGTAAATGATGTAGAAAAGTAATTGAAGTGAGAAAGATTAAGGGAAACTAGGCTGATGTGTGTGTGTGTGTTCAACTGTAGGAGACAGCATGCTGTATATATTTATATAAATAAGTCTATGCATAATAAGTATAAGGGAATAGGGGGGTGGTTACTTGCAGCTGGGAGGGAAATTAAGAAAGGTGTAATGTTCATGGAGGTGGTAGAAATGAATGTTACTAAGGATCTTAAGGGGTATAAATAAGGAGTAAGGTCATTTCAGGTTAGATGACAGCCAGTGAAAAGGCAGACAGGCATGCTATAAGTGAGAAACCATAAGGAGGATAACTTACCTGAAATACTGATTGTATGAAGGGAGTAATATATACTAAGTCTGGAGAGGTAGGTTGGAGCCAAGGAGTGAAGGATTTTAAACATCAGACGAGTTTCTATTTGATCCTATGGGTCATAGAAAGAAGTCACTAGAATTTATTGAGTTGAGAAGTGGTATGGTTAGACTTTTGCTTTAGGAAAATCATTTTGGCAATTATGTGGAGGATTGGAGAGAGGAGAGACTAGAAGCTATGAGTCTAATTAGGATGCTGCTGCAATAGTACAGAAGTGTTGAAGGCCTGAACTAGGGTTGTGGCAGTGTGACTGGAGAGGAGGGGAGAAATGCAAACTATACAAAGATGGCGGTGCCCTCAGTGGAAAGAAGAAAGTTCAGAAGAGTTAGGCTCTAGGGAAAAGATAATGAATTCTGTTTTAGGGCATCTTGTGGTGCCTATAGAATGAGTTTGAAATGTCCATTAGGCAGTTGGTGATAACAGAATTGGAGCTCAGAAGATAGATAAGCAATAAATAATATATAGATCTGGGAGTCACCTACAGAGAAATGATCACAGCCTTTGGGAGCTGTGAGGTATGTTGGTCTCTAGTTATATTAATCCCCATCAATGGATAGGAGGTGAAGTTGGGAAGTTTGTCAAGATCATAAATGTTTATTAAATAGAATGCTTTGGCTAAGTGAGGCTGGAATAATAAAAATTGACATTTGTGTATGTATCACTTTGTGGTTTATAAATTGCTTTATATAAATTGTCTCATGTGATCACCATAATCATTATGACGTACGGCAGTCATTCTCACCATTTTTAGAGATGAAGACACAAACTCAGAAAGACAAAGTGACTTGCCCAGAGTAGTTGGTTTATGACGTATGAAATAAGCTAGTTTCTCAGCAAGTCATTTGCAGCAATATCATGAGAGTTGACCAGGTATCTCGATTATACTAGAATCTAAAACTGAGTTTTTTTAATATAGTAGTAACAATCACTCAGCCTTTATGGAGCTGGACATAGAGAGGAAAAGACTCTCCAAAAGCCATCTGGCAAGGTTAAAAATTATATCTACATATACACATATATGTATATATGCATATATTCAATATACACACATACATGCATATGTATATGTCTATAAATATATGTATATACACATATAGTATAACATTTACTTTGCAATACAAGGTTTTCCCTGGTTGTTTCACAACAGAAGGCATTTGTGTGATGGTACCAAAAAGCCTAGCCAGGCATTCAGTTGAAATCAATGTTCCTTTGTTGTCTCAGGGAAGCTGGCTGAGAAAATAATCCTTCTGAGAGAGTCATATTGACAGGTATTGACATATTTGAAAATTAGGGACTCCTGAACTAAGTGGAGCAGATTGATTTCAACTGCTCAGATATTGAAATGGATCTGTGATCTTCTCTATTCTGAAGGTCCCACAAACAGTTTTGATTACAACTTATCCAGGCCTATCCATCTTATATTATTTTTGTCCGTCTCCTCCCATAAGTTCGTCATAGATAGTCTATATGCTATCCCAAGGACTTTTTTCACTTTCTCCTAACATTTCAAGGTCATGTCACCAGTAGGTTTCTCTGGCTGTCCAACTCTTTACTCCTTTTCTCTCACCCTATGATAAGCCTATGTCTCTTTTGTGTCATACAGTTCCTTTTATTTTACGTATGATAGTCTGCACACATCCACTGTGAACCACTTTGTTATCATCTGTATGAAATTCATTTTGAATCACTTGGACACAGCTGTAGTATATGTCTTAGTGTCATGTTGGTATTAAAAAGGATGGGTCTTTCCTCTCATGGGAAGCTTTAGGTCAGTAAAAGGGCACTGCAGTTTCTCAAAGGCCCTTCCTTCCTGGAGGTATAACTCTGGACTCGACTCATTGTCCATCTGTCTGTCTTAGATAAACATACTGATGGACATAAGGTCTTCATCCAAATGCATGTTGTAATCTGGACAGTCAACATTGAAACATCAACATTGGACCCACCCAAACTCTTTTGAGTGCATATGGGTCTCTTCTAGGAGGCTTTCCAATGTTCAGGGGTTTGATGCTGTTAGCACAATGTCATCCACAGAAAGAACCATCTGGAGGACCTCACCATCCACAGAATTGCTGGATCTGTTCTATCACAGTCAAGAACACCTTTGGTGAGCATACATTTCCCTACTTTAGGCTTTGCCTGATGTTTATCATTAGAGTCATGTTAAACAGAGTTTTAACATTTTTAATTTATTTTTGAAGCAATCGGGAGTTAAGTGACTTGCCCAGGGTCACACAGATAGTAAGGGTCCGAGACCAGATTTGAATATAGGTCCCCATGATTCTAGGGAATTCTCTATCCACTGTGCCACTCAGCTGCCTCTGAGGAGGTTTAAAAAACAAAACATATTTTCAAGAAATCTTGAAAAAATTTGATGCATAGATAGAAGCCTGTAACATGTTGTTTTCTTTTGTTGAATCAAATACTTTTTAATATCAGCAAGCAATAAATGCAGTGTGATGCTGATATTAACAACATTGGTAAAGATGTGGTCTATTGTTGAATATCACTTGTTTCCTACCAATGCCTTCACTGAGAATTCTCTGGATTTGTATGACTCATAAAGATTTTGTATAGATGGGAGAGTAAGAATATAGGTCTGTAGTTATTGATATCTTAGCTGCCTTTTTCCATATTAATAATAAGGACCAATATTTTTATATAGCTTTAGTGTATTCCCCTCCTTCAGGTACCTTGTATATAGTTCCCTCAATGCTTTCATAATTGTGTCACCTCCAATATACATCACCTTTAAATAATTTGGCCCAAGGAAGACTTCTGGGAGCCAAGATGGCAGAGTAAGCAGTAAACCATTGCAATGCTCCCATACTCACCTCCAAACAATCATAAAAGAATCACAAAACAAATTCTGGAACAGTAGAATTAGCAAAAAAAAAAAAAAAAGGGGGGGTGAAACACTCTTTTAGCCCAAGAAAACTTACAGGATTGACAAGAAAGGTTCATTTCACTTGGGTGAAAGGACAGGAACCATTCCAGCAAGCTAGCAAGCCCCACCTCAGCAAACCAGAGGGAGATCTTGAGCCCCAGTGAAGTGGAGCAGGCAGATGCCAATACCAGGACACGCCATGTGCTTTAGGATAGCCAGGGGAACCAGCAGACTCCAGCCCTGAGAACCACCTGCCTCAGCATGGCCTTGAGAAAAGAGGTAGATACCTACCCTAAGGCTGTCTAAGAAAACAGGCAGCTGCCAGCCAGCACCAGCCCCTCCATGCTTTAGCTGTAGACCTGGGCAAACAGATAGCTTTCTGAGGCCTGACAGTATGTGTTTCAGTGTAGCCACTGGGAAATGCAGAAACACACACACACGCCTCAGCACACACCAGACACCACTAGGAACCCAAGTCAGCACCAGGTAAGCTGCCAGATCCCTACAGCTTCTAGCAGCACCAACTAACCCTCACCCCAACCCCACAGCACAGCACAAGACATAAGGGTTCCCGGGGGACCTTATGGCAATATCAGTTAGCACCAGGTAAAAAGTCAGGGTCTACAACCACAGGTATGAGAGGCTTGAGACAGTGCCAATTCTTTCTTGGGAGAAGACCCTGTGGTAGGAGGAGTTTGCTGAAGGGTGGAACAGAGCCCACAGGAAGCTGAGAATCAGAGCAGCTGGATGGTGGGAGAGAGAGGACACTCAGGCAAGGAGACAGCTAGGTTTGTGACCTGTCATTCTCTCTGGGACAGGTTCATTTAATGGTTGATATATATTGGCTTGCTTCTATGAGGTATTGCCTCTGGTAATTGTTGTTGTTCAGTCCTTTCAGTCATATCCAACTCTTTGTGACCCCATTTGTGCTTTTCTTGGCAAAGATACTGGAGTGGTTTGCCACTTCCTTCTCCAATTCATTTTACAGATGGGGAAACCAAGGCAAACACAGTGAAGTAACTTGCTCAGGGTCACATAGCTAGGAAGTGTCTGAAATTGGATCTTAACTCAGGTCCTCCTGACTACAGGGACAGCACGCTATCCACTACAACCTAGCTGCCCTGCCACACTGTGTAGTGTGTGTGTATGTGTGTGTGTATATATATATATATATATATATATATATACTTACACATACTGTATTATATATATACACACTGTGTGATATGTATTCCATATTATATATAGTGTATGATATATATTACATGTTATATAAACACAGTGTGATATATATTATGTTAAATATACACACTATTGAGATATGTATATGTTATATACACACTGTGTGTGAGATGCATATTTTATATATACAGTCTGATGTGTATAATATACACAGCAAGTGATATGTATCATTATATACACGTGTTGTATGGATCCTAATATATACACAGCGTGTGTGATATGTATCATATATATACAGAGTATGTGGTATGGATCATATATACACAGTGTGGTATAAAGTCAATCACAGAAGTTTTCCTGAGGACTACTGCTGTGAATGACTTTAAGAGACTTTAAGAGTCTAATAACATAGTATAATGAACTCTATTTATTCAGCAATAAACTAAAGCAAAACTTTCAAGAAGCTGAAGTATAACATTCACAACATAATAACATATTACTAAGGTGTTCACATAGTCTAAAACAAAACATGTCATTCAGTATATCTTATAGACATCTTTAAGGGATAGCAGAAAATACAAACACCATTCACCCCTAGGTCACAGTAAGTTACAATATCCTCAGTCAATACAGAGTATCCAAGTAAAGTCCTCTTTCATCTTGACTAGAAGCTGGCTTCTGTAATGACAATGGGAATTTGAAGATCTTCTCTGCCCCTTAATAAGCCTAAGGGAATTTGAAGACCATCCCTGATTTGAAGATCTTCCTTGCTCCTTAATATAATGTAATGGGAATGTAAATTTTTAAGATCTTCCCTGCCCTTAGGTTAAGTGCACCTGGAGCCTGGGGTGGGAGGCTTGTTTTTCAGTAGATACTTTTTGATTGGCCAGTGGATCCAGAAAGTTGTTACATTCTCTGAGCCAGGAGAAGGCTATATAAACCCTGATTTGAGGCTTTGTTTTGGGGCTCACTTTGAGAAGTGTTCTGTGATTTGATCAGATGAGACTCTGGGAAGCCATTGTTGAGAGTCCCCTGGCTTTGAAAAACCCAGATGTTGATTTAGTATGGAAACCTGTCTACTTGATCTGTTTCTCTGTCTTGATAATTCTGTCTGTATACTCTGAAGTTCGGGGTGCTGACCTTTTTCCCCTGAACTAGGTAAACGATATATGTTTGACTGATTGAAGTGAGCTTGTTAACCCATTTTGAGTTCCTTTCATTTAACAAAGCAGATGTAAGAACCTGTGTTGGCAGCCACCCTGGGGATGCTGGGGTGCTTGCTGATAACATAGGCTGAATGTAATCATGTGGACCCTGTGATAGGAGGAGTTTGCTGAAGGGTGGAACAGAGCCCCCAGGAAGCTGAGAATCAGAGCAGCTGGATGGTGGGAGAGAGAGAGAGGACATTCAGGCAAGGAGACAGCTAGGTTTGTGAGTGTTGGTTTGTGGGAAGGCTAAAAGATGGTGTGGCTCTCTGTTGCTTGTGGTGTATTAACTTCCATGTTGCTATGATGGATTTGGTTTCTTGGTGTTGGATTTGGCTCTCTGGTATCTAAATAAATATTTTGCTTCTGTCTTCTATATGGAGAGTCTGTTATATTTGTCAATAGAGCACTATGTCAGCATATTTACAGTCACAGTTGGTGCTGAGAATATTGTGTTGGCACTACAACTTCCAATTATCCTTAAGGGGTAGCAGAAAGTACAAACACCTTCCACTCCCAGGTCACAGTAAGTTACAAATCTAATCAGTCAATACAAGTATCCAAAGTAAAGTTCTCTTTCATCTTGACTTGAGGCTGGCTTCCCAAACCCACGACTCCCTCTCCACAGGCTTACTGCTCCCAAATCTTGCCTGGATTCACATGTAGGCAGCTCTCCCTCCTGTTCCATATCTCAGTCATGGGGACTGCTCCACTCCAAGCTCTTCACAGTTAATGTTTCTAGGGAATCTACTAAATGCTAGGAATACAGAAATTAAATAGGACCTTCACAAAAAAGGAACTTGTATTCTGCAAAGGGAAATAACATAGAATAAGAATAGTCCTTTTGTGTGAGACAAACGACCCTTGCCCAAAATAAATTCATTAATACAGAGGTTTCTCAGAGAAACAAAAAGATCTTTATTACCTCCCTCAGGAAGGGCGGGGCGGGGAGGCATTGTGACCAGAAGCAGTCTGGTGAGGGAGGCCCAAAATACAGAATGTAAAGCTTGGTTATATATCCAAAAGACTACCCCTTTCGCCCCTCCCTCCTCTGTCCTGTGTTGCCATACAAATCTGCTTATACAGCAAGTAAAATGGCAGCAATATCAAAATAGATATGAAAGCAGAAAATACATATCTAGCAGTATCAATATAGACACAAAAGCAGACAATATTTTAGGAATCATGGCGATTTTAGGTCATGGTGACCTGTCCAGAGTTTTGTAACAGGATTTCAATTTTATATTTGTACAGGTCAGATGGTGGTCAGTGGAAACAAGTCTGGGACATCTGGGCCTGTGGTTAGATATGAAGGGTCTGTACCTTCCCCTCCTACACATTAGCTTAGTTTAGCAAAAACTTCAACTTATGACTAGGGAAGTAAGGCAAGGGTCCTAAGTCTGGTAACTTACTATAAATATGTCTAGATTTTAGAATACTACCTGAGAAGTTTCCACCTCACCCACACATACACATCTAGTTAATAACCTAAGTCTGGGGTCCAGGCAATCTATTATTAAATCTTTGAGAAGTCATCACTTTTATCCCACTCACATAAAAAATTCAAGGTAATTTTGGGAAGGTGGGAGACCAAAAAAATGGTTTCCTGTAAAATGTGGTGCTTGAGTAAAGAATCCTGAGGAACAAATAATGAGGAAGTGCATTTCAATATAAAGGCAGAGAGATGAGAGATGGATTATCATGTGTGAGGAATAGGAAGACCAGTTTGATTGGACCATAGAGTACAAAAAGGGATGTAGAAAGGAGGGGGATTCCCTTACCTCACTTGGTGTAATGATAAAAAATAAAGAGCAGATAAGGGGAATAAGGAGGTATTGACCCCTAAGGCCTTTCTCTGATAATAAGAAACATTATAGTTAGCAAAGCAAGCAAATTAATCATACACCCATGGAAGTTTTAAATAGCTAAGCTCTGGAGAGAAGAAAGCAGGTAACTCTCAGAGCAGATAAGCAATAAGACCCAAGGGATTCTCTTTTTCTGCCTCCTCAGCTCCCCACCATGTAACTTTGAAGAGGACCTTCTCATCCAGGTGACAAACAAGGGCACAGTCAGCCAAGGGAAGAAGCCGCTCTGAGAAATGGGACTCCTGGCAGCCACCTGGGCCCCCAAGGGAGCCATGTGAGGACGCTTATGGTTTTAGGTCTTGCAGTTACAAGTTGCTTTCGCCACACATTCCCTCCACATGTGCCTGAGTACTACTGCCCACTCTTCCCATGGACCCTGCATATTTATGTATGAGAAGGTGCACCCCAGTTTTATGGAGAGGAAAGTTTAATAATTACAGTCTTGCTATGCTTTATTAGAAAATGCCTTTGCTAACAGCTAATTGTTGATGGGAAGCACACTGGGTGGAAGCTTGTGAGCAATAGGAATAACGACCCACAGAATTACCCTCACACCCCTTTGTAGCATTTATCCTTTTGGGGACCCAATCTGTGAGGGTGAGTTAGGGAGTAGCCCAGAGATAGTGTTAAACATAAGCTTGTAAAAGGCTTTAAAATTGCAACACAGAAGACTACTGTGTTAGCCTACAGGTAATAAAGAGACACTGGTGTTTATTCAGCAGGGAAGTACCATAGACTTAGGCTTTAGAAATATCATATTGACAGTTGGGTGTAAGTGAATTAGTCTGAAGGGGAGAGACTTGAGGCAGGAAGACCAAATAGGCTCCTATTGCAGGGGTCCAGGTGAGAGATGATAAAGGCTTACTCTGGAGTACTGGTGATGTGAGTGGAGAGGAGAACAAATGTGAGAGATATTGTAGAATTAGAAACAAGAGTTGGCAATAGCATTAATATACAATTTGAGAGAAGTCAAGATGACACCAAGATTGTAAAGCTGGGTGCCTGGAAGAATAGTGGTGCCCTCTACAGAAATAAATGGGAAAGAGGAATGGGTTTGGAATGAAAGACAGTGAGATCTGTGATGTTGATTCAAAAACATCCATTCCTGTTCAATCCCACACAACTGGACATAGAAATGAAAGGACAGCTGGGCTCTTACTGGCCACTGCTTCAGAGCGTTGAGTCTTCCAAGGTGGGTTGCCAAAAGGTCATCTGGAACATCAGGGGGTGGGTATGCTGGGGGAGGGAAGAGTATCCTGAGTATCTGTGCACATATTATGGGTGCCTGTGTCATACCTGGGTCAGATCTGTCTTACATAGTGACAAAAACTACTTATTAAATCGTGCTTACAAACAACCTGATTTACTTTAAACCTCTGTCAGTTTAGGAAACTAAAAAATCTACTCTTCTCAGGAACTTTCCTGAACTGACGTTAATAAACTGACAAAGTTTCTTAGGCCAAAATTGCATAGATCACAATGTTTAGATTTGTCTTTTTTTCCTTTATAGTACCAAGAACAGCAACTTTATGATGCTCTAGGTCCTTTGTACCCCATTATCCCTGTTTTTCTAGCTTTTAATTATAATTACTAAACCTGATGATAGTGCTCATTAATACTCCTCAATTACTCCTCTAGCCTTAGTTCCTATCACCCAGCTTATTCTGTAGGACAGCCCCAGCATTATTTCCTTTTCCCTATATTTGATTGCAGCACAAAATTTTAAACATCTGAGAGGTAACCACTAAGCACTACAGAGCAACCTATATATGCATTAAAATAAACAGAAAGGAAATGTAATTTTTAAAATGGGTAATTATGCCTCACTTTTAATTTCCCTTTTTTGTTCCAGTTCTAGTTCCTAACTTCCAAAGGAGAACCTTGTCTGGACTGGATTTTTGGTCTATTCCTACAGTGCCTAGCACAGAGGTGCTTTATAAATGCTTATTCCCTTCCTCTTCTTCTAGCTGACAGGTTCACTTGGGCAAGACCATTAAGCACTTTTCCTTCTAGAATCTGTTTTCCCAACTGGGGTAGAAGGGCACACCTCCAACCCCACAAATAAGTGTTATTGGGCATTAGCTTATGAGAAGTTCAGATGTCTCCATTTTAGAATTCCCAATTTAGGGCCTGAAGAAATCCAACCCTTGCCCCATGACTGAGAAAAACTATTGGCTTCCAAATTATACTCCCTGATCTTCACTATCATGGAAACTTGTCATCTGGTCCCTAGAAGCTTACTTCCTTTGGATGTACCCAACTAGTCATATCTATCCCCTTTTTCCAGAGCGTGCAAATAGAACAATATGTTAGAGCTGAAAAAAAGACATTAAAGACCATCTAGTCCACTATCCTTGCCTTTTATAGATTGATTAAGTAAATGACTTGCCAGTCACACAAACTAATAAATGACTAATCTGGAACTGGATCCAGAGTCTTGATTTAAAGACTATAATTTAAAAAGTTTACAAAGCTATGTACTTCAAAGGTAAAATACCAAATAGAAAGCCACCCCCCCCCCTGCCAAAGGTATAACCCACAGTATGGGGGCATCAAGTAGCAGGGAGGTGGATAGGTTCACAGTTTAGCTCAGTTCTTATATAGCATAGTCCTAAATTCTAGGTCTAATCTCCCTTAAGGATCAAGTCCTGGAACCCTGGCTTTTCAAGGTTTTCCTGCTGAGCTGGCTGGCTGCACCATCCCACCTCAAGTCTTGGCCTCAAGGTTCCCATGACTTGAACACTCAGCACCTGAAACAGAGATGTACAAACATAAAGGAGACCCCAAGCTCATTTGTTGGAGGTGGGCCAAAAGAGGGGAGGGGGAAGGTATCCCACCTTCATAGGGCCCATGCTGTGGGGGAACTGGGATCTTCATCCCCTAGAAGCAGCAGGGAGGAATGTGGGGGGTGGGGAGCCAAGTCAATAATTCTTTATACTGTACCACATGTCCAGGCCAACTTGCTGAGAGCTGATTCTCAAAATAGATAATGGCTGACACTACCCTTTATGGTGATATTGCCTTTGCTTCTGGGGGCCTTGTGAGCTACCCTAATGACTAAAGAGCCTGGGAGTTTTATTTCTTTTCTAGCCTGAGAAGAGATGAAAGGATTCTGGGATCTGGACTTAGTTTTTTACTTCAGTGACAGTTTTAAGTCTCTCAGGAAAGGGAAAAGGGATAAATTGGAGAGGGAAGGGAACAGCTGAAGAGGCAACTTTAAGCCCCATGGCATGTGGTGTCACTCAGTTTCAGATAAGGAGAAACTGCTAGAACAAGGAGGAATTACATTCATTCTTTCTTCTGCTTTTGTTGCCCTCCTGATCAGTAGCACAGGTAAGTGTCTGCCATTTGGTGGTTATTTGAATTTTTTAAAACAATAGTTTACCAGTAAAAATAATCCTGAGTTGGTGTTTGTTATACTGGTTGGGGTGGTGGAGGGAACTTTTGAATAACTGATTATGATGTTCAACTGGCTGGAGATTGATTGCCAAGGTAAGGACAATCTACCACCTAGGGCCTGAAAGCATTTTCTGAGTTATTTAGAATCTGTAGTTTAAGCTTTCTAGCTCTGCTGAGACAGAAAGCCACATAGAACTAAAACCTCTGTCCAAGACTAAAACCCTCAAGAACTAATCTCATTATCTCCAAAATAGATGGGGAGGGAGTGGGGGTGGGGGGGGTGGGGGGGGTGAGTCAACATGGCAGAGTAGAAACAGGACTTCCTCAGGGCTCCCTCTTCTACCTCCTCCAATTCATGTAAAAGGTGACTCTGAACAAACTTTGGAGCTACAGAACTCACAAAAGGACACAGAAAAGCTAATTTCCTGCTGAGGACAGCCTGGCAGGAAGCAGCCAGCTCAGCTCTCTGGGAGCTGAGCCCAGCCTCAGGGTGGCCACAACCAGCCACTAGCTAGAGGGTCTTCAGATCACCAGAAGCTGTGGCAGTTTCCAGAAATATCAACCCATAGATGCTCAGGACAAAATGAGAGGTCAGTGCAGTGTGGACTTTGTGAACCGGGAGTTCAGGAGTGTGGTCATGCCTTTATCCCCTGGAGGGAGAAGAGGCTGAGGTGTGGCAGCCATGAAGCCGCCTGCCACTTGGCTGCTTCAGAGCTCCTGGTCTTCAGATTGTAGGGGGACCAAGCAACCAGTCTGAGGGGTAATTGCTCTTGCTTTAACCTGCTTTGATCTGCATCACTGTCTAGGGTGGAAGTACTGGGGTGTGTGACCAATTTGCCAGAGGCTGTGGAGGCTTCAGAGAAGGCACACAACTAATAGCTCCAGCAGCTGAGAAAACCCCAGCAATTTGGGACAAAGCTCCCTTCTCTGGGTAGCAGAGTTCTACTGTGGCAAAAAGCTCAAAAGTGAAGTAATTGAGTGGCAACATGAGCAAACGAGGGAAGCAAGGCAAGCACAGTGGTCCGACTCTGGATTCCTTTTTTGGGGACAAAAAGGATTGGGGCATGGAATGAGAGAAAGGTAGTGAAGTCAGAACTCCTGCACAAGAAGCTTCCAAGAAAAGAATAAGCTGCTTACAGGCCATAGAGGAGCTTAAGAAGAATTTTGAAAACCAAATAAGAGAAATGGAGGAAAAATTGGGAAGAGAAATGAGAATGATGCAAGAAAATTATAAAATGAGAGTCAACAACCTGACTGAAGAAAACAACACCTTAAAAAATAGACTAACTCAAATGGCAAAAGAGGTTCTAAAAGCCAATAAGGAGAAGAATGCCTTAAAAGGCTGAATTTGCCAGATAGAAAAAGAATCTCAAAAGCTCACTGAAGAGAATCATTCCTTCAGAATTAGATGGGAGCACATGGAAGCTAGTGACTTTATGAGAAATCAAGATCCTATTAAAGAGATCCAAACAAAAGAAAAAATAGAAGGCAATGTGAAATATCTCATTGGAAAAACCACTGATCTGGGAAATAGATTCAGGAGAGATAATTTTAAAATCCCTGGACTTCCTGAAAGCCATGATCAAAAAAGAACCTAGAAATCATCCTTCAAGAAATTCTCAAGGAAAATTGCCCTGGTGTTTTAGAACCAGAGGGCAAAACAGAGGTTGAAAGAGTCCACTGATCACCTCCTGAAAAAGGTCCCAAAAAGAAACCTCCTAGGAATATTATAGCCAGGTTGCGGAGTTCTCAGATCAGGAGAAAATATTACAAGCAGCCAGGAAGAAACAATTTGAATACTGTGGTAACACAATCAGGATAACCCAGGATCTGGCAGCTTCTACACTGAGAGATTGAAGGTCCTGGAATATGATATTCCAGAGATCAAAGGAGCAGGAATTAAAACCAAGAATCACCTACCCAGCAAAACTGAGTATCATGTTTCAGTGGAAAATATGTTCATTCAATTGGATAGAGGACTTTCAAGCATTCATGATGAAAAAACCAGAGTTGAATAGAAAATTTGATAATCAGATACAAGAAGCAAGAGAAGCATGAGAAGGTAAACAGGGAAAAGAAATCATAAGGAACTTATCAAAGTTGAACTATTTACATTTCTTCACGGAAAAACAATAATTGTAACTTATGAAACTTTTATTAGTATGAGAATAGTTGAAGGGAATAGAAATGTATATATATATATGCATACATACATATATGTCTATATAGGAGGTTATATGGGCGTATGAATGCATATGTGATTGTGTGTGTGTGTGTATATGTGTACAGGTATACATAGATAGAGGGAAGAAGACCAATTGAATAGGAATTTGTATATGAATATAGTATCATCCTTAAAAGTTGAAATTAGGAGATGAGAAAGTAATATAATGAGAGGAGATGGGGAGAGACAGAATGGGGTAAATCATTTCATATAGAAGTGGTAAGGGAAAACTGTTACAATGGAGGGGAAGAACAGGAAGGCAAAAGGGAATGAGGCAACCTTACTCTCCTTGAATTTGGCTTAGGGAGGGAATAACATACACACTAAATAGGGTATCTCACCCTTCAAGATAGTAAGGGGGAAAGAGATGAGAGGAGGGGCGATGGAGGGGAGGACAGTTTGGGGGGCAGGGAAGTTGGAAGCACCCATTTTTGAAAAGGGACATGGTTCTAAGTAGAGAATAGAACAAGTGGTGGTGTGCGGCTAGGTGGTGAAGTGAGTAAAATGCCAGCCCTGAAATCAGGAGGACCTGAGTTTGGATCTAGCCTCAGACACTTAACACAAAAAAACGAGCCATGTAACCTTGGGCAAGTTACTTATCCCCAATTGCCCTCCAAAAGGCAAAAAATTAAAAAAAAAAGAACAAGTGGTGAGCAGGATAGGATGGAGGGAAATATAGTCAGTCTTTTGCAATATATCCACTCTTGAAATGTTTTGCATAGCTACACATGTACAACTTATATTGAATTGCTTATCTTCCCAGTAAGAGTGGGTGACAACGGAGATAGGAGAAAGAATCTGGAATTCAAAGGTTTAAAATCAAATGTTTTAAAAATATATTATTATTATTTTACATATAACTGGGAAATAAGATATCAGCCACTGGGGCATAGAAATTCACCATGCCCTAATGGAAAGTTGGAGGGGGAATGGGGGAAGATATAGGACAGAGAAGATTGGGGGGGAGGAATATTCAGTGGGATTGCTGTTTTTGGGGTGGTAGATAGAGGAAAATTGAGGAGAAAATTTGTAACTCAAAATCTTGTGGAAATGAATGATGTAAACTAAAAATAAACATAAAATTTAATTTTAAAAAAAGAAAGTTGTTATGGTGACAGAAAAGACCAAGACACAAACTCAGAAGAGAACAGCAATTCCAAAACACCTATGTGTAAAAACCCAAAGAAAAATGGGAAGTTGTCTCAGCCCCAAAAGATCTCATAGAAGAGCTCCAAAAGCAACTTAAAAAAATCATATAACAGAGAGAGAAGAAAAATTGGGAAAAGAAATCAAAGTTATACAAGAGAATTATGAAAAAGAGTCAACAGTGTGGGAAACTGCTTAAAAAGTAGAACTGGTCAAATGGGAAAGGAACTATAAAAATATCCTGAAGAAAACAACTCCTTAAAGAGTATAATTGACCAAATGGAAAAGAAAATACAAAAGCTAATATAAGAAAAAAATACCTTAAACGTAAGAATTGAACAAGTGGAAGCTAATGACTCTATGAGACATCATGAATCAATCAAACAAATTCAAAACAAAGAAAAAAATGGAAGAAAATATAGAATACCTCATGAAAAAAACAACTCACCTGGAAAATAGATCTAGGAGAGACAATATCAGGATCACTAGACTACCTGAAAGTCATAATCAAAAGGAGAACCTGCACAGCATCTTTCAAGAAATTATCAATGAAACCTACCCTGATATCCGGGAACCAGAGGGCAAAATAGGCATTGGAAGAATCCACCAATCACCTCAGGAAAGAGATACCAAAATAAAAACCCCAAGGAACATTATAGCCAAATTTCAGAAGTGTCAGGTCAAGGAAAAAATACTACAAGTGGCCAGAAAGAAACAATTTGGGTATCGAGGAGTCACAATCACGATCACACAGGACTTGTAACATTAAAGGATTGGAGGTCATAGAACATGATAATCCAGAGGGCAAAGGAGCTAGGACTACAACCATGAATTACTTGCCCAGCAAAATTAAGCATAATATATCAAGGAAAAAATGGTTATTCAACAAAATAAAAAAATTTCTAGCCTTCATGAGAAGACCAGAGCTAAAACAAAAATTTGACCTCCAATATCAAAACCCAAGAGAAGCATAAACAGGTAAAAAGGGAAAAGAAAATATAAGGGATTCAATAGAGCTAAACTGTTTATATCCTTACATGGGAAGATCATACTTGCAACTCTTAAAAATTGTATCAGTATACAGTACACCTAAAAGGAATATACATAGAGGATGTGGGTAGAAGGTGAATTTAAGGGAATGACATACAAAAATTAAGGGATGAGAAAGAGGAATAAAATGGGTACAGAAAGAAGGGAGAGGTAGAATGGGGTGAATTATCTCACATGAAGAGATGAGAAAGACCTATTACAGTGGAGGGAAGGGTGGGCAATGTGCATTGCTTGAATCTTACTCTCATCAGTATTGGCTCAAAGAGAAAATAATAAACACAATCAGTTGAATATAGAGATCTCTCTTACCCAGCAGGGAAGTAGAAGGGAAGGAGATTAAGTAAAAGGCAAGGGGAGGGGTATTGTCTGACATAAGGGAGGGCAGATCAGGGAATGTGGTAGACAAAAGCAAAACACTGGTGAGGTGAGAAAGGAAGAAAGGAGAGAAAAGACAAACAGGAGAAAGAATAGGATGGAGGGAAATATATATGTAGTAATCGTAACTGTGAATGGAATGAATTCTCCTTTAAAATGGAAATGGATAGCACTGCCAGTACTGAAATATTCTCGTAGAATTGTAAGAAACTGTTTTTGTTTTTATATTTCCATTTCTAGCATAGTACTTAGTACCTATTAAATACTTATTATTGAATTGAAGTAAATCATATAGAACTCCAGGACCCTTCAGTATCCTGCAATACTGCATTTTGAAAAATTATGATCTCTACTCCTCTGGGTCTAAAGAATTAGGTCAATTTAAGTGCATACACACACACGTATTCTTAATGAATTAAAATACATCCTTGCCTGAAAGAATCAAGTACTATGATGTCAAATTCCTCTTACCTAACAGGTTGACTAAATACTTACTACTTTTGGGTGTATCTTCTATGTCTCTATAGGAGTGTACAGTTGAAGAACCAAAAGGTAACATAATACTTTAGTCTCCTTATGGACCAAACTCTACCAGTAATCCTAGGACATACATTTGAATGAAAGGGCATCCATTAAGTGATTGCTATGTGCTGAAAACTCTGCCAAGTTCTGGGTATACTAATATAAAAGACAGCCCCTGCCCTTAGTGAGCTTCTATTCTTTTTTTTTTTATGATGTCCATTTCAAATAGATTTTATTCTCTAGAACAAGAATTGCATTTCTACATGTTTACAGTACTGAAAAAGTGCAATGTTGTTCACTTCTCTTCCTCTGACTTTCAAGTATTCAGAATGCCTAATTTTACACAGTAGCTCAAATGCTATTTTTAAGCTGCCATTTGCCTTGGCTACAAATTTGAGTTGTTCAACTTCTGAAGACTTGTGTGAAATCTCTCTCTTCTACTGTATATAGTCCATTTCTTCAATATTAGATGTAGAAGAAGCACCATCATATAGGTCTGTTCCACTACCAAGGAATCTACTAGGTGTAGTCATGACCCTTGCAATCTGGTACAGCTTAGTAATGTTGGGGTTGCATATTGTCTCTATTTCTTTCTACTGATGTTCAAATTTTTCCTTCATGGTTATTTGGTTCTTATGCAGCCAAGTGATTATTTTATTACATTTGTCAAGGACCATCTATCTTTATCAATGGTATCAAAGTCAAACAGAAATGCCAGCCACAAAACCAAACATAAGGATCCCTTCAGGTCCTATATTGACTTAGAAATATACATATTAACATGATCTATGTTCGATTGCATTTTTATTCATTTTGCTAAATATTTCACAATTATATTTTAATCTGTTTTGGTAGCATGTTTGACTCCTCTGGTCCTCATTGCTAGCTTTGCTTTTGAGTTTTGGGGGGAGCCATGTTTTCCCTCACAGGGTGATTTGTATGCTGCAACTATAGGTATTTGGTCTTTCTGGCTTGAAAGTGAACCTCCTTGATATGTTGTTTGCCCTATTAGAATATGATCTTGAGGGGAAGGCTGTCTTAATTTTATATTTGGATCCCCAGCACTTAGCATATACGTGTAGTAAGCACTTAGTAAATGCGTTTCCATTCCATTTGATTGATATCTTCCCATTGGCTGTGTTGTCAACCTTCTGGCATTAAGCGAGAATGTAATAATAAGGCCTTACTAAGACATTTGAGGCTGTATCTCTTATCTGCCAGCACCTCTTTGAGATGCTCTCATATTAACCTCTGGGAAGATTTGAATGTCCTACACATAACTGTATTATCAGCACCAGGGATCAATTAATCAATCAGTAAGCATTTATTAAGCACTTACTACATGCCATATACTATACTAAGCCCTGGGGTTACAAAAAGAAAAAGTAAAAATGTCTGTCCTCACAACTTAACCTGTTTTGATAGAAAGCTTGACATTAGGACTGGGTAACCATTGCATGAATTGTAAGTGGAATCAGAAAGGGCCATCTTATAGCGGGATTGGCACTGTGGTCATATCTCTGGGTCTACAATAGGAATAACTAGCATTTATCTTGCACTGGCAGCTAGGTGGTGCAATGGATAGAGCTCCTGGCCTAGAGTCAGGAAGACTCATTTTCCTGAGTTCAAATCTGGCCTGAGACACTAGCTGTGTGACCCCGGGCAAATCATTTAACCCTGTTTGCCTCAGTTTCCTTATTTATAAAATGAGCTGGGAAGGAAATGGCAAACTGTTTCAGGATCTTTGCAAGAAAACCCCAAATGGGCTCATAAAGAATTGGATACAACTGAAGCAACTGAACAACAACATATAGCACTTGAAGATTTGCAAAGCACTTTACAAATATCTCATTTTATCCTCACAACAACACCAGGAGGCTGGTGCTATTTTTATCCTTATTTTATGGTTGAGGAATTGAGGCAAACAGTGGCTGTGACTGGCCCTGGGTCATATACCTAGTTAGTACCTGAGGCTGGATTTGAACTCAGGTCTTTCTGACCCCAGGCTAGTGTTCTTTTCACTGCACCACTTTGCTCCACCATCTACCTATAAGGGGCAGCAAGAGCAAATAACAGCCTTTCTCACTTAGTATGAAATTTCTTAGCACCACATGGTCTATTATATAAATAGAACATGTTAAGACATTAAGAAATTATAAATAAATGTTAAAAAGGCTTTTTTCTTTAAAAAGTCTACATCTCTTACAGATCTAGCTGTTCAATAAAATAATAAGTCACACAGGGAACAAGAGCAAAACATATAACTCCAAACAGCAACTATGAGATCACACCCTGAATAATGAATGGATCAAAGAATAAAATATAAAAAACAACAGCTATGTAAAAGATGATAACGGTGAGAAAATGTGGGTAATGTAACTAAAGCAACTATAATCTGGTTCTCTAGAGAAAACTGGTTCTCTAGTGAATTTGAGATTATGGGATCATAGAGAGAGCTGGAAAGGTGCTTAAAAGCCATCTGGTCTAGTCTTCTCATTTTACTGTTGAGCTAATTGAGGCCAAGAGGTTAAATGTTTTTATTATAACTGAGGCAACTAATGGCCACAAAAATTCTATTCCTATGCCTCATTCTAGCATGGAGGTGGCCCTAGGTTCTCATTACTACACTGTCAAAAGACATGATCTGACAGGTTATATAACATGTTGGAAAGGCTCCTAGTACAGTTCCAATGACAGAGCTAACACAACTGACTGTTCAAGAGCTTCCCATAATGTCTGGTCTCTGTAGTTCTATGTCCTTTCTAATTAGGTACATAAGAGTATGGTTTTGCTTCTTGGAATTTTGTAACTGCAAGTGGTCTTGATCCTCACTATGAGACACGAATGGATCAGAATTGTCTGCTATGAATGTATCCATACATTTATAAATAGCTATAGTAGGGTGGGTAACATGCAGCCTCTAGGTCACTTGTGATGAGATATTGGTCTATACTTAGTATCTCCCAAACTGTTTTCCAGTTTTCCCTGCAGTTTTTATCAATGAGCAAGTTCTCATTGGAAAAATGTGGATCTTTGGATTTATCAAACATTAGGTTACTATGGTCATTTACTAATGTGTATTGTATACCTAATCTGTTCCACTGACCCACCATTCTATTTCTTAGGCAGTACCAGGTTGTTTTGATGATTACCACTTTATAAAAGAGTTTGAGATTTGGTATGGTCAGGTCATCTTCCTTCACATTTTTTTTTCATTAATTCCCTTGATAATCTTGACCGATTTTCCTAATATTGAACCAGTCCTCCATTCTCAGTATAACTCCCACTTCATCACAGTGTGTGATCCTTGAGATTTGTTGCTATAATCTCCTTGCTCATGTTGTATTTAAAATTTTACATAATTAAAAATTTTGCATTTCTCTATTTCTTTTCCTGGTTTAGGCATAAGCACTATATTTCTACTAAAAAGGAATTTGGAAGGACTCCTTCTTTGCCTATTTTCCCAAATATTATAGAATTATTTATAAATTATACAAATTATAGAATAATCTATAAAAATTATAGAATATTGGAATTCATTGTTCTCTAAGTATTTGATAGGATTCACTTATGTATATATCATAGTCATGAGGATTTTTTCTTAGGGTGTTCATCAGTGGCTTGTTCAATTTCTTTTTCTTGTTTGTTTTTCTGCTTTTTGGAGGGGCAATTGGGGTTAAGTGACTTGCCCAAGGTCACACGACTAGTAAATGTTAAGTGTCTGAGACCAGATTTGAACTCAGGTCCTCCTGACTCCAGGGCCAGTGCTCTATTCACTGCAGCACCTAGCCACCCTCAATTTATTTTTCTTAAAAAGGTTTTCTATTTTTTCTGTTATTCTGGGCAATTTATGTTTTTGTAAATATTTATACATTTCATTTAGATTGTTAGATTGGCATATAACCGAGTAAAAGAGCTCCTAATCATTGCTTTCATTTCATCTTTATTGGTGGTGAATTCAACCTTTTCATTTAAAATCAAATTAACCAATACTTTAACTATTTTTTTTTGCTTCTTTTGTGGAGGGCAATTGGGGTTAAGTGACTTGCCCAAGGTCACATGGCTAGTTTTTGTGTTGTGTCTGAGGCTGGATTTGAACTCAGGTCCTCCTGACTCCAGGGCCAGTACTCTACTCACTGCTCCACCTCGCCGCCCCAAGCTATTTTCTTCTTGTTATTGTTTTGTAAAACCAACTCATAGTTTTATTAGTTCAATGGTTTTCTTTCAATTTTATTAATCATTCCTTTGAGTTTCAGGATTTTCTAATTTGGTGTTTAACTGAATTTTTAATATATTCTTTTTCTAAGTTTTTTTTTTTTGTTACATGCCAAATGCATTGATCTTCTCTTTCTCCATTTTATTAATATAAAAGTGCTTAGAAGTATAAGTTTTCCCCAAAGTACTGTTTTGGCTGTATTCTAATAAATTTTGGTATGTTGTCTCATTGTCATTTTTTAAATTAAATTGTTGACTGTTTCTATTATTTGTTCTTTAACCCACTCATTCTTTAGGATTAGATTATTTAGTTTCCAATTAATTTTTAATTTACATTTACATAATCCTTCATTGAATGTAATTTTTATTGCATTATGATCTGAAAAAGATGCATTTAATATTTCTGCTTTTCTGCATTTAGTCATGAGGTTTTTACGCCCTAATACATGGTCAATTTTTGTATAGGTGCCATGTATCACTGAAAAAAGGCACATTCCTTTCTATTCCCATTCAATTTTCTCCAGAGGTCTATCATATCTAGCCTTTCTAAAATTCTATTTATTTCCTTAACTTCTTTCTTGTTTATTTTTTGGTTAGATTTATCTAGTTCTGAAAGGGGCAAGTTGAAGTCCCTCATTGGTATAGCTTTACTCTCTATTTCCTCCTGTAACTAATTTAATTTTTCCTTTAAGAATTTGGATGCTAGGGGGTGAATAGAGCACTGACCCTAGAGTCAGGAGGACCTGGATTCAAATCTGGCCTCAGACACTTAACACTTACTAGCCATGTGACCTTGGGCAAGTCACTTAATCCCAATTGCCCTGCCCTGCCCCCTCCAAAATAAAAAAGAATTTGGATGCTATACAATTGTGCATATATGTTTAGTATTGATATTACTCACTGTTTATGGTTTTGTTCTTGTTGCAGTTGTGTCAGTAGTGTCCAACTCTTCTTGACCCCTTCTGGGGTTTTCTTCACAAACATACTGAAATGCTTTGCCATTTCCTTCTTCAACCATTTTGCATAAAAGGAAACTGAGGCAAACAGGGTTAAGTGATTTGCCCAGGGTCCCACAATTAGTATTTGAGGCTGGATTTGAACTAAGGAAGATTAGTCTTCCTGACTCCAGACTCAGCACTCTAGCTAACCTCTTAGCTGCCTTATCTGTAATAACTTTTTTTTTTTTAGCAAAATGTAGTTTCTCTGCTTATCCCTATTAATTAGACCTATCTGTGCTTTTGCTTTGTCTGAGATCATGATTGCTACCCTTGCTTTTTTAAAACTTCAGCTAAAGCATAATAGATTCTCCTCTAGCCCTTTAATTTTACTGTGTGTATCTCTGCTTCAAGTGTATTTCTTGTAAACATTATATTGTAGGATTATCTTTTTTAATCTACTCTGCTATCGACTTCTGTTTTATGGATGAATTTATCCAATTCACATTCACAGTTATGATTACTGTTGATTTTCCTCCATGCTGTTTTTACCCATTTATCCTTCTTTCTCCTTTCCCCCTTCTCTCCTCAAAAGTGTTTTGTTTTTGACCATTCCCTCCCCCAATTTGCCTTTCCTTCTATCAGTTGCCTCCCTCCCCTTTTATCCTCCCCCCTTCCTGCTTTCCTGTAGTGAAGATTTCTATACCCAATTGAGTGTGTATGTTATTCCTTTTTTGAGCCAATTCTAATAAGAGTAAGGTTCAAGCATTGCCCACCTACCCCCACCTTCCCTTCCATTGTAAAAGTTCTTATGTGCCTTTTTCATGTGAGATAATTTGTCCCATTCTACCTCTCCCTTCCTCCTTCTCCCACTACATCCCTTTTCTTCACTCCTTAATTTTATTTTTTTGCATATCATCCCACCATAGTTCACACCCATGCCCTCTGTCTGTGTACATTCTTTCTAACTGCCCTAATAAAGAAAAAGTTCTTAGGAGTCATAAGTATCATCTTCCCAGGTAGGATGTAAACAGTTTGACCTTTTTGAATCCCTTATGATTTCTCTTTCCTGTTTACCTTCTTATGCTTCTCTTGAGTCTTATATTTGAATGTCAAATTTTCTATTAAGCTCTTGTCTTTTCATCAGGAATGCTTAGAAGTCTTCTATTTCATTAAATATCTATTTTTCATCTCTGAAGCTTTATACTCAGTTTTGCTGGGTAGGTGAATCTTGGTTTAATCCTAGTTCCTTTGCCCTCCAGAAAATCATATTCCAAGCCCTCCAATCCTTTAATGTAGGATTAAATCTGCTAAATCTTGTGTTACTGCATTTCCATGATATTTGCATGATTTCTTTCTGGCTACTTGCAATATTTTCTCTTTTACCTGGGAACTCTAGAATTTGGTTATAATATTCCTGGGAGTTTTCATTTGGGGATCTCTTTCGGTACCTGGTTGGTGAATTCTTTCCATTTCTATTTTACCCAATGGTTCTAGGATATCAGGGCAGTTTTCCTTGATAATTTCTTGAAAGATGGTGTCTAGGGTTTTTTTTTTTTCTGATCATGGCTTTCAGATAGTCCAATAATTCTTAAATTACCTCTCAATCTATTTTCTAGATCAGTTGTTTTTCCAATAAGATATTTCACATTTTCTTGTATTTTTCATTCTTTTGATTTTGTTTCATTGTTTCTTGATGTCTCATGGATTCATTAGCTTCTATTTGCCCAATTCTAGTTTTTAAGGAATTTTTTTTCTTCAGTGAGTTTTTATACCTCTTTTTTCCATTTGGTCAATTCTGACTTTTAAGGAATTCTTCTCTTCAGTGGATTTATATGCCTCTTTTAACATTTGGCCTATTCTGGTTAAGGTGTTATTTTCTTCAGTATTTTTTGTGCCTCTTTTTCTAAGCTGTTAACTCTTGTATCACTTTCATTTTTCCTCTGCCTCTCTTATTTGATTTGTCAAATCCTTTTTGAGCTCTTCTAGAGCTTGAGACAAATTCACATTTTTCTTTGAGGCTCTGCATATAGCTGCTTTGATCTCATGGTCTTTTTTTTTTAATCTTCACTGTCACCATAGTAACTTTCTATGGGTTCTTTTTTTACGTTTGCTTATTTTTCCAATCTTTTCCTTGACTTTTAACTTGTTTGGGCTGTGTTTCTGGGGTAGAGGGAGCACTGTATGAAACTTCAGGTTTTTCATGCTGCTATATTTAGAACCACCTTGGGGCAGGGGGGGTGGGGGCTCTATAAGTTCCAGTTCTTCAGAAGTGGTAAGGTCTAAGGAGAGATGTGGTCACTGCTTTCCTCATCTGTGCTCTGATCTGTTTGCAACCACAAAATCTCTTTTCCACCCTGTACCTGTGACCAGGGTCTCTGCTCTTCCTTGTCCTCTACCTTGCCCTGGGACTGCAACCCAGAACCACCTGTAGGCAATGCAATAGAGTCCTAAACCCAGTGCTAGTATAGGATCCCCTGTAATCTCCCTCTGGCCAGTTTTCTGACCTCCTTACCATTTCTGGGCTGAGATTTCTGCCAGGAAAGTTGCCACAACCCCAGATGATTCAATCATCCCTAAGACCTGCCACTGGTTTACTGGGGCAGGATCTGTTTGGGTACACTCTGCACTCGACCGTGCTTCACTCTTACCCTAGTGAAACAGACCTTTCTCGACAACCTTTTAGGTTGTCTTCGGCTAGAAAAGTGTTTCACTCCATCCTTTTGTTGGTTCTGCCCCTCCAGAATTTCCTTTGAGGTGTTGTCTTAACATTGCTTGGAGAGGAATTTGGGGGAGCTCAGGTGAATCTCTGCCTTGATGCCACCATCTAGTCATTTTTCTTCTCTCTGAGCCTCAGTTTCTTCATTTATAAAATGGGTATAAAAACAATAGTATCTATAGTACTTACCTTACAGGATTTTTGTAAGATTCAAATGAGATGGAATGTCTACAGCACTTTGTAAATCTTAAAGTACTATATAAATGTCAGCTATTATTATCAATTCTGTAGATAGCAGTGGAAGGATTGGAAAAGGGTACATGTGGGATTTCTATGTCTGGTTTGGTAAGGTAAAAATAAGCCATGTGCTTTTTTTGGTCCCAGCCTTTGGGACAATACTGGCTGATTTCAGAAAGACCATGTTTCAGATTCCCTGGTAGTGTTCTCTGGCTTTTAGCTAAATTTGATAACGCAAATGTATGAACGAATAAAACATTAAGGCACTGTGCTAAGCACTGGAGATACAAATAGAAAAGTAAGCAGTCCCTGCTCTCAAGAAGTTTACATTCTAACAGAAGAGACAACATATGGAAATTATCTGCTGCCAGTCAGATGGAAAAGTCCCATGGTCCTTGGAGTGCAGCAGTGAAGTGGTTGTAATGGCTTTGGGAATCTGAAGATCTTCCTTGCCCCTTGGCCCCTTTATAGGCTTAAGTGGATCTGAGAACCTTCCCTGATTTGAAAATATACTCTGTGCCCTAACAGGCTCCATGTGGTCACATGGAGCCTGTGGCAGGAGGCTTGGTTTTCAGGAATGCCCACAGCTTGATACTTTGTAATTGGGCAGTGGGTCAAGAGGGTTGTGACATTCTCTGATCCAGGAGAAGGCTATCTATACCCTGATGTGAGGTTTTGCTTTGGGGCTCACTTTGGGAAGAGTTGTGTGATTTGGTCAGATGAGACTCTGGGCAGACATTGAGCCCCCTGGCTTTGAAAATCCAGATGTTGGTGCTTTCCTCTCTGGTAACTAACTAGGTATGGATGTAATGGTCAGACACCTAGGAGCTCTGCCTGCTGAATTGTGTTATTTTCTGTTGTAACTTCTGTTTGTATTTTGTGAAGTTCAGGGTGCTGACTTTTTCCTCTGAACTAGGTAAATGATATATGTTTGATTGGTTAAAGTAAGATTGTTAACCCATTTTGAGTTGCTTTCCTTTAGAAAAGCAGATCTAAGAACCTGTGCTAGCAGCCATTCTGGGTATGCTAGGGTGCTTGCTGCTACAGTGGTCATGCTTCTTCTGTACTATCATATCACTTTCACTGATAAAAATCAACATTTTGTGATATTGAATCATTTAACAGTGACAAGAAACTTGGTGGCAAGAACTTTCTTTTCTGGGTCTTCTATAGTTGTGGATAAGAACCTATATCCAGAGTGCAAATTGCTACAGCTAAGACAAATTGCAGTATGTTAACCACTAAAATGAAGTTCCAGTTAAAATTAACTTCCATGCTGGCATGATCAAAGTCTAATTAATCCTCCTGATTTTATCATTGAAAGATATGTTAAGTGGGGCCTAGGTTCTCAAAGGCTGTGTCAGTGGGGCACATTTTCTGGCTCTCCCTAAGGTAAAGGCTTCAAGTTATCAGCTCAGTGAAGGACTGCATGTCAGTCAGCCACGGCCCAGTTAGCTAAGTTCCAGAGAGGCTCTTCAGCAAAAAAAATTAGCCACAAGTTAATTCTTTTTGGCCATAGCAATTCCTGAAGCCCGTTACTAAGGGGTTGCCATCTGTCAGTGGGGAAAATGCCAACAGTGATGGTATCACAAATGTCTTTAAGTTCTGGATAATAATTCACATACATACACACACTATTACAGTTCATTAAGCATTTTTCTCCCGACAGTCCTGTGAGATAGTCATCACAAGTATTATTATCTCCATTTTACAAATGAGGAAATTGAGGCCCAGAAAGTGTCTAAGACCTTTGCCTATGGTCACAAATGGAATAAATGTCATATATAGAATTATAAACCCAAGTCTCTCCTGACTCCAAGTTCAAGGTTATTTTCACTATATCATTAAGCATACTGATATATGGCATCCCTCCGGGCCCCTCCTAGAATCTGAGCTCAAGGTAGGTTACTGGGGGATGACTACTCTGGATTCAAAGTACTATGGATTTATGTTACTAAAACTATAACTGAACATATATAAATATAAAACTATAGATGAACACCGATGTGTTCCCTTGTAATAGTCATAGGACACAACTATCTTAAGGCAAAAGCATTTACTGATATTTGTAAAACACTAAGGAAAGCATTAAAAGAGCTATATAAATCCTAGCTGTTATTATTGTTAAATGGAATAGTAAGAAATAAAACGTACTCTTGATAAATTTGGAGTATATTATCCCACAAATATATATAGTGTCAGGGGAAGGGTGGATATATGTAGAGTTCACAAGTAGAGAGGGACACACTTAGGGAACACAGATAGCCAAAGCCCATGTGAGATGGGGCAATTCATGCCTCCTTTGTGTACAGTTGCTGGGACCTTCATACTGTTTCCCAGATTTTAATATTATAGTCATACCTGAATACTGTACCACTGGACCCTGCTGGGTGTTGCTTTATCAGATGTTGCTTAACTGCTTAGCTACACTAACCATGGCCTCTACCCTTTTGGCCCAGTTGACAGTCTGGTCCACAGGATAGCACTTTCAAGAAGAACTGGAATCCATACCTAAGAGCAGAAGAAACTTTTCCACAGGGGATTCTTATCTCCTAAGCAGGATCTCCTCTCCTGACAAGAAAATCTCCACTCCTTTTTGTTAACTCAACTTCACATCAGGGACTGTGTTCTACTGGATGTGTTAATAGGGGCGGGAAGGAGAAGTCCCTTCTCTCCCTCTTCCCCTTGCTGCACCTTCCAAGAGATGAAAGAGAAAAGTAGTAGTAGTGGTGGTAGTGGTTGTTTAGTTGTGTCCTACTCTTAGCGACTCCATTTGGGATTTTCTTGGCAAAGATACTGGAGTGGTTTGCCATTTCCTTCTCCAGCTCATTTTACAGATGAGGAAACTGAGGCAAACAAGGCTAAATGACTTTCCCAGGGTCACACAGCTAGCCAGATTTGAACTGAGGTCTTCCTGACTCTAGGTCTGGCGCTCTATCTACTGTGACACCTAGCTCCCCTATAGAAGTTGTGGTAGCTAGCATTTATATAGTGCTTTAAGGTTTGCAAAGCACCTCACTTGTTATCTCATTTGAGTCTCACAACGACCCTGTGAAGTAGGTGCTATCATTATCTCCAAATTTTTACTGATTAGGCAACTGTGGCAGACATCGGTGAATCGACTTGCCTTGGGTCACACTGGGTCTGTGGCAAAATTTGAACTCAGGTCTTCCTGACTCCAGATCAAACACTGTCTACACTGATTCTCTAACCACTTGCTATATTCTATCTGGGTGGGTTCCATCTCTTAAAATAAAATTCTCCATCTTTACCACTTGCTTACATAAATGAATAGGTGGAGAAAAAGTATAGACGAAATCCACGCCTAAGTTCTACTTCTGGGTTAAATGTCAGCTGTATTTCCTGATCCTTTCATATACAAATGATCCATTCAAAAATCTAACACCTGGCACTAATAGTATCTGATCCTGACATCCATTTAATGGGAGAGCAGGAAGGGGAAGGATTCATTTGATCGAGATTCCCCTGATTAACACCTCCAGTGAACAAGTATGTTCTGGGCTGAGTTCCACGTGTCATAGGTGCTGAAGAGCATTAAAACGGGAGCGAGGAAACTCGCACAAATGTGATAAATGCAGCCCTGGAGACAAGGCAGGCTCTGCTTCCGCGGGTTGGTGCCGGAGTCACCTCCCCTTAGTAATGGGACACTGAAGGAAAAACTCCGAGAAGGACGTGAATTAACGCCAAATCAATGACATGGCTGATCGTGAGGAACGGCATCACGATGGGCTCTACATAGTCTGCCCTTATTGGATTTCCCTTTCTATGGCTTTAAAGTAAAAATCCGGCACTTGAGGGAAGAATTCTTTCTGTGACTGGTTCAGTCACACAGAATTAAGAGGACCTGGGTTCAAGTCCTACCTGGCTGACCCTAGGCCAGCCACTTCACTTCCCTTGACTTCAGTTTCTTCATCTGTAGAAATAAGTGGTTTGGACTGGATGGCCTCTGAGCTGGTCCCTTCCTGTTCTTGGATACCCACGAACCCCAACCCCAAGTGGGACCTCTCTCTCCGCCCCCCGCCCCCCAGCCCCGCCAGCAGATGGGCTTCCAGCCGGATCCCAGCATCCCCCGCAGCGGCGCTGTCACGTGACACCTCCCAAACCGCGGCGACCCCCCTGGCAACGAGCAGCCTAGGGCTTGGGAGAGGGAGGGGGGAGGAGGAGCCGAGCCGAGGGAGGGAGGAGCTTCCTCCCCGTCTGCCCTGAAGGAGCGCGCGGGGAGCCCAGGCGGCCCTGGCTCCCTGTCCTGGGGGCGGGGGCGCGATGCTGCGGGCCCAGCTCGAGGTGCGGGGACAGCGCTGAGGTGAGCCTGCCCGCCGCGGGGGCTTCTGGGAAGAGGCCCGCGAGCCCGGGGTGGGAGATGAGGGGGGGAGGAACGCAAAAGGGGTCTGGGAAAAACTGCGCCCCTCCCCCGCCTTCTGCGGAGAAGGGGGAGGAGGCCGAGGTGGGGCAGGAGGAGGAGGGAGCGCTGGACCCGCCTTCTGTCTGTCTGTCTGTCCGAGAGTCTCTGAGCTTGTGTTGCCTCTGTGTCTCTCTGGGTCTGTCTCTGTGTCTCTTTGTGTATCTGTGTCTCTGTCTCTGTGTCTGTTTCTCCCCTGCATCTGTCTGTTTTCCTCCACCTCTGTCTCTGTATCTGTCTGTCTCTCAGTGCTTCTCTCTAACTCTGTCTCCTTGAGTTTCCGTGTCTGTCAGTCTGTCCTCGTGTACGTCTGTAACTCAGTCTGAGTCTGTCTCGGTGCATCTCTCTTTACCTCTGTCTCTCTGTGTCTCTGTGCCTCCTTCTCAGGTGCCTCACTCTCCTTCCCTCCCTGGGTGTTTTCGTCTCTGCTTCTCTCTGTGTCGTCGGTCTCTGCGTTCCTATCTGTAACTCAGTCTTAGTCTGAGTCTTTCTGTGCCTATCCGGCAGTGCCTGTCTACGTCTGTCTCTGTCTTCAGTCTGTGCCTGTCTCTGCGTCTCTCTGTCTGTCTGCTAGCATATGTTTCTGATTCTCTGAGCTTCGTCTCTGGTTTTCTGTGTCTCTGCATCTGTATCTCTCTAACCGTGTCTCTCTGTGTGACTGTCTGGAGATGTCTTTGTTTCTCTTTGGGGCAGGGTGTCTCTCTTTTGCTTGGTGTGCTTATGTGGACAGACACTTGACACATATTTTAGATTGTCCGCACAGTCAGGAAAGTGTGTCTGAACTCCGTATAGAGAAGCTTAGTTAATGCTTGAATGGAAGAAGACTGGTCTTCTATTTTAACTTCTGTTCTCGGATTTTCATGGACTGTTGCCGAGGCTGAAACAAAATTTGTGTAATCCTGCAAATTTCGTTGAAAAAGGAGCATGTTTGAATAGCATTTTCTTTCTGCTGTACTTCTGTCTCTCTCGGGAGGTCTTGATTTGACTCTGTGAGGAGAAACCAAGGAAGAAAACATAAGTGCAGAAGCATATATGGTAAAGAGTGTTTATTTATTGGCCAAATATAGAAGTTCCCCCAAAGGTGGTGATTGTGGAGACTTAATTTGTTTTGCTTTTTTATTGTTTCATCTAATGGGGTCCCTCAGGTCTTTAAAAGAAGACTTAAATTCCATTCACAGAGTAATTTCAGCGCTTGGGATTTTTGGTGAATCTGTTAATTTTGTTTTTTCTTTCAAACATAAATTTTGTGTTGGGAAATGGTTTTCCAAATTTTTGTTCTTTATGATGGGTGTTTACAAATAATTTTTATTTATGTAGCTTACATGAACTAATTGAACAGGAAAATCTAGAACTTAGAGACTTTTAAAAAAGAGTCAAAAAGTACTTGGTGGTTTTAGGATTTTAATTTTAGAACTGGAAGGGACCTTATAGGCTATCAAATTCAAACCTCTCATTTTTCAGATGAAATTCATCTGATAGCCCTTTTTTGTGTGGTGAACTCCTGGTGAAATCTGATGTTTTTAAAATGCATAAAATAAACTATGTAAGTTACAAAAGAGACTAGTTATGTTGAAATATAGTTATCAAAATATGTTTTTTTTTTTAAAGTTGCTGGACCCCAGGGTAAGAACCTCTATCTAGTCTAAACCCCTAATTTTTCAGGTAAGGGATTGTGGTCATAGAAGTTAAGTGATCTGCCCAAGGTCACAGAGATACTTGATGTCATTTAGGACTAGCAGGTAGGTCTTCTGACTCCCAATGATACTCTCTTTTCAGTAGTCTCCAAAACATGCTTTAAGGTTATTTTAGCTTTGCATTTGGTTTTTGGGCCACCAACTAGTATGTAATGAGCACTAGGAGAAATAGAATAAATAAGTCCCTATTCCTGCTCTCAAGGAGCTAACACCTACAAATGAGAAATGTAATATAAATTAGAATATAAGAGCAGTATAAAGTCCTATGAGATCATGTAGGGGAGAGATCATTTTAGCTGAAGGTTAGGGGAGATGAGGGGAATTAGGGAAGACTTCAGAGCTGGCATTTGACCCTGGTCCTGAATGATAGGGGACATTTCAGGAAAAGGGAATTCCATGGGTGGGGAATTTGTGGCCTGGAGTCCACATGTGGCCTTTTAGCTCTTTGGGTGCAGTCTTTTGACTGAGTCCAGGTTTTACAGAACAAATCCTTTTATTAAGGGGATTTGTTCTCTGAAGTTTGGATTCAGTCAAAGGGCTGCACTTGAGGACCTAGAGAGCCACATGTGGCCTCGAGGTCCCGGGTTCCTCACCCCTGTAAACCAAAGGTACAGAGAAAGGAAAACCAGACTCCATTTAGGGGTTGCCCTGTAATTTGGTTTGGTTAGAGTATAGGACTGAGAGATAAATCTGAGAAAGAGGTTGGAACCAGAGCTGGAGGCCCTCAAATAGCAGATTAAGGAATTGAAAGTGTGTTTAGTAGCTATAGGGTGTCATTGAGGGTTTCTTAGCAGTTGACTTGCTAGGTTGTAAAGTAGTTAGTGGAAGAGAAGGGACTTGGCACTGTACAAAATGAAATATTTAGTCAAGAAATTTATAAATTTACATTCTGTCTACACAGGACTCTTCCTCTGATACAGGGATGAAAGAATCTTCCTGACTAGGGTTCTTGTAAATGACAAAGTTTATTCACTTGATATGGGAACCTGCCTGGTGACAGAACTAGATGGACTCTGGTTGGCTTATTAGTGAAAATGCATTACTTTTTTTCCACCCCACAGTGTTTTGTAAATGGGAACACAATTCTGCAAGGTTTTACTCTTTAATATTGCAGAGAGCCCCTTAATTTCAATAAGCATTCATTAAATACTGTGCTGGTTATAGAGGGAAACACAAAAGTAAATAAGATCTGGTCCTTCCCTTTAAGGACTATACTGCAATCTGGGGGAGAAGGGGGAGATATGTAGAGATAGTATGTAAATGGGTCATATGTAAAGTCTGAAAAAGGTTAATATTGTGTTTGTTATATATGAAGATGGCATGATACCTACCATCAAGCACTTTGGGAAATCATTTAAACTTTCGGTTCACGTCAGTTGTGAAAATAATATGAAAGGAGCAACACCTTTTAGTAGAATAACAGAAAAACAGGACATTAGAATAGAAAGATAACTTTTTTTTAAACAACTGACAAATACCTCAAATATCATTTATTGTGTGTTGTCTGTCTCCCTGTCTCTCCGTGGTTGCCTTGATTGCCATGCAGGCTATATTGGTCAACATTCAATATACACACGCTACTTTGGCCATGGAGAATTGTACCTCAGCTTTGCTTGAGGATGCTAGTTAAAGCTTAAATGGAATAAGATTGGCTTTCTATTTCAGTTTCTCTTGATAGACTTTCACAAAATGTTAATTTGTAGGTTAAGCAACATTTGAGTAACTCAGTGCTTGTTCTGTCCAAAAACCCAAAACAAAACACATTTAGTCAAACTTCTTCGTTTTCTAGATGCAGAGACCAAGGGGTGACCAACTCTGACTTGTATAGTGTCATAGTTAGTGACTACCAAGGAGTTAAAATCCTGTTTTCTTGACTGCTTATGCTGTGTGTGTGTGTTTTATATATATATACATATATCATGTATGGTATCTATTTAAATACTTTTCTGTTTGACTCATGGAATTAAAATTAAAAATTAAAATCTCTTAAAGGCAGCCTAAGACAGACAACTCAAGTGTGAATGTTAAATACAGAAAAATGAAGCATCTTTCCCCACCGGATACACAGGGGAACACATACATGCACATAGATACACAGACACACACCTGTTTTCTTTAAGGAGAAGCTTCATCTTATTTTTTCCAATTTTGTTACTTTTTATCTTCTTTAAACTAATTTTTTAGTTATTGCAGTTTGGACCACAAAAATAAAAAGTGTGTGTGTGTGTAGATCAAACTATGACCATATGCTGGAGAATGTCCTTAAATTAAAATGAAAATAAAAAGATGAAATATGTCACCCAACAACTGAGAAATGTCATTTTAAGTGACCTGTCAGAATCACAGATCTGTCACTGCATTTACCATTCCATGGAAAAAAAGCACAGATCATGAATTCATGAGAGTTTGTACCATTCTCAACTTCTGAATGACATTAAAAATGGTGTGATAGAAGGATCCTGCACTAATTCTAATGCCTCATAATGATTTCCAAGCCTGAACCAACTAAGCACCCGGTCTGGCAAATACTGCTGAGAAGAGACGCAGAATATGTGCTTGATGATGACTATATGTTGACTATCCAAGGCCCTGTTTAACCTTCAAAACATGCAAGTCCTCTGTTCTTCACTCACATGATTGTCACTCAGCCACAGGCTCTCATCACCCTAAAACTACTGCAGTACCTACCCTTCAGATTTTTCACCCTGCCTCAAGCCTCTTCTCACTTTAGTCCATCCTCCCCTGGGCTGCCAGAGTGATTTTCCTGAAAGTACAAATGTGACCATGTTGGCCCCACCCTTACTCAGTAAACCAGAGTGGCTCCCAATTACCTCCAGGATCAAATACAAAGTTCTGTGTTTGGCTTTTAAAGCTTGCCTTCCTCTCTTGCCAATCTTCTTCCCCTCAATGTAGCTAACAATCCAACAACACTGGCCTTCTTGCTGTTGCTTGCACACAGCACCTTATCTCCTCTGTGTGTCAATAAGGACCAAGTGAAAAGCATCCACCTCCATATTCTGTTCCCAACAACCCCAGGAGAATGTCAGAGTAGGTCTTTGATTTTAAACCTAAACCAGTTATATGAGCCGTTTGTTTCCAAGATCTCCAAGGTAATGAAAATAAAAGAGATAGCTAAGCAAGGGCCATGTCTTAGGGAAATGGAAGTACAGAGAAAAGCAGGAGACATACGGTGGTGAGACCACCAGATTTGAAGTTGGAGGCCCTCATTTCAGTTCTTGACTTTACCTCTTTACTAGCTGTATGACCTTGAGAAGGTCACTTAACTTCTAGGTCCTCAGTTACCTCTTGTGCAAAATCTAGTTGTCCATTTTAGTTCAGCATGTTACCTAATTTCTCCCTATTTCTCATCCTTTTTTTTTTTTCCTTTCCATTCCCATTGGGACCTAGCTCAGGCCACCATGGCTTTTCCTATGAACTATTTCTTGTAATTCACCTTTTCTGTCTGCCATCTCGCCAGTCCATCCAACACACGATTGCCAAAGAAACTTTCTATACACAGAGCTCAGTTTGCATCACTCCTCTCCTCAAAAACCTTCAATTGCTCCTCGTTGCCTACAGAATAAAGTCCATATATATACAGAGAGAGACATATATGTGTCTATATACATGTACACATATGTATAAACACACATATACCACTTACACATATATGTAAGACTACACTATGCTTATTTCCACTTATCATCTGTTTCTCTGAAGGTAGATAGCATCTTCTTTCATAAATCCAAGCTTTTCCATGCTTTCCTAAATCAATCAGCTCATCATTTCCTATACCATAGCAGTACTCCAACCCAGTCACATCCTATCTGAGAGATTGTCTATGAAAGTTTTTTCCTAGTTTTCCACATTCCTTCTATTTTTGGCTATATAGATTTCATTTATACAAGAAATTTTTTATTTAAAATAATCATAATATCGATTTTATACTTCAGCAGTGCTCTCACCTTATAACATAGTTTAAGGGCTGAGACTACTGAATCTCCTTCCTTTGCATCTTTTTTCCCCAGGTTCTTTGAAGTTCCTTTTCTTTTTTGAAGTTCTTTTGCTCTTCCAAATGAACTTTGATATTATTTTTTCTAGCTCTGTAAGATAAATTTTTAGTAATTTAATTGGGTTGACATTGAATAAATATATTAGGTTAAATTATCACTTTAAAATTATATTGGCTTTACATATCCATGAGCAATGAATATTACTTCACTTATTTAGATCTGACTTTATTTGTATAAAAAGTGTTTTATGTTTATGTTCATATAAGTCCTGTGTCTGTTTTGGCAGGCATACATACTCTCAGGTATTTTGTACTGTCTATTTCTGACCCCAGCTTTTCAAGCCCCATCTCTCACTGCTCTGCTTTGCTCATCCTCAGCATAGGCCAAACTCCACTACTTATTGTTCCTCAAACAGCACTTACAGGTCTCTGTAACTTCATCCACTCACTTTCTTGTGCATCGAATGCCTTTTCTTTCCCCTCCCCATCTGTAGTAGTCATTGTAATCTTTACCCTTCTTTAAGACCCAGTTCTTTTTCACTTCTCCATGAAGCCTCTCTTCCAGAATCTCCCTCACTGTCATCTGAATTATTAAAATGTTTAGTCTTTTATGCACTTGTTCTGTATTTGTAGAATTATTTCATCTTGTCTACCAGATTAACGTACAAGCATCTCTTGAATTGAGACCATGCTTTTTTCGTCATTTTGTCCTCAGTCTCCTAGTATGATGCTTTGCTAATGAACATTTACAATAGATATTTGTTGAATGAATGTATATATCCCTTACCATACATATGCTTAGCACAGTGCCTGACACATAGGAAATATTTAAATGCATTTTTTAGTTGCTGACTTGCCAAATTTAGTGTAAGAAAATGGCTCCTTTTTTTTTGGCTGTGACTAATTAGATTCTATACTTTCCTTCTCATTTTTTAATTTAAAAATCCCTTTGATACTAATGCAGTCCCATAAATTAATGAACAGATTGATTTTCCTTCTACAGATGTGGGAAATAAAACTATAAAGAAGTTGTCACTTGGCCAAGAATGCACAAGCCAGTGTTAGAGCCAATTGTAGGTCCTGGTTCAGGCTTCAATGAATCATTACCTAATGAAGGTAGAACCTTTCATGCTGGGTCCTTGCTTTTTAAAATTTCTCCAGCTGGAAGCTTTACTTTATTTAAATGAAGGGCATTCAGTTCTATTCTGCTTTGGCTTTACTTAACTGCTTCTCTTTAAAGCATAGGGAACTGTGTTTCTGCAGGGATTTCCATAACTAGGTAACGATTTTTTTTTTCATATTTTCCCCCTACCTTTTGCCATGGGAGCCTTTGAGCTGTGGAATTAAAATTAAAGGAGTAGCTAGCATATGTCTCTTAGGGACCTTGTATGTAAAGTCTGATGCTAGTGAAGAGTTTGAAAAACAACAGCCAGCACTTGCTCATTGTGAGGGTATAAGAAATACTGAAGTGTGGCCAGAACTGATTACATTTTCCTTAAGTTTCCCAAGGGTCTTCAAGCCAAGGGCTTTACGTTTAGAGTCTTTCTAACCTCTCTTTGGAACTGCATACTTTCAGATCCCCTGGAGTCCCACAGCTATAATGGAGAGAAAAAGACGATTGGGTCTTCTCCAGGGGGCTGTTGACAAGCTTGGGAATCTAACAGTGTGAGTCATAAACGATCTTCCCCAAAGGAAGATTGTGTAATTTATACACATCAGAGGATATCAGAGCTCCTCTCTCTCTCTGTCTCTGTCTTTTTTCTGTCTCTGTCTTTCTGTCTCTGTCTCTCTCTGTCTCTGTCTCCTTGCCCCCTTTGAATATAGGAGCTACCTAACTTATTTTTATTAATATCCTTTGTTTTTATATCATCTTCATTTCTGTATGTATTCTTCACCCTTACTCAGTGAAGCATCTTTATTTAAAAAAAAAAAAAGATTAGAAAAAAATGCATCTCTCTCTGCAAAACCAACAAATCAGCCAGGTCTAACAATTTTTGCAAAGGGAGGAAAGTACATTTCCTCATCTCTTCTTTGGGGAGAAGCTTATAGTTGCATTCAGTTGCAAGAGATTTTTTTTTAATTGTTCTTTCCATTTACATTGTTTTAGTTATTGCATATATTTTCCTAATTCTTCACTCAGCTTTAATTCATATGACTAGCCATGCTTCTCTGAATTCTTCTATTCCTGTTTCTTTTTTTTCAAATGTCTTATTAGCTTCTGATTTACATCATTCATTTCTGCCAGATTTTGAGTTACAAATTTTCTCCCCGTTTTTCCCCTACCCACTGCCCCAAAATAGCAGTCCCACAGGATATCCCCTCCTCCAATCTGCTCTCTCCCATATTTTCTCCCATACCCCTTTCGACTTTTCCAGTAGACCTCCATTCCCCAGTGCCTGTTTATCTTATTTCCCAATTACATGTAAAATGGTATTAATAATAGTATATATATATATATATATATATATACATATATGAGTATTTGATTTTAAAACTTTGAATTCCAGATTCATTCCCTTCCTCCTTTGTCACCCACCCTTACTGGGAAGATAAGCAGTTCAGTATAGGTTGTACATGTGTGCCTAATGCAAAACAATAACATAGTAGATATATTATAAAAGACTGACTATATTTCCTTCCCTCCTATCCCACCTCCCACTTGTTCTGTCCTCTACTTTGATCCCATCCCTTTTCAAAAGTGGGTGCTTCCAACTTCCCTCCGCCCCAGCCTGCCCTCCCTTCCATCATCCCTCCTCTCATCCCCTTTCCCCCCTACTCTCCTGGAGGGTGAGATACCCTATTTAGTGTGTATTTCATTCCCTCCTCAAGCCAAATTCAATGGGAATAAGGTTGACCCAATCCCTTTTGCCTTCCTGTTCTTCCCCTCCAATGTGACCATTTTCCCTTGCCTCTTCTGTATGAGATAGTTTACCCCATTCTGTCTCTCCCCATCTCCTCTCATTATATTCCTCTCTCACCTATTAATTTCACCTTTTAAGTATCATCCCTTCCTGTTAAATTGGTCCTGTGCCCTCTATGTATACCTGTAAACATATATACACACATTCACATATGTATTCATATGCCATATGCCCTCATATATAGACATATAATTTCTATTCCCTTCAACTACTGAGAAAAGTTTCATAAGTTACAATTATTGTTTTTCCATGTAGGAATGTTAATAATTCAACTTGGATAAGTTCCTTATGATTTTTTTTCCCTGTTTACCTTCTCATGCTTCTCTTGCTTCTTGTATCTGAATGTCAAATGTTCTATTCAACTCTGGTGTTTTTCAGCAAGAATGCTTGAAAGTCCTCAATTCCACTGAATGACCATATTTTCCCCTGAAACATGATACTCAGTTTTGCTGGGTAGGTGACTCTTGGTTTTAATCCCAGCTCCTTTGACCTCCGGAATATCATATTGCAGGCCCTTCGATCCCTCAGTGTAGAAGCTGCCAGATCCTGGGTTATCCTGATTATGTTTCCACAATATTCAAATTGTTTCTTCCTGGCTACTTGCAATATTCTCTCCTTAATCTGGGAATTCTGGAACCTGGCTATAATATTCCTAGGAGTTTTCTTTTTGGGATCTTTTTCAGGAGGTGATCTGTAGATTCTTTCAACCTCTATTTTGCCTTCTGGTTCTAAAACATCAGGGCAGTTTTCCTTGAGAACTTCCTGGAGGATGATTTCTAGGTTCTTACTTTGATCATGGCTTTCAGGTAGTCCAATAATTTTAAAATGATCTCTCCTGGATCTATTTTCCAGGTCAGTGGTTTTTCCCATGAGATATTTCACATTGCCTTCTATTCTTTCATTTGTTTGGATCTGTTTAACAGCATCTTGATTTCTCATAAAGTCATTAGCTTCTATTTGCTCCAATCTAATTCTGAAGCAATGATTTTCCTCATTGAGCTTTTGAGATTGTTTTACCATCTGGCAAATTCAGCTTTTTAAGGCATTCTTCTCCTCATTGCCTTTTTGAGCCTCTTTTGCCGTTTGAGCTAGTCTATTTTTTAAGGTATTATTTTCCTCAGTCAGGCTGTTGACTCTCATTTCATAATTTTCTTGCATCGTTCTCATTTCTCTTCCCAATTTTTTCTCCACTTTTCTTATCTGCTTCTTAAGGTCCTCTGTGGCCTGTAACCAGCTTGTATTTTCCTTTGAAGCTTTTGGTGCAGGAGTTCTAACTTCACTGTCTTCCTCCTGTTTCATGCTTTGCTCCTTGTTGTCCCCAAAATAGGAGTCTAATGTTGGAATCTTCTGTCTGCTTTGTTTCCATGCCTGGTCATGTTGCCCCTCAGTCACTTGACCCCTGGGCTTTTTGCCACAGTAGAAATCTGCCACCAGACAGGGGAACTTTCATCCCAAACGCTGGGGTTTTCTCAGCTGCCAGAGGTATTAGATGGGTGCCCTCTCTGAAGCCTCTACATGCTCTGGCAAGCTGGACACACACCCCAGGACCTCCACCCTAGACTGCAATCCAGATCCAAGAAGGTTAAAGCAAGAGCAATTACCCCTCAGACTGGTGCTTGGTCCCCCTACACTCTGCAGGCCAGGAGCTTAAGCTGCCACATGGCACTGACTAGCTGTGCTGGTGGCTCAGCGGCTTCTCACGCTGGGGGCAAAAGCCATGGCACTCCCACTTACTGGGTCCCAAAGTCCAGACTGCACTGACCTCTCACTTTGTCGCATCTATATGTTGCTAAATCTGGAAATGGCCACAGCTGCTGCTGATCTGGAGTCCCTCTGGCTGGTGGCTGGTCAGGTCCGCCCTGGGGCTAAAGCCTCGGGGTTGGGCTGTGCTCAGCTCCCAGAGCCCTGAGCTGGCTGATTGCTGCTGGCCTGCCAGGCTGTCCTCAGCGGGCAGTTAGCTTCTCTATGTCATCTTGTGGGTTCTGCAGCTCCAAAGTTTGTTCAGAGTCCCCTTTTTACATGGATTGGGGAAGGTGGAAGCCGGAGCAGCAGGGAGGTCCTGCTTCTACTCCGCCCCCCCTATTCATGTTTCTTATACAACAGTAGTAATATTCCATTCCATTTACATACCATGATTTGTTTAACCATTCCCCAGTTGATGGACATTTGTTTCTAATTCTTTATTACCACAAAAAGTGACATACACTTTATGAACAAATTGTATTGCAAAATCTATTGTCAACTTGGTTTAGAACTTGGAATATATTTTCTCACAGAAACAGTGTTATTTTATGCTTAGATTACTAGGACAACCCACAAGACATATATCAGAAGTGTAGTATTAATACTTTTCTGGAAAATCTTCTCCCCATTAATTTTACCTTTTGAGATGATGATGAGAGCCCAGAAAGATGGAGGAGGGAGAAGGCCTTCAAGCAGACAGAAGCACGTGTCACTGAAGTACATGCATCTTATTCATAAAAGCCCCCTCAAGACTTTAAAACCACTTTACTTTTTCCACATTATTCTAATACATTTGTATCCAAGCCCTCAGCTGATTAGAAGCAGGAGAGAAGTTGCTACAGGCAGATACAATGACAGCAGACAGATGGTAGGACTATAGATTAGGACTTTGAAAGTTCTAGTCTTCCTTTACTGTTTGCTCACAGCATTACTTTGGCCAGCCTATATTCTCTCTTGGGCCTTCAGTTTTCTGATCTCTAAATTGATGGTGTTGAGCTACATGAACTTGAAGATTCTTTCCAAAAACCCTGGTTAACATGACAGCAAGGGGAGAGAGAGAAACTATCTAAAGCAATCAGAAAGACAGCAGTTTGGAGTTGCATTGTAGGAGCAAGCAATCTTGTATACATTGTAGACCTTGAAGATGCTGTTAAGTTGGTAACGTGCATAAAGGTAAGCTGGAAACTTCTTGGTGGCACATGTGAGAGAGTGTTAACTTTCACCTTAATATATGATATAATACCTTTATCTCCCTATGCTGTAAGCTAAGAGGTGTTTCTGAGGACTTTGTGACTATATCTTCTAAGCATTAACATCCTCAAAACTTTACCCAAGCACCAGTCTAAACAAAACACTGTGCTTGGTGTAGTACAAAATAAGTTAAATAGGTGTCATTTCTGTTCTCCAGCTTTCTGACCATGAAAATGCATATATTAAGGCCATAGAAAAAAGTAATTATACAAAGAATAAATAATATGGGTGAGATCAGTATTGCCCTAATTTGTAGCAATAGGATGGTGCACATGTGGTGAATCTCAGGGAAATTAGACTTTCAGATAATGTGTATCCTTGATGAAGGAAGGGCAGTGAATGATCACTTTAGTTGAAGAAAACTTCTGAGAGAAGGCTTAGAGGAACACAGGCCTTCCAGTGATGTCTGAGGGCATGACCCAAGAGAGAGAATATGATGAGCCAGGCGCTAAGGAAGGGCGTTCCAGGCAGAGAGGTAGATTTTGGAAGAATGATGATTGAATGAAAGTCTTTGAGTAAATTTTTGTGAAGGATAAACTGAGGAGCAGGGAGAAAGAAGAAAAATGAAGTGTGTAGTGACTGCATACAACTCTTGGTCCTGATCTAAATTTGTGGTTGCTACAACAACCTATAGAGCAGGAGTTCTTAACTTGATTCAGTGAACTTGTTTTAAAAAATATTTTAATAATTGTATTTCAATATAATTGGTTTTCTTTGCATTCCTGTGAATTTTATTTTATGCATTAAAAAAAAACAGCTCCATGATTGTACACATATCAACTTGCTTACCATCTTAGGGAGGGGGAGGTGAGAGAAGGAAGAAAAATTTGGAACTCAAAATGTTTTCAAAATGAATGTTTAAAATTATCTTTATATATAATTGGATGGTTCAGAAGAGTCCAAAAGCTTTACCACATTGCCAAAGGGGTCCATGAAACAGAAATCCTGCTGTGGAGCAGTAGGAGAGTAGCCACTCTCTGGGAGATGGTGCCCCCATGGAGACTGTGTGAAGTGGCTGACAGAGTACCAGGGTTTTACCCCTGCTTCTACCAAATATTGCCATGATGTCTTACATTTATATAGTTCTTTAAAGTATGCTTTGTAACCCTGGGGAAGCCATGTAACTTTTCTGCTCTAGGCAATTCTCAAAGATCATAAGTTGCAGTGAAAGTGCCAGCCTGTGTAAGTAGAGTGAGTTTCCACTTCTGGGAATTCCCTGTACCAATGCAAACCACAGGTCTGGGCTCTATCCCTATTAACAGTTTATAAAGTGCTTGCCTTACAACAACCCAGTGACATAAAAAGTAATATTTCATTAAAGTTATATCTTGTTGAGGAGTGGAAAGAAGTGTTAGATTTAAAGACAATGCATAATGGAAAAATCGCATGTAGTAAAAATTACCTTTGAAAATGCCTTAATTTTTCCATTAAGTACAATGCAGTATCTTTAAATAGTCAGGGGATAGGTTCTCTTTCTTTAAAGGAAGGAAGACTTTATCAGAGAGCAGATGGATGATTTGAGATGGTTGCTATGGAATCAATTGAACATAAAATTTAATTTTCATAGCACCCAGTTATGCTATTGATTAGGGAAGAGACTGGATCCAGAACTTCTGAAATAGATGAAGCCTTAGCTGGCAGGAAATTTGAGTAGAGAACAAAATGCTCTAGTAACAACTTTTGATGTTATTGTGAGTATAGAGGGTGATTATATGATCACATAACTGTTTTTTTCTTCTGGATTTACTATGATGCAAATGAGGACACAAGGAAATACACAGCAAAGGCCTTCTGACTTACCAAGAATTCTATGAAGACCAACCAAGACTGTCCTTTTTATTAACTCTTTCAACATAAGGAAAATGAATAGGTTGTCTGCAGATATGAATAAAGGGAAAATTCTAGAATCACACTTAGGCAGCTGTTGGTGGAAATTGAGACCAGCTGAGGAAATAACAGATTCAGGCACCTGTCTCACACTTGCTGTGAAAACCAAACTTTGTTTCTTCAGTTATTATAATCCCACTCAAGATATCATTCCCAGGGGTAAATTTGGTGAATGGAATGGCTTAGAATCATCTTCACTGTTGAAATGGTTGTCTCTCCCCCCCACCTTTGTCTTCCTCTGTCTCCTTCTACCCCCTATAGTTGATAAGTTAAATTATAATAGTATAATAAGTTAAATTATATGATGCAAACCATTGGGTCTCCATTTTGAAGGAGAGGAAATGGAGGTTTAGACTGACTAATGGATTTATCCCTGATCACACAATTAATAAATGCCTTAGCCAAGACTCAGATCCAACGTTTTCTTACAATAAATCTAGAGCTCCATGGATTCTCTCATGCTTTTCTCTAACTTGAGTGACTTTGAACATGTCACATATCCTACCACAGCCTCAGTTTCCTCATCTGTAAAATAGGTGGTTGAATTAGATGCTCTCCAAGGACCTTTCCAACTCCAAACTTTATTCAGTATACATTTATAGTGGACATCTAGAACTTGGATGTCCTGTAGACATCTTAAACTCAGCATGTCCCAAAATGAACTCATTATCTTTCCCCCAAACTCTCTTCTCTTCCTAACTTACCTGTTACTCTCAGGGGTACTACCATCTTCCTATTTGCCCAGAGGCTTAAAAGCTAGGTGTAGTATTTGACTGCTCACTTTTCTTCCCCCCACCCCACATCAAATCTGTTCACAAGTCCTGTCAATTCTACCTTTTCAACATCTCATATATGCCCCCTTCTTTCTTCTTACAGCCACCACTCTGGTGCAATCAGTCAGTCAGCAAACATTTATTATATTCCAGGCACTGTGCTAAGCTTTGGGAGTACTAATACAAGTAAAAAAAAGAGAGAGACTACCTTCTCCCTAAAGGAGCTTACATTTTTTTCTTTTTAAAAATTTTATTTGCTATTAGTTTATAATATTCAGTTCCACAAGTTTTTGAGTTCCAGATTTCCCTGCCCCATGGCAGCATGTAGTCTGATATAGGTTCTACATATACCTTCACATTAAACAAGTCAAGTTGTAAAGAAGAACTATAACCAATGGAATGAATAATGAGAAAGAAGAAACAAAACAACAGAAAAAGAGAGAGGTAAGCAGTTTGCTTCTGTCTGCATTCAGACTCCCTAATTCTTTCTCTGGATGTGGATAACCTTTTCCATCATGAGTCCTTTGGAGTTGTCTTACAACCTTGCTTTGCTGACGGGAGCCCAATCAGTCAAAGTCAGTCATCACAGATGTGTCTGTGATTGTGTACAATGTTCTCCTGGTTCTGAGGAGCTTACATTCTAATGGAGAAAGACAACACATAAAAGGAAGCAGAAAAGTGGGGAGGGATGGGGGTACAGACGAGGGTACCGAGAGAGGGCTTTGTAGAAGTTCCTAGTGCAGCCCAAGAGAGGACTGAAGCTTTGCTGGCCTTGGTGCCCTCGGTTCCTAGAGGTTCTAGGGGGAGCCTTCCACAAAGAGGAAGAAGCCACGGGGTGGAGAGTACTTCGAATGTGGCCAGAGTAAACTTCAGAATGAAGATCTAGGGACTGGTAGAGGACATCTGGACTGTTCCCCAGTCTCTATCCCAGGTCTGTTCTCATTTTCCTGCCTCATGGCTCCAGTGTCAGCAGGTACAGGAATCTCTGGGTTGAGACCAGAGGGTGGATTCTTGGTTGGGGAATCAGTGAAGTTATAAATCCGTTACAGCAGAGGTGTCAAACATGTGGCCCACAACACTCCTGAGTATGTGGCCTGAACTAAATTAAAATATTATTGGAATATATTTAACAAATAAATAAAAACTCAGCAAAACATAGATAATATTAGTATGTGGTTTTCTAAGTTACTAGGCTCTCACAAGGGATCTTTATGTATGGTTTAGTGTTTCTTTTGGGTTTAACACTACCGCATTAGAGTATTGAGTATCTTTTTTTCTACCTGTCTGTCATCTCCCCCAGCTAGTTGAGATTAGAGACTGTCTTCACTTTTGTATCCTAGCACTTAATTCAGTGCTTAGTATATAGAAGGTGCTTAATAAATGCTTATATTAATTGATTATGTAGGTTATATATAGAGACATAGTACATAACATTTGAATTAGAATTGCTTGCTGTAGACCAAACAGCTCATAGAAAACTATATAGTATGTAGTATTACATATCAGGGTTGTACTATAGTATAGTAACTGTGCCATATTCCTTACTTACACTGTACCACTGGGGTACAGCTGGCTGTATACATAACTTTCTTACCCCTGACCACAGGCAAATTGTATGCCAGCCTGATCCCTGGCTACATAGTCCTGACACTTTGGGAGTGATTAGATATCACTCCTTCACCCCAGATTGCTACATCCTTTGCAGTGGGTTGATATTCTCAGGCCTTTTGACCAATAGCCCCAGTTCTGAGCCCCACAATAGCCCAGGCTGACTGGTGCTACCTCTGGCCCTTAATGATTTAGATATTGTAGGTGGCCTATGTTCTTGGACACCTCTACTGCTGGAGTGTTAGGCAAGAAAAGGATGCCATTACTGTTGCCTGCTTTTCCCCCTTTTCTTCTGAGCTGAGACTGAGTGATGTATTAGTTGTAAGTCTCTGCATCCTCATCTTCTGGACTCCAGAGCACAGTTCAGTAGGCAGCCATGGCATCAGTAGGTATAGCGTAAAGCCCACTTCTGTTGCTGTAAAAAGTGCATGCTAAAAAGACCATGCTGGGGCGGCCAGGTAGCACAGCAAGTAAGAGCACCGGCTCCGTGTTGAGAAGACCTGGAGATCGAATCCTGGGCTCAGACACTTAGCACCCACCCAGAAACACCTGGCCATGTAACCTTGAGCAAGTTACTTAACCCCAATTGCTTAGGGGCGGCCAGGTGGCTCAGCGAGTAAGAGTACCGGCTCCAGTGTTGGGACGACCTGGAGATCGAATCCCGGGCTCAGACACTCAGCACCACACCCAGAAATAACTGGCCGTGTAACCTTGAGCAAGTTACTTAACCCTGATTGCTTTAAAAAAAAAAAAAAGACCATGCTGATAGCTTGGATTACCATCCTAGCATGTTTGCTCATTATTGTTCCATTAACATGTTCCAGGTCGCATTTACAGACAGTATGGGGTGATGCTGGACTATTTTATTTGTGCCAAACTCTTTCTTAAGCAGTTTGCTCTATAAAAATCTCAACACAATGGATCCTGGAAGGAAAGCCATACACAAAAAATACTTTTCATAGCACTTAGCCTTTTGTGGAAGCCTTTTCTGGGTGAAGTAGCTCATCTCTAGTAAGATACTGCATGTTTTCTTCCTGTTCTCTTCCAAAGACAAGGAGTATATTTATATTAGCTTCAAAGGCTTGTTTCTTTCCACTCATGCTGTTCAAGTAAATAGCTCAAGTTGATAGCTTTTTCTTTGAACTCACCAGGTTACAGATAGATCTCTCACTATTTATAAATATCTCTTGCTTTCTTGGACCAGTAGTCCATTCTGCACTAGCACCCAGATTTTCTCTTGGCCTATATGTCCAGAATCATCATGGAGAAGGCAGCTAGATGGCTGCCAGAACCAGAACCAGTGCTATATAAATGCTAGCTATTATTATAATTATTACCATGAGGCTCAAATAGATAACGTGTGTAGAGCTTTGTAACTTTAAGGTGGTATGTAATGCTAGTTATTGTTTTAGTAGCTTTGGATTAGTAGGCCTTGAGAAGTGCTAGCTACCTTTGCTCACCTTAAGTATGAGCAGTTACATTATGGCACAGTACGTCATTGCAAAAGTCCAGCTTTTTCTACTCCCTCAATAGTAGAAAGTTATCTAAGGACCTGAGCTTGAATTCCCAAAGGTGACACCTCCTTTTTTTTGGCCTCTCAGCATTTCTTGTAGATCTTCATTCTGAATCTGTGCTTGCTGTTAGTAATCCATGGACAATCTGGAAAGGGAAGCCTTTTGTTTTTTTGTATTAACAGTTTTATTCCCTGTGTTTCACAGATCTTTACTCCCTTCCAAACCCTTCCACAACATGAAAATCACTAAGGTTTCTGATCTCTTTGGAATAAGGAATCCACATCCTCTGGCAGGAAATGCAAATGAAACGCATAGATGGTGTCACTACCCATTTCTGGCTGGCAAAATCCAACCTAGTGATACCCAAGTCATTCTTGATTCTTCCCTTTCCCTCACTCTCCCGTATCTAAATTACTTGCCAAATCGCGATTGTTATACCTCACTACTATCTTTTGTATTTGCTCCCATTCTCTGCCTATCACCCTAATTCATTCAGTCCCTTATCACATCACACCTGGACTATTACAGAGCCTCATAAGTAGTCTTTCTGCTTCTGTTTGTCTCCTCTCCAGTCCATCATCAGTTCCATCAGGAACCAAATTAATATTCTTAAAACGGATTTGACCAGGACACTAGTCAAAAATCTAACTAACCAAAAATCTTTAGTGGATCACTTTTGCCCTTCCTCAGCCTGACATTTAAAACCTTTCTAATCTGACTTTTCAAGCTCATTTCATATGATTCACGTTCACACATGCTGTTCACTCACACACTAGCCTCCTTACTGTTCATTTTACTCAATGTTCCATCACTTTCCATGCCTTTCTGAGACTGCCATGTCTCCCCACCCCCTTGGAATGCCTCACTTCATTCCAAACCCAGTTCAGGGGCTACTGCCTAATTGAAGCCTTTTCTGATCTTCATTAGGAGTGCTCTAAGCTCTTAGAAGGTAGCGGCAGTTTTCCTTACATATATAAATGCTTCAGGAATGTTTAATTATTTAATGAATTATATTAGTGAATTTTTTACCTTCCTTATTTGGAATTTAGCTCCAACAGATAATCTCAGAATTTATCAGATATGGCCCATGTGACCAAATGAGCATCTCTATGCTTTCAGATTTAGTATTCACTCAGTGTTTAAATAATATACAAAGGCTCCAGAATTAACACTTGGTTGTTCAGAAATAATTGGTCTCAAGTTGTCAATCTTTTTTTCCTAAACTCAAACCATCTTTGCAGTCTTGATGTAAGTCAGTCAATCCACAAGCATTTATTAAAAATGTGTACCTTGTTACAGACACTAGGGATACAGAGAAAGGCAAAAATCGTTCCTGCCCTCAACTAGTTCAACTTCTAATGGGGAAGACATTGGCAAACACCTGTGTACAGGCAAAATATATGCAATGTAAATGGAAGATACTCTTAGGGAAAAAAGTCCTAGAAGCCACAGGCCTCTGGGAGAGCCTCCTTCAGAAAGGGAGGGTTTGAGCTTAATCTTGAAGGGACCTAGAGGAACCAAGAGAGGGAAAGTGAAAAGGGAAAGCATTCCAGCCCTCAGGAAAGCCAGTGCAAAGAACCAGTCACAAGATGGAGAGTCAGGTGTGTGTGTAGACCAGCGCAGTCCAGTTATAAAGTACATTGTGAAGAGCTTTAAATGTCAAACCGAGGAGTTTATGTTTAATCCTGGAGGTGATAAGGAACCACTGGAATTTTATTGAGGGGGGAGGGCAGGGTCACACAGTCATATCTGCACTCTAGGAAGATCACTTTGACAGCTGAGTAGAGACTGGATTGGAGTTGGGACAGACTTGAGACTGGAGGCCTAATAGAAGGTTCTTGCAATAGAACATTGGTGATGAGACCTGCTCATCTGTGTGAGGGGAGAGAGGATGAGTACTAGAGATGTCATAGAAGTAGAAGCAACAGGCCTTGTTGGATTGGATATTCGAAGCGAGTTTGAATGAGGAGAGCTGGAGTGATTGGGAGGATGATGGTGCCTTAGACAGGAAGAGGAAAATTGAGAAGAGGGAGGGTTTTGGAAAAAAGATAACACGTTCGGTTTTGAACATATTGTTTGATATGCTTGTGGGAAATCCATTTTGAGATGTCCAAAACTCAACTGGTGATGTTGGACTGAAACTCATGAGAGGGTTTAGCAGTAGATGACTAGATCAGGGAATCACCTGCATAAAAATAATAGTTGAACCCAAGAGAACTGATGAGGGAAAAACCCTTGGGGCAGACCCACAGAGAGATCCAGCAAAGGAAACTGAGAAGGAGTGGAGAACCCGGAGGGATCAGGGTCATGAGTGCCTAGAGAAGAGGAAGCATACAGAAGGAGATGGTTTTTCAATGCTTTGCTATATTCTTTTTAATATTTTGTTTCGTGTTTTGTCATTAATGAAATTGTCCTGTCATTTTCTTGTGTCTTTATCAGATTTTAGAGTTGGGGCCTTATTTGCTTATAAAATTATTTGAGTAGTATTCCATCTTTACTTTTAGAAAGTCTATGTAATATTAGCAGTTATTTATTCTGGGAACATTTGGAAAAATGTATCTATAAACCCATATGGGCCAGGTGGTGTTTTGGCAGCATAATTCAGGAAGCACAGTATTTTATTTCTTCCTTTAAAGTAGTCTATTTAAATGATTTTGGAGTGGCTGGGTGGCGCAGTGAATAGAGCACCAGCCCTGGGGTTGGGAGGACCTGGGTTCAAGTCTGACCTCAGACACTTAATACAAAAACTAGCTTTGTGACCTTGGGCAAGTCGCTTAACCCCAATTGCCCTCCCAAAAAAAATAAATTATCTATTTCCTTTTTGTTCTTTTTGGTCATTTATAATTTTGCAAGCATTCATATATTTTATTTAAGTTCCCCAAATTATTGGTGTATAGTTGCGCATACTATTCTCTGATTATATTCTCCATTACTTCTGTAGTTTTCATGTCTTCTTGGTTTTAATTTCTAATTTTGGTTATTCTGTGCCCTATTTTGGATTAAATTTGCTGTTGTGTGTTTTGATTTTATTAGCATATTTTAAAAATCCCTCAGCCTTGGATATATATTAGTGAAGTTATTTATTCATTTTCTATTGTATTTCTATTCTCACCTTTATTATCTGTTTTCTACTTTATTTTTTCCCCTAATATCTTTAGGTGTAAACTTAATTCATTTAGTCTTTTTTAATCTTCTTTTGAGTTAGAAATCAGTACTATTAAATATGCCTCTAAAAACAGCTTCATATGTATCCCATAGTTTTTTTTAAGTGACATTAGTATTTTCTTGTAAATGTCCTGTTATCATTTTTAAAATTTCTTTTGTTTATTGTTTAACAACAGTTATTGTCTAATAGATTATTTTTAGTTTCATGGAGCCCTGTACCATTTATTCATGTTATTTATTTCTATTTTTAGTCCATGGTGGTTTTAAAATAAAGTATGTAGTATTTCTGCCTTTTTCAATTTATCCAGGGCTTCTTTATGACTAAATATGTGATTATTTTTGTAAGGTTTTCATTTGCATGTGAAAAAGTCCATTTCCTGCTTCTGTCCTCTAATTTCTCCTTCTATACAGTTGCCTCCAGCTTATTAAATGAACAGTTCATATCTATGCTTTCTTTGTTAATCTTTTTACTAAGTTTGTCACATTTTAATAACAGAGTATTAAAACTATCACTATTCCATATGTTCACTTATTTCTTCTTCTAGTCCTGTTAACTTTCCTTTTATGAAAGCCCTCTAGGTTCCAGTGAAACTATTCCATGAAGCACTGTGTTCCATCACCCCCATTCCTCCAATATACTAAACTTCTTTCTTACCTCTACTTCTTAAAATTCTTAGCTTAGGTGTTACCTCCTATGTAAAACCTTTTCTGATTCCCCCAGTTATTAGTGTTTGCTTTCTCCTTCCTGAAGTTATTTTGTATTTACTTTCTTGTTTTGTTTTTTATTTAAAATTTTTTTCAATTGACAAACATTTATTTTCTCTCCTTCTCACCCTCTAGAAAAAAGAGAAAACCAAAATCTTCATAATAAATATCCATAGTCAAGCAAAACAAATTCTAGGTGATTAATAAACATTTATTATTGAATTGTTTGATGTCTTTCAGTAATTATCTACTGGAGAGTAGAAGAGGGTACTCTGGCTTTTCAGTGAGTACACTAATACAACTGGCATCATAATCTGCTGTCTTCTTTCTCTGATATCCATGGAGACTTATTAGTATTTAATAAAAAGTTATTAACTTTAGCTACTCTTTGTGTCTTCCTCCATCATAGCAGGTTCCCAGCCTCCTGGCTTAGATGACGGTTTTGAACACTGTAATGGCCCTTATTTTCGTGCTTTATAGGATCTTCCAGGAAATACATTATGCCATAGCAAAATCAGAGTGAATAAGACTTGATTTTTTTCCTTGTTGTTTAAAAACAATACTTTTTACTATTTCATAAATCTTCACATTGGAAGAGACCTTAGAGTTCTTCTAGACCAAGATTTATGTATCCTGAGAAGGGGACCACACATTTCACCAGACTGCCAAAGGGGTCCATGACACACAAAAAAAGGTTAAGAAACTCTTTCCTAGATTAGCCTTCCACCTAATGCAGAAATTCCTGGTAGATAGTCATCCATCCCCTCCCTGAACACTTTCAATATTGTGGAAATGACTGCCTTATGAAGCTATGAGTTATGTTGTCGGACAGCTCCAGTCATAAAAACATTCTATATTTTGAACACACCACTTTCACAAAATTATGCCATTGGGCCCTCTTTCTGCTGACTAGAGAGAATAAATCATTAGAAGTGGAAAGGGCCTCTTCAATTTCCTCACTTTATAAGTGTGGAACTGTGGCTTATAGAGATTAAATATCTTGTCCAAGTTTATGCAGGTTGAAAACAAAGGTCAGGTTTTGAATATTGGCTTTTGACTCCAAATCTAGTGGTCTTTCCATTGTGCCACGCTGTGCTGCCTCCGGTCAGTTCTCTTTGTCACATGATGTTCTATTAACTGTACAACCTAGCCACCCCATATACTCATTATTTTTAATAAATGAGGTAAATGTAACATGATTTCTTTAGTTAACTTATGTTGATTTCTGGTGATTACCATAATTTTCTAAATGTTCATAGGCCATTTTTTGATGCTCTATAATAGAATTTTGATAGGTTAATATTAAAGTTAAAAGAATTATTTTGCTAAAATTACTTTTGTAAAATCTTTTTTTTAAAGCAGTTGGGGTTAAGTAACTTGCTCAAGGTTATAGTTATTTCATGTGGGTGCTTTTCTATTTCAAGTATCTTAAGACCAGAACTGATCCCAGGTCTCCTGATTCCGGGGCCGGTGCTCTTACTCACCGTGCCACCTGGCCGCCCCTGTACATCTTTAAAGAGTTTTATTAAAGCTAAATTTAAGGTATGTTATAGTTCAAAGATATTAACTTGTAATAAATATGTTTACTTTTACTTATATGATATTTATAAAACAATGTGAACATATAATTCTTTTTAGAAAAATTGTACATATTCTTCTCTTAACCATCATCTTTTCCAGCTGAAGTTGCCATTCTTTTCAGTCTTGTCTCATGTTACAGTCCCTACTCTCCTATCCCCTTATTTTATTTCTTTTTCTCTGGACCTTTTCCCACTCAATTATGTTGTCTTCATTGCTGATTGACAGACTCCAAGGATGGGGAGCCTATGGCCTCGAGGCCACATATGGCCCTGTAGGTCCTAAAGTGTGGCCCTTTGACTGAATACATACCCCTTGGAGTCAGGAAGACCTGGACTGAAGTCCAGCAGGGAAGCATACTGGCCTTGTGACCATGAGCCAATCATTTAAATTATCAGTGTGTTGTTTTCCCAGGTCGTTCTTTAAGATGGCCTGGGTACAGTGGTATAGTCGAGTTGCTAATCTACATCAGTAAAGGAATTTTGCAACCAGGGAATTCCCTACACTGATTAAATCACAGGTCTAAATAAAAGACATCCTTCTTGATTATAACTAGTATTTTGATGATCTCTTATCTAAAACATTAGGTCAAGGTAACATAATAGAAACTGATTTTTTCCTGTGTCACCCTCCCCACAAGTGGAGCCTTTCCTTCCTTATAACAAAGAACTGCAGTTAAACAGCACAAAGCAATACATTTGCCATATCTGACAGCACATTTCATTCCTCATCTTTAGTTTACCACCTTTCTGCAGATACAAGAGGCATGTTTCACCACCAGTTCTCTGCAGCTGCCTTGTATCATCTCTCACAGTCTTTATCTTGTGTACTTGCTCCTATCAAGGATAATCAAGGCAAGAAGGATTAGTTCAATTGTAACAAAATTCACATCCAGAACTAGAACTAATACATAATGACCGGGCTTGTGCCCCAGATGCCAATATTTCAGGTGAGGGTGCAGTCCTTGGCTCACCCCCCCATTTCAGTTCCCAGGCCTTTCTAAAACCGGCTAATTAACCAATCTGTTCCTTTGCCAGACCTGGGATGTCACTTCCTCAGGTTCTCATGGCTGGAACATTCCTTCTGCCAGATGAGCCACCTGGTTTGGAGATCCATATCAAGTAGGGTACAGTAGAATAGCAGTTCTCAAATGTTTTGATCACAGGACCTCTTTATACTCTTAAAAATTGAAGACCACAAAGAAATTTTGTTTATTTAGGTTATATCTATTGATATTTACTGTATTAGAAATTAAAACTAATACCATTTAAAATGCATATTAATTCATTTAAAACAATAAAAGGCATTAAATCTTTATATAATAAATTTTTAATGAAAAATAACTATATTTTCAAAAATAAAAAATATTAGTGAGAAGAGTGGCATTGTTTTACATCTTTTTTTCAAATCTCTTTAATGGTTGGCTCAATAGAAGACAACCAAATTTTCACATCTACTGCATTCAATCCGTTTGCTATATATGAAGAAAACCCAACCTCACACAGATTTGTAGTTAGAGAAGGGAAGACTATTTTGATAGAGAAATAACACCTTATTGTTGTTATGAAAATAGTTTTAACCTAACAGATCCCTGAAAAAGTCCATGGACCACACTTGGAGAGCTGCTGCAGGAGACTGTAAATTTGCATTTGTTTCCTTCATGCCTAGCATAATGCCTGATACATAGTAGGTGCTTAATAAATGCTTGTTGCTTGCTTGCTTGATGAATCTGAGATCATCTGGGGAGGAGAGAAATGGGAACGAGCCGTTTCCTAAGGCCGTTGCTGCTGCCGTCACCTTCCTTCTCCTTTTCCATATAGTGAATTCAGCTGGAACCTCTGGTCACCTGGTCACTGGTCACCTCTGCCCTCACTTTCCATTTTATTCTCTTGAACTCTTCTTTATTGTAGTGTAGTAGAAGATATCTGGATTTAGAGTTGGACAATCTGGTTTCATAGCCTGGTTTTGCCACTTACTACCTGTATTACATCAGACAAATAACTTCACTTTTGGACTTCAGTTTCCTCATCTATTAAAATGGGTAGATTGAAGTAGGTAGTCCTTCTAACTCTAAATCCATAATCATAGTATCCTATAACTCTACTTTCATAAAAATACTTAATATTTTAGAATTTATAGCAGTAGAGACTGGTTGACCCTCTAGTTAGTGAAAATTAGCAAGCATTAGCTGTACTTTATAGCAACGCATTCTTGTTGAGTGTTAGAGCCATTTTTTCATTCAGCTCAGTGTAACTAATATAATTCAGGTTTTATATTTTCCCTAATCCTAAAGATTACTTACTGTATTACTAAATGGATCTATGATTCATCCACATGTATTCTCTGTATAGCTCACAACCCAATCACATCTTCTTATCCTTTATTATTGTTGTTCATTTTCTTCTACAAATCATTTATAGGGGATTTATACACGTCGGGGCCCTTTTACCACTTAGACTATCTATCTTTTTATTCCTCACTTTCTCCATATAACCAATCTTTCTACTTTTCTGATCATACATTTTCTCTATTGTATTTTTCTATTATTTTTTGCACACAATCATTATTGGTAATATGCCATGGGCTACTTATGTCCACTATACATTCCTTTTGCTTTTAGCTCATTTGAGTTTTGATTCTTTGAAAATAATTGTTTCGTTATTTGTAGCCACATATTTTCTTCAGAAGAATATCATTTGTATTAAAACATTTTCTTTGTGTATGATATAGAGCACCTTTGAATCATTGAAATCATTTCTCAATTTCCCAAATGTTCCTAAGCCTATCTTATTATATATCTGCAATACTTATCAAAAATATATACTAATGTGCTAATTTAATGGGTTATTCATCCTACTACATTTCTTTAGCCTACAAAATAGACATTCTTCATCCATTATTTTTATGTGATTTGTTTGCCTTATCTCTTAAAAGTGGCCATAAATCTCATTGAGGGTGCTCAGAGTATTCTGAGGCTTGAGTCAATAGCACACACTAGCACATTCATCCCCAAGCATGGGTATCTAGAAGACTTTATCTTCTAATGAGGATGCCTCTTTCATTTGGACTCAATGGACACACAATGATGATCAACTTTGAACACACATCTCCCTCTTTTATGCATTGCTTGATATTTATAATCAGAAGATTAACAAAGTTATTGCTAGGATTTAATCCATCAGGCAGTCTTGGGCAGTCTTTATGTATGTACCAGAGACATTTTGTTGGAAGAGAATCTTTAAAGCTGCATTTTTGCTCAGAGATTTAAAGGAAGACTTCTGGTATGTTGGGTAGATTCCCTGTGGGGAACATATGAGAGGACATGAACAAGAGGAGTCACACTTGAAGATACAGTTGTGTTGTGGTCTGTACTATTAGAAGAGATAACTCTTTCAATGAGACCATAGATCCATCAAAGTATAGAAGTCAGATGCCTTTAAAAGACACTGAAACACAAAGCTTAGGGAGATCTTATATTCTTTGCCTCTTTCAGAAAAATTATGTTACTGGGAAAATATGATCTGCTATGAAACATTCAACATTAACTAAGCAATTTATTAAGTGTTGATTTTGTACCAGGTACTGAACTAAGCTCTAGTGTTACAAAGACAAACATAAGACAGCCCCTGTCCTCAAGTAGTTTCCTTTCCATTGAGGGGAAATCACACACACACACACACACACACACACACACACACACTCTAAAAAGAAAATCAAATACAAAATAAATATGTCAAGTAATTTCTGAAAGAAGGGCACCAACAACAGGGAAGGGGAGAATCACGGTAGGCTTCCTGCAGGAGGTTTCACTTGAACTGAGGTTGGAAGGAAGCCAGTGATTGTAAGGGATAGAGGTGAGAACGACATCCATTCCAGGAATGGGGTTCAGCCTGTGCAAAGCAAGCAGATGGGAGAAAGACTATGGCATACAAGGGACAGTAAGTAGAGCAGTTTGGCTGAAACATTTCACTCCAGCAATATGGCCGCCCCTCTGCTCTGTGCACTCCCCAGATCTTCAGAGACTATACTCTTGAGGGCTTGACCTTCTCCTGCCCTGGTGTCCCACGCTGTCCGTCCGGATTGGTGACTGTCACGTGGCCCCAGACCATACTTTTCTTCCCAGCTGTCTCCTTGAACCATCTTCTAGCCGATTTCTTCCCTTCCCTGCCCTACACTGAATGATAAAACATGATGCTGGTAAAGCATTCATTATGTTAAGTGCTGCGGATGCAAATACAAATAATCAAAACTTGGGAGCCGGAAGCAGGAGAAAAGGGGATAAGTGCCCACTTATGGTGCTTTGGAAATATCTGAGGGAGTGACCTAAAGATCACCTGTCAGAGTCTGGGGGGCAGAGTGCTGGGTTTAGAGCCTGAGGTTTTTGTATTCAGCGCTAACCAATTACACCTGACTTACTTTTTAGCCTCTCTAAGCCTCCACTTCCTCAACTATAAAATAAGAGGGTTAGATTGGAGGACCTCCAAGGTTCCTTCCATCTCTGAAGCAATGATGCTATGATCCTAAGTTAATGCTGTCATTACTGCTGACCAGTCAACTCCTCTACTGCTCCGCTCGCCATCCCTTTGATTTCCCAAACCAAAGCACCCCTCCTTTGCCACAATTCCCCTATATATGTTCTCTCTATTTGAATGTTAACATTTTGTAATTTTTTTTTCAAAAAGAAGTAATTTAAAAGTTGTATGTACTCCTGGCATGGAACTGGTTAGGATATTATGTTTCTGGATACTTAATTGGCTATCAAATTAAAGTTTGTCTTTACTCCAGAAAAAAAAGAAAGAATGTTAACATTTTTGAAAACAGAAACTATTTTGCTTTTGTCCCTGGCACATAGCCAGCACTTAAATACTTTTTCATTTATCCAGTATAATTCGAAATAAGCCTAGACAAGTAGGCTGGAGCCAGAAAGTGAAAGGCTTTAAAGGCCCTACAACTTTGCCTTTTATCCTAGGGCAAGAAGCAGTCCCTTGTGCTTGTTGAGCTGGAGAGTGGTGCTGTCACTTTAGGAATATCAATCTGACAGCTATGTGGATTGGGGAAGGGAGTGACGGGATGCAAGGAGACAAATTGTAAGGCTATTGCAATAATCTAGGCAATAGGAATCAAGGCCTGAGCCAGGGTAGTCGATGTCTAAGTTGAGAGAAGGGGACAGATGTGAGAAACATTGTGGAGGTAGAATTAAAAAAACTGGCAACTGAATGGATATATGAGAGGAAAGAGTCAAGGATGACTGAGGTTGTGAACCTGGGAGACTGGAAGATAGTGGAGTCCTTAACAAAAATAGGAAAGTTAGGAAGATGGAAAGGTTTGCTAGTGGGGACAGGAAGAAGGAGAAAATGAGTTATGTTTTGGACCTGCTGACTTTGAGATACCTTTGGATTATGCAATTGAAGATGTCCAAGAGGTAATTGGTGAAATGATATAGGAGTTCAAAAGAGAGGGAGGCTAGATATGAAGAAAATAATTGGCAAAAAAATCCTGACAATTTCCTTTTCATATTTTGTTAAGGATACCTTTGATAGAATGTAGATCAATCTCATAAAGGCATTATAGAGATAAGAAAGTAGATATTCAGATCATTAGTTATGGATTCCCTCTCAGTCACCTTTTGGGGGTAATTATGTGATCTATGATTCATTTAGTATTTTCCCCATGTTTAGATATCTTGAAAATACACACACACACACTCACCATGCTTTTAAAATTGTGTTTCCACCAGCACATTTCTTTGTCTGGAAGAGGGAAGAGATTGGGATCGATGAAAGATAGACATGTCCCCAAAGATGATCTCTAATTATTTGTGTTTAAGAGAATTGGCAAATTTACTCAGGTCACTATTGCTTGGGAATCCAGGGTTGAATCCAGAATCTGAATATTTGATGTTTGGAAGAAGCAATTCAATCAGGCCTTTTGGAAAGGGAGTCACAATGCAACTTATCTTTGTTGGAGGAGGAATAGAGCATGTGGAAAAAATTATTATGGAAAATTGTAATAAAATAGAAAATAAATAAATGATAGTAATGATTATGAATAAAGATTATTTCTATTTAGGCAGCTCCTTTCCCCTGAACATGCCATGGAACTTTTAAGATCATTGCAGGTCCTCTCCATATATCTGTCAGTTTCCTAATGTCAGAGGAGACCCGGGAGCTAACCCAGGCAGCTAGTTGTCCTGGTGGATAGAGCAGTGGGCCTGGAGGCAGAAAAACCTGAGTTCAGATCCAGTTTCAGACACTAACTGTGTGATCCTACAAAGTCCCTTAAATTTCTACCTCATTTACTTATCTGTAAAATGAGATAACAATAACACCTGCCTCCCAGGGTTGTTGTGAGGACCAAATGAAGCGGTATCTGTAAAGTGCTTACTGAGCACAGTGCTTAGCACATTATAAATGTTAGTTATTATTATTATTACGCTTCCTCTAATTTATATAAATTAAGAATGGAACGTAGGTTTATTTTTGTGTGTTCTTAGGCCAAATAGATCCCAAGGAGAGTTAAAAGGAAAACTGAACTGTTAACCTAAAAATTGATGGTCTTATTTCATATTTAACCTTTGTGTGTGCTCCCCATCTCCCAGGTGACCATGGAGGTGAGTGGTCTTCCCCTGGAACTCTGGCGCCTGATCTTAGCCTATATGCGACTTCCTGATCTTGGCCGCTGTAGCCTAGTGTGCAAAGCCTGGTATGAACTCATTCTCAGCCTGGACAGCACTAGGTGGCGCCAGCTGTGCCTGAGATGCATCGAGTGCCGGCATCCCAATTGGCCCAACCAGCCTGATGTGGAGCCTCGGTCTTGGAGAGAAGCCTTCAAACAACACCACTTGGCTGCTAAGACTTGGACCAAAAATGCCCAGGAATTAGAGTCTTCTAACTGTTTTTACCTCTTTCGAAGGAGAAAGGACCGGCGGATTCTCTATGTTGGACCTGGTTGTGAGTTTGACAACCTTGGCAGTGCCTTGACCTCAGCCAACATTTATGATAAGATTGTGCTATTTCCAGGCATCTATGAAGAACAGGGTGAAATTATCCTGAACGTGCCTGTGGAGATCATGGGCCAAGGGAAGCTCGGAGATGTGGCTCTGCTGGTTTGTGTGGATCAGCACTGTGCCACAACCCGTCTGTGCAATCTTGTCTTCATGCCGGTGTGGTTCAGCCCTGTTATGTACAAGGTGGGTGTGGAGCTAGACTGAGATCATGCAAACCCGCTTATTCATTTTTCTAATCTTAATCTTCAGCTCTAGTGGCATGTCATGCTTTTCCTTTCTTATCCGTGGTTAGAGGCAGCTAGGTGCTACAGCAGATAGAGAGCTAGACCTGAGTCAGGAAGACCTGATTTCAAATCTAGCCTCAGATACTTATTAGTTGTGTGACCCTGGGCAAGTCACTTAACCTTTGTCTGCCTCACTTTCCTCTTCTGTAAAATGGGGATCATAATAGCACCTACCTCTCAAGGTAATGATGAGGATTAAATGAGATAATATTTGTAATGCACTTTGCAAACCTTAACGTACCATATAGATATTATTATCGTTGCTAATGTATGGATTGTACACGTTCCCTTCTTTCTTTTCTCCTCTGTTACATTTTGTCCTCTGGCTTTTTCACTATCCATTTTTATCTCATCATCTTCTACACTCAGGAAGGAAGGGGGAGGGTAGAGAAATCCAGAGTAGTCCCTTTGGGGGCAAATTTTATTCTTTAAAAAGATAGGAAAAGAAAGAAATTGAAAATTGTAACTAAAAGGGGTTTCCAGATCAGTTAGTTGTCAAGAATCCTTTTATCCTTGAGAGAAACTAAATTATTTTTCCTAAATCCCACAATATATACCTGACAAATATGGGAAGAAGAAAGTTTGTATCCCTGATCTGTTTCAGTTAGACCAATAAACCCTCCCAAAGCTGGCACAAAGACCTGGAGACAAATGTTGAGTTTTTTCCCTACAAAGTATGAGGAACAAACAAGTTAGCAAGGGGTGACAGTAACTCTTTTCCAATATGTGAAGGCTTCACTTATCTTCCAGAAAGGTTATTTACATACAGGATTCAACAATAGTAAATGGATTTAAATGATAGCAATGAAAATTTAGGTTGACCATAAAGGTAAAAAAATTTTCATGGCAACGAAGATGATTAAATATTAGAACACATCAAGAGGGCTTCTGATCACCCATGGAGAATTTTTTTAAATGGAGACCTGTTTTGTGGACCTCCCTAAATGAGATGACCTCTTGAGACCTCAGCCAAGTCTATGATCTCATGATTCAGATATCTCAAAAAAGTTAACATAAAATTTAAAAATTTATCTAAAAAATAAAGCACTCAGTTCTCATCTTATTTTGCTTCTTAGCCAAGTTTAGGTATCATCAAATGTTTAATGCTTTTGCTCAAGGCTCTGCAGTGGCAAGAATGGTCAATTCATAGAAAATGAAGATTTCTAGAAGGTACCCATGACAGTGCTCTGCTGTGGGAGTTTCCCTGAATCTGAATGCCCAAGCCTTGAAGCAGTTTTTGGCAATCCCAAGCTTAGCTGAAGCTGTAGAGTTCTGTAATCCTTGAACCAATATATATGTTGGCTGTTATTGCTGTTGTTGTTAGGACCAGATGCACAAGGGTCTCCCTATGATGGGAGCTAACTTGAGTTGGTTTCTATAAAATGGATAGGTTCTGTTCCTATTCCCCCATCCCCTCCAAAGCACCCTGCCCAACGTGTTCCAGATTCTCCCCTTGGGTTCCAGGGGACTGTACTTCCACTCTCACTCTTCCCTGATAGGATTCTTTTGAGTTTATAAGCCTGGCCAGGTCTACGATACGAATTCCATCATCCCTGATTGCTTCTCTGAATTGCTGCAAGGACTCCTAGTTGTATGGAAAGGACTAACGACGCATTCTATCTTTTCTCTTTTTGGAGGTGGTGTTTGTGCCCATTAGAACTTGGTCAGGGTGCCGGGATATGGTGAGAAAGGCAGACACACACTTTTAGTCTACAGTTTCTCACTTTGGCTCCTTGGTGCTTAGCATTATGTTAGTAGGTAGGAAGGTCATGCTGAAGGACAGTTCTCATGGGTGTGAGAGGTGGATCAGGCTACAGAGGTCTGTTAGTTTCTAAGAGATGCATCATGCATTAGTTATGTGAAAGAAAAGAAAGTCCTTTGTAAAGGGAAAAGGAGGTCAGAAATGAGGCTTTGCAATTTCATTTTCTTATTTTCCTTTCTCAGGTATCTTCAGGTCATGTTCAATTTGATAACTGTAACTTCGAGAATGGGCAGTTGCAGATTCATGCTCCAGGAACCTGCCAAGTTAAATTTTGTACCTTTAATCAAGCCAGCATCAGCCTTCACAGTGTAGCCCTTTGTGTCCTTGAAAACTGTGAGTTTGTTGGGAGTGAAATTGCCTCTGTGACTGTGGAAGGGCATCCATCCTCTGACAGGAACTGGGCATATAAGCATCTGATGGGCCTGGTCAAGTCCTCTTCTACTTTATCAACTACCCAAGACTCAGCACCTTTTAACCCATCAAACCAAGAAACCTTAGGGCATCTGCCCACAGGGAACTTAAGGACCTGTGAGATTGTCATAGGTGAAGACCAGAGCAATTTCCTTGTGACTTCAAAATCCCCACAAGCATGTGAGAAAGACTTTCAGAAGGAGAAGGAAATTAACAGGGACCTCTGCCCTGCCAGGGAGGGGAAGGGGATTGTCCACGATGCCGACTCCAATGACAGCAGCCAGAGCTCTAGCAGTGAAAATGAACCTGAAGACCAGTTTGTGCACAGATTCTCTCACCAGGCGCCCAGTCTGAGCCACACACTGACCAGGTCTCTGTTCGGCCAGCCACAGACCACTCGATTGTCCAACCTCCAGAACAGCCTGGAATTGAAAACCCTGCATCAGGAGCTTCAGAGAGACAGTGAGGCTCAGTCCCTCGCCAGTTCCTTGCAGGGCTGCCTCATTAGGAAGTGCCTTTTCAGAGACGGGAAGGGGGGTGTCTTTGTCTGCTCTCAAGGACGTGCCAAGATGGAAGGGAACATCTTCAGAGACCTGGTGTATGCTGTCCGGTGCGTGCAGAATAGCAAGGTGCTGTGAGAAGTGCTCAAATGCACATCTTTAAACAAGCAAAAGTTGAGTCCTTAAGATGAGTTTTTAATCAATTGAGTCTAATTGTTTGCCTGTTTCCAGATACCTGATTCCTGATTTACCCGAGGGACCTATGTATAAAACATCTATGTGCAGTGAGTGCTTGGTGTATCACTGGGCTTATTGGATAACTTAGTTTTTTCAGTGGTACTTTTTCAATGTATGTGTTGCATTTCCTTTGGTCTGCTTGCTTTCCCAGTGATGCTCTCTTCCATCATTACTCATCCCTTTATAGAAAACATGTCCATGTCCATAATTTTTTTTAAAACAATGTCATTGAGAAATTTAGAGCAGTCATGAAGGTGTATGAGTACTTATTTATTCATTGCCTTGAGCAGAGAATCCAGTGGGGTCAGAATGGCCATACCTAATTCTGTCCACACTCTGAGAGTACCTTCAAGAGTTCAGGAAGGCAGGAAAGATGTGATCTAGGCAGCATCCCTGATGTCTGAAACCTGATTCCTGCTGTACCAGGGAGGCTGTGCCTTGTAAATACAGATTTTCATGTTGTCAGCACACATTACTGCTCTAACTCAGGTTCAGTAGAATCAGTGAAACAATATGTCACTGATTGCTCAACGTTCCTCTTAAATAACATAGTTTCCTGAATAATTGCCTTTGTTACTGAAGTTACTCAAAGCACTCTGAGGTCCTTGCCTCAGTGGTTTCTTTGTGCTGCTGAAAATCACTCTTATTAATGAATCACTTAGGAGGAATCCCACTACCTCAAGGTAACCCTAAAGCTACCCCTGAAATGACTAAAGAAATGACCTAAGAAAACCTTCTAACCTTATAATGTATTCGAAGGACTGTGGTACTTGTTCACATTGTCAGTCGTGGCCCTGGTGAGTTCTGTATAGGCTTCCCCTTCTAAAAGTAATGTTAATGTGCCCTCTCCAAATCTGGAGGAAACTTCTTTGTATAAGAATGTAGTTCAAAAAGTTAATACTCTACCTGTGTGCCTAAAATGCTAAAATTTATTATCTTTTTTTTTCAGCCCAAATCCAAAACCCACTAATACTTATGCAGATGACTTTGAACTAATGGCTTTTCATAGACAAATTTAGAACCCTGTTATTTGTCTTCCTATAGTAGAAAGGAATAAAGGAATTTACAGATTTAAGGCTAGTTACACATCTATTAACCCATTTGATTTGTTCAAGTATTTGTGTTTAGAAGTAGAGGACTGTTGGGGCGGCTAGGTGGTGCAGTGAATAGAACACTGGCCCTGGACTTAGGAGGACCTGAGTTCAGACTCAGACACTTAACACAAAAACTAGCCCTGTGACCTTGGGCAAGTCACTTAACTCCAATTGCCCTCCAAAAAGCAGGAAAAAAAAAGAAGTAAAGGAATGTGAGTTAATATGAATAAAGTACTGCTGCATCCTGGGGTTTCAAAGATGGTGACTATCTCCATGAAGGACTTGCTCTATCAGGATATGTGTCATCTGAGGATCAGCCTTTCTAAGGCTGGAGAGGCTGATCACCAGAGAAGGGGCCTCTGGGTGATGATTTTTTTTTTGGCATCAAAATGACAATAAAGTATTGCAAACAGTATTATCTTGATGCTGGTGATTTAAGTCTTAGCACATTAATTATCAGTGGCCATTTCCCTTCTTCCCCCAACTTCTTTCCTTATCCTCTAAAAAGATCTCTGCCTCCCTATTCAGTAGAAGAAATTTGCCCCTAGATCAGTAGTTGGCCCTCTGGTGTCAAGGAATAGATTTTAACTTTTAATGACTTGATCAAAAAGAGGGGCTCCTCATGTTTGAGTTGGGGCAAAAATCAGCTTAAGCAAAGCTTAGGAAAAACTTTAGCGTAAGAGAATAGGAAGGTAGTAATAATTAAATTAATGAATAGAGCATTTATTAAGTGTTTTCTATATTTAAAGCACTGTATTAAATATGGGGAGTTCACATTCTAATGGGGGACAACACATATGAAAATTTCAGCTGCAGGGCAGATAAATGGAAAGGCCCCATGGTTCTTAAGGTACTACAGCAAATCAGATGCTAATATTTCTTCTTTAATGCCATTTTCACTTACAAAGTAATATTAGTTTTTGATGTTGAACTGTTTGACAATGCCAAGGACTTAAGTGGTAAGAACTTTCCTTTCTGGGTCTTTTGTAGCTATGGCCCCTACAGGAACAGTGGTCAGGCTGCTTCTCCACAGGGGCTGTTTCCCAAGATTATAACTGAGGATACTGGGCTGGAAGCATTGCTATTCCCAAAGGCTCTTGGGTTCATGTTCCTGGGCTATCTCCATCAAGATCCAAGGGGAGATGGCAGTCAGGCTGGTTTTGGTGGTGGTGTTACTTTGACATGCATGGCAGATGCTGCCTCCTGTCTCTCCCTCTGGGCACCCTACTACTTAAGCAAGACTGGCTGGCCTGCCCTGCATGTGGTAGTTTGTTGACAGTTGATGGGGATGGCTAAACACCAAGAGTTGCCTCCCCAGGTGATGGCTTTGAGAGCTGGATTGTAAATGGGACAGGTGGTCTTCGGAGCACTGCCATTCCTAAATTCCCCACTACCACCTACCTTTTGGTGGCAATTGGGAGGCTGCTGTTGCTAGTGGTGATAAGGAAAGTGGGCTGTCTGCCAGGTATCAAGGAGCAAATCTGAACTAATTAATTATCTAATGAAATGAAGCATTAAACATTCAAGACAAAACAACCAATATAATGATTGGCTCAGCCATATTGTTGTTCTGTAAGACTTATAGGAAAGGAAAAGTGGTCATCTCTTGGAAAAAAAAAACAGAAGAGCACATAGTACCCTCCTAGCTGGAGAGACAGAGAGTTCTTCTTTTGATTTAATTGCTGCCATGGACCAGGTTCTCCCTTCAGCAGCTCTCTTGGAACAGGAATGCTTCACTCCCAGCAGCTACAGATACCACTCACTCACCAGCTGTTGGTTTGTGATTCTCCTATGATTTTCCTTCTAGAAGAGATTCTAGAAAGAAAAGAGAGGAAAGTTCGTTTTTCTCTTCTCAGAAGGAATATTATATGATCTGGGAAAAGAACCACACCCATTAGAAGAAATTCATTAACCATTTAGTTATTGTGCCAGAGATCCCGAGGAATAAAGAAAAGTCTGCTGGCACCAAGTGATAATAAGGACTTATAAAAGGGAGGCAAACACCCTCCCAAAAGAAATTTGGAACTAACCAATAGCTTCTGGGTTAGTTGTTAGGTAACCAGTTGTAATACAGAATGCTTTTTGCACTAATAATGAGCTTCTGCAAAATGCTACTTTTAACCCTGGTTGCTATGGTACCACAAGTAGTTAGTTTGCTGCCCTTTCTTTTCCTGTGGAAGGGTGGGAGAGATAAAAGACTACCCATGGAAGCTGGTCCTAGGGTTTTTTAGGAGGCAAAGATGATAAATGATAAGCAAATTATAAGTCTGCTGGGTTGGAGATTTATAAAACATCCAGAATACTTGCATGGTCCATAAAAGGAGGGGTTCAGGGAAGGAGTATTTCAATGAATGGGATTGGAATATGGGACTCGACCATAAGAATGTGAATATTATGAGAGGGCCCAATACACTTGGATATTGAAGTGCTGAATTACTAAATCTAGAGATTATCCCATCCAGTGGAAGTGTTTTGGGGAGGTAGCAGAATTTCAATTTAGCAAGCCTGAAGCAAGGTGTTGTGCCTTGGTGCTGGAAGTAAAAAGACTAATAGTCCTTCCCCTTCAAGGAACTTATATTCTACAGATTCATCATATTACAGTTCTTCCCAGATTCAATTATATCAGCATTTTAATTACTCTTTCTAAGCTATTAATTAACAGATTCTTATCGATGCTTTATCCCCCTCTCCCAGTTCCCTTAAAATAAAGAAAAAATAAACCAATCATTTTCTGTTAATATCATTTCAAATTCTTCCATTTTGATCTGTAAATATGAGTACAAATTCCAGAAGAGTTTCTAAAAATAAAGCATCACATGTAACCTAGATTTTAAAAACTGTATTTGGCCTTCTGCCACACCTGCAACAAAAAGTTTTTGCCTAAAAAACATAATAAAATTGTTTCTGCCCATGGATAATTTAGATGTAAACAAAAACACTTAGTGGATTGAATGTAGATGGCCTGGTAGGAAACAGTTTATTTCTCATATTTTAGGGAAATAGATTTGGCCCAATATAAAGACAGAACTATAGTTCAAAAATAGAATGGTCTGCCTTGGAAAGCAGTGACTTCCATGAGTGAAACAGTTCAGACAGAAGTTGTCAAGGATGTTAATAAAAGGGATCTGGCATTAAGCCCAGGGCTTAGCACAGGGCCTGGTGCTTAATAAATACTTGTTGACTGACTGATCTTTAAGGTCATAGGATTACAGATCTAGAGTTGGAAGGGTCCTCAGATGCCACTTTACATGAGGAAACTGAGACCCAGAAATGTGAAGTGACTTGTCCAAAGGCATACAGGTAGTAAGTGACAGAATGGGGACTCAAATTCAGGTCCTCTGCTAACTCCAAATTTAGTGTTCTTTCCGCTAAACCACTGATACTCTGTGAATCGTTCCTTGACTTACCCATAGACAGTATCAGTATCTTTTCTCTTGCCCTAGATACTGAATATATGTTGCTATGTCAACACGGAAACTAACCAGTCCCTGAAGATCCTGCTAGGTTAAATACAAGATGAGTTTGTATCAGTTCAAGTATTTGTGTTGAGGATATCTCTCATGAGCACAGGAGAGCTTTGTATTTTCTAGATTAGATTCAATCTTTAGCACTATTAATACTAAAGAGTCCAAAGTTCTTTATCTAGACAACATAAAAACAATAAGAGTTTTTAAATTTTTTTAAAGTGAAGTGGTAGATTTTTAAAAGAACTTGAGTTTTTCTCAGCAGAAAGATTTCTTTTCTTTTTCAAGTCAAATCCAGTGGATAGAGTTTAGTTCAGTTTTTTAAATTGGGCACAAAAGCAAGAGAAAACAATTGAAAAGAGAAATACATAAAATTTGAAGGATTAACTATATCTACACCATAAAGAACTCTAAAATGAGCTTCAGTTTTCTTTGAAATAAATATCTCTTATTTAGATTCTTCTAACATTATCTTACTAACCAGTTGACTCAGTTGGTGTTTTCTCAGACACTGGATAGAGGTAGAAAGGGATATGAGAAATATACATAAAAGGAATGAAAGCAGATGAAAAAGGAGTTATCTGTGCAGACCAATGTGAATGCTCAGGGAATACACTAACCAACACGGATTTTTAAAAAGAAAATGGAAGAACGAGCAGATAATAGAGGATGATGAGAAATGCGTACCATGGCCTTATAAGAATAAAGTCGAGTGCTAATGCTCAGAATGAGCTGAGGCTGTTGAGGAAAACTAAGGATGAAAAAGAGGTAATTTATTTTTTTAAGTAGCAGGAGAGGTTGGAGGGAAATGGAATCAAAGAAAGAATGTAAACGGCCTAGTAAGAAACAAGTTATAAGGAAACTATAGGGAGATTGACTTTGGTCTACTGTAAGGAACAATTATAGTTAAAAAATAGAATGGTTCTTCCTTGAAAGGTAGCGAGTTCCATGACCAGGAGAGTTCAGGCAATGCTTCTCAGGTGGTCCTGTTAGCTGATGGCAGTGAGGAGGTGGAGGGGCTTAATTATTATTTTGCTTCTGTTTTTTTGTTTGTTTTTTTCTTTTTGGAGGGGGGAGGGCAGGGCAGTTGGGGTTAAGTGACTTGCCCAAGGTCACACGGCTAGTTAGTGTTAAGTGTCTTAGGTCAGATTTGAACTCAGATCCTCCTGACTCCAGGGCCAGTGCTCTATTCACTTCACCACCAAGTTGCCCCTGTTTTTTGGTTTGTTTTTGTTCTGCCAAGGAGAATGCTCTTTGGTCTGGAAAGAACTAAGCAAAAGGTTAAAATAGGAAGTTTATACACAAGAAAAGTAAGAGATTACTATCAGCCCTTGATGATGGTTTGGGTCACCTGATCCAGATGAATTACACACTGACAGGACTGGTGGATGTGATTTCTGAGCCATTGTTAGTGATCTGTAAAAGGTCTTCAAGAATGAGAGAGAAACTTTAGAATTGGAGAATGGTAACTGTTTCCCCAATTTTCACAAAAAGGAAGACAATGGAATCTGCAGACTATAAGCCAGTGGACTTGACTTCAGTTCCTGGCAAAATTCCAGAATATATTATTAAAAAGATGATCATGAAAGTCTGAGGCAAAAAAGCAGTGATGGCAACGATTCAGCGAGGGTCAAGAACAGGTCACACCAAATTAGTCTTGTTTCCTTTGCGGACAGGATTGTCTGGGAGATCAGAGGAATGCTATAGATAAATTTACTTAACTTGTGGCGAAGCATCTACAAAAGTGTCTCATGTTATTCTTATAGAAAAGATGAAAAGTTCTAGGCTAGATGAATGTGTAATTAGATGGACTTGGGGACTAGTTGAATGGCTGGATCCAAAGAGTAGTCTTGATAACATAGCTTGATGTCAATTTAGAAGACTCTAGTGGAGTGCTCCCGGGGATTATTCTTGGCCCTGTGCTGGTTAACATTTTTATTGATATAATTGGCATCCTTAATCACATTTGAAGATGAAACAAATTTGAGAGAGAGAGCATCATAGATTTAGAACTGGAAACCTTAGAATCCATCAAGTTTAGCTTCTTTATTTTTTTTATAGACAAGAAAACTGAGCTAACACACTAAATGATGATCAAGATTCAAATAGATTTTGACAAGCTAGGATGCTAGTGCAACAAAGATGAAATTTAATAGAAATATTGTAATGTCTTGGATTAAAAAAGAATCAGCTTCACAGTACAATATAGGGGATAGGGAGGAGGCATGGTTAGCAGTTTATTTGAAAAAGATCTAAGGATTTTGGAGGACTGCAAGCTTAATATTTATAAAAAGCATGAATATGACATTAAAATGAATTCATGCAATCTTAGGCTGCATCGAGACATGTTCTTTCCAGGAATAAGGAAGGTTATTTCCTCTCCCCACCTCTGTGTTCTACTCTGGTCAGACCACTTTTAAAGTATTTTGTTCAGTTCTTGGCACTGCCTTCTAGAAAAATCATCAGGAAGCTGGAGGGGATTCAGAGGACAGCAGCTAGGATTGTGAAGGGCTCTGTGTTCATAGCTGATGCTATGAGAGGCTCAGCTGAAGGAACCAGGAATGTTTAGCTAGAAGACTTGGGGAGGGCAGGCTTTGAGGGGGAAGAGAGAAGGAAACAGGTCACGAAAGCTGTCTTCAAGTGTACAAAGGGCTGTCATTTGAAAAAGGGCTGGGACTTGTTCTTTGTCACTCCAGAGAGCAGAAATAGGTTCTGTGGGTGGAAGGTGCAAAAAGGCACATTTAGGCTTTATGTAAAGAAAAACTTCCTTACGATTAGGGCTATCCAAAAGTAGAATGGGGCTGCTTCAGAAAATAGTGAATTCTTCTTCATTGACATTCTTCAAGGAGAATGCTGCGTGATCATTTGTTGGTTATGTTGTAGAAGGGATTTTGAGGGGGCTGAGATTTATAAGGTCTTTTTAGACTCGGAAAATGTGTGATTCTTTCATTTAGAATTTCTTTTTAGAGCCGGTGAACTTCTTTTTGGAAAAGCTGGGGTAACCTTATCCAGTTAGCATTTATTTTTTGCCCACAAATAGGAAATAAATTTGACTGGCTAATACATTGCAAGAGCTCCCCCTAAAGTGTCACCAGCATTAGAACTGGAAGAGCCCTTAACCTTACAGGTAGCTAGCCCAACCTCCTTACTTTATGCTTAAGGAAGATGGGGAGGCAGAAAGGCTGTGACTAGGCATGCTCTCATAGGGTTAGAATTAGAATTCAGAACCTGACTCAGTCCAGGGCTTCCCCCACTTCACTTTATGCTTCCTTCCACCTTCACTGACCTCCTACCTTTCTGGTATGAATCAAGGAGAGAATTCTGTACATTTTAGAAAGATTTTAATTTATTTTTTCAGCTTGCATCAAGTATATTTCATTTGCTCCTGTGGATTGTCCTGTTTTCTGGCATCATAGAGAAGCATTTCTTGTACATTTTCTACTTCACTAGTTTGATTTTAATTGCTGACAAATTGAATGAGAATTAAGCCCTGTCAGACTGCTGTAGTTGCAGCAGATTTCTCATGTTAGAAATTAGTCCATATATTCCCTGAGGAGTGTTATGCAAGTAATGGGTTCTTTCAGTTTTACTGCAAAATCTTGGTCTCCTTTTTCTCATTAGATGTTAAACACCCTTCTTCATAGTTAAAATATGCAACATCTGATTTACTTTAGAGGTTATTGTTGAAAACTCTAGATCAAATTCACATTCCTTTCATATCTCTCTATGGGATTTATTTAGTTTTAAAATCATTCTAAACCTCTGTCAAAACCACAAAAAAAAATGAGATCAGTTTAGAAATTCCTGTCTGTCCTTCATTCATGCTTTTGTGAAGACCAGAGACAGACACTGGGCCACAAACGCTTGAGGAGACAGCTGCAGTTCTTTATATTTGTGCAATCGTGGCTTAGATATATAATGCTTCTTTGTAACAAATGCACAGTTTGGGTTTTTATATGGTATTTCCAACTTCAAAGTTGTTGGCACTGTCCCTAAAATGGAGATCTGTCTTAGTGGTTTCACAGAATTGCTGCAGTCTGAAAGTTTTTTGGAACTTTTAAGTAATTATTCTGAGATTTTCTCAATGGGAAAGGGGTAAGGAAGGCTTCCTGAGTGAGCAGGTATCATGTGCTATTCCAATTGCGTATTCAAGGCATGAAGCAGTTCTCAGTAATGTTCTCTTTATACAATAGTCACACTCTTTACAAACCTAACTTATTTTGGGGTCTGTGTGACAACTTATAAAATTCTGAAATTTATCTCTTAGGTATTTCCCTTGTGATTATTACCAGAATAGCTACCACCTACTCCAGTAATCACATTGCAGAGCTTTGCCTGAATAAATTTTGAGAGATGAAATAGACTCCCATTTGAAGAAACCACAGAGCTAATTTACCTGACTCAGATTTCTGTCTATCTGTAGGCAAGTTGTAACTTAAAATTCCAAATTAATATTTTATGCTTATTGGAATTTGATCCTCCTTGAGCAAATATAGTTGCCTCTCATTATGTAAGCAGATAGTAGATTGTGTGTTCTGTGCTAGAGAAGCAGGGGAAAGGATGCGGCTGGATTTGGTGTCAAAAGACCTGGGTGCAATTCTAGACCTTGCATGACTTTGGCAAGTGACAACCTCTAAAGGCCTCATTTGTAAAATTAGGAGGTTGAACTAGCTCTCATTCCTGTAATACTTGTAGAAAAGGCATGTTTTTCTTTTGCTTTTATCATAATATTGAGGAGAAGTGATTCTTTTGCTGTTATATTAATAACCAATTGTTAAATTAGGATTAAGATTTTTGTGTCTTCATTCAGGGACCAGGCCCTGTAGAGAGTTGAAGAACCAGGCTGATAGGTATGATTACCCTACTCCTCGATCTTGGAAAGGACCTCACCCAACCAGAAGACCTTAGTTCTGTTTAAAGTATAAACTGAATCAAATCTAGCTGAATCCCAGCCTTATAAAGCATACGTCTATGCCCTTTGCAGCTACCCATTGTGATTTAGGGTAACCCAGCTCATGAAGGAGAAGCCTAAATAAACATAGTCGTCTGGGTAGAGATGAATTTTTTTGCCCAGATTGCTGGAGGCAGCTGAGTCTCACAATCAAGCCACATTCTCATCAGGAGGAGCTGATTTCAGCTCGCCTCCTCATTTGAAAGTCTACCTCCTCATTAATTATTCTCCAGTCGGGGTTGATTTTCACCTGTCAGGGGCACACATACCCCTTTTTCTGAAGGTATTTAAGTATTCCGTGATCTCCATGGTTTTGTCTTTGGTTAGTGAGAAAGACTACTGCACATCAATTTATTGATTATCAACTAGCCTAATTAATAAATTGATTATTTTTTAAAACAAAGCTACTTTAAAAAAAATAACCATTTTTTTTTTGTTTGTGTTTTGTTTTGTTTTTTGCTTTTTTGGAGGGGGAAGGTAGGGCAATTGAAGTTAAGTGACTTGCCCAAGGTCACATGGCTAGTTTTTTTGTGTGTCGGATGTCTGAGGCCAGATTTGAACTCAGGTCCTCCTGACTCCAGAGCCGGTGCTCTATTTACTGCGCCACCTAGCCGCCCCTAAATTGATTATTAATACCCAGAAAATGTCTCTCAGGCTATTCATTCTTCTCAGTATTTAATAGTTTCATATGTGAAGTCAAATAAATTAAAAATGCTGTATAAATGTCATTTTAATTAATGAAACATTGTGATGAGAATGTACCTTAAGAGTAGATAGAATAAGTCTATATCATTAAGATATGATTTGAGGAGTTATTAGGAGATGCCCACCCTCACCCCAATAACTACTCAGGGACCTCTGTGTCTGAAATTCTACCCCAAAGGATTGGTTGTATTTGTTAACCTTTGGTCTTTCTGGGAATCCTCTGTTAGAATTCAGGTAATCCTTGTGTAAATATCGTATCAAGTCAAACCAGATCCTTATTAAAACAATGGGATGCAGAAGGACTGATGAGTAAGATATACTTAGCCTACTTCATAGTTTTGGCTAAATCAGGCTCAGCTCTTTGAAATTGTAAAATCCAAGAATTTCTGTTCCCATTATGCCTTGAAGCTAAATAAAGGCCCGCCAGATTGAAATAAAGGTTTGAGATAGTTATCCTCATTATTTAAGACAGGTATGGAATGACAGAATTTAGGGAGTAGGAAGAGAAGGTGAGAAACATCATTTGAAGCATCATCTTGGATATCCTATTGAAAAGAGTTTTCTCCCATAGTGGAAATAGTAATGGTTCTAGAGTCAGAAAATCTGCATTCAAATACTCCCTCTGCTCTTTACTACCTGTATAATCTTGCATTAGTCACTTAAGTTTCCTGGGACTCAGTTTACTCATCTGTAAAATGACCCAGTCGTACTAGATTACCTCTGAGGTCCCCTCCAGCTGTGGCTCTGTGATTCTCCTAACCCATATATGTTTGTCAGAAATTAAAGTTACCTGCCTTGTTTGTCCATATACTTTATTTAGTGAAACAAATAGAACTTTAGGAAAGCATTCAGGGCTTCATGTTTGGATTTGACCTTTTGAAGAGACCTGATTGAGACCTCTCTCAGTGCCTTTGGCACAGACTTGGAGGCTGTCCTTTCTCCTCTGTGTAAATCAACTTCTGTTTCTGTAAGATGGAGTTTTTTTAGAACTGTATTTTTCTCATAGGGTTATTGTAAGGACAAGTAATAGTATGAGAAAGTCTTTTAGTGACTTGACAACAGAGGTCAGTGTTGATATCTGGGCCTTTCCTGGACCTGCTCATGTTGGAGCTGTACTTTGTATTAAAACTGTACCACCTCTGCAGTTCATACATGGTACAGCTATAATATGGGCAGCCATTAAAAGGTAGGGGGCTCAGTCTCCCACCTGTCATGGTCAGGGATGAAGAGAATACATTTTGAATCCCTGATGATAGTTTTCACTCTTTTGTTTGGCCTTTCCTTATCTTAATCCAGTCCACTATTGCCATGGTACAATAATGGATGAGGTCTTAAATGCCATAGGGACAGGTTTTGCATTCTGATTACCATTTGCCCTCTGTGTGAGTGAGGGCAGTGGTAAATGACTATGAGGAAAATGAGGAAGATCTTGGTCGACAGATTCATCATTTAATTAAGGAATTGAATGAATCACCTCTACAGTAAGAAAGCAAAGGAGATATAATTTAATTTTTCTTCTGATACGTGTTGTTCACTAAAATGGGACTATGCAAAAGCAATTAGCAAGCTACCTCCAATCACTCATGATTTTAACAGTTTACTTGACTGGAAAGAAATGAAATACCAGGGGGCCCGGGTGGGCTTCATGTGGTAGAGGAAAGAGCCCTATACTTGGAGTTCAGAGACCTTTGGCTTTAGATCTAGTTGTGATTCTGTGTACTCTTCAGCAAATCACTTTTCTAATCTGAGCCTCACTTTTCTCAGTCTTAAAATTCACATAACACCACTTGTCCTCTTAGCCCTGCCAGTTGTGGAATCAGATGAGAACATAACAGTGACAGATCTTTGATCACTATAAAGTATGATTCAAATATAAGGAATTATTGTTATTAGTGTTAGCATTCTTGTCACTAATTTAACAGTGGTCGTGGTAATGTGGTGTTGTTTAATTGAAAAGGAAAACTAGCTAGTCTCTGACCCTGACCTTGGGTAGGCAAAACCACTCTTTCTTAGGTCTTCCCTTCAGGCTTTTTCCTTCATCACCCCCATCCATTCTGTTCCCTATGAAGGGGGCCCAGGATGGGACTCTTTAAGCCTTCCCTGGAGAGTCAGTGGAGGAGAGGATTTGCCACAGACTACTACCTCGGAGAAGGTTTCCTCCTACCTGAACTTACCAAACCTCCCACCATGCATTTGGCTCACTTCGTTTCTAAATATGAGTCCAGATTCAGTCAATCTTTTCCTTGATTTGGGGAGCTATAATGATAGATACCACTAAAAATCCTTTTTGTCCATCTCAAGCCCCCAGCTGTTGATCTCAACCACAGAAAAATTTTCCCTTCTTTTCTTTCTTTGTACCCCAGGGTGACCTTAGTTTCTAGTTTAGTTTTACTTTTTCTCTGAGGAAACACACATACACACAATGACTATATCTTAGAAAAGCATTCTCAACGTGTGGGGATCCACAAAGTCAAAACTATTTTATAATAACACTAAGGTGTCTTAATTTCTAATATGATAAAAAAATATAGTTATAACCATCATCAACAAAGGCTCTTTGGAGAAGAGGCTCAATAATTTTTCAGAGTGTAAAGGGGTCCTGAGAACAAAAAGTTTGGAAACTGCTTTTTTAGAGAAACTGATTTCTTTTTGAGAACATTTAGCAAATACAGAAAGCAAACAGATTATAGAAGTGAGAAATGGGTTATGTGAGAGGTGTGTGTGTGTACATACAGACACACATACACATGATTAAACTCAAGAGTCAGAGTGAATTTCGACCCCTAGGGAGGTAAGAGTTGCACTATTTGTAGTTATGCCAACTGGGGCCAGCTGTAGTCTCTTTCTATCTCCCATCTCCTTTCCTTCTCATGGGGCACACAGGGTCCCATCCTCCTACCCCTATTCCCTCCCCACTTAACCCCTCCCACCGCCAAAAAAACTGGCCTCACTGGAATTTCTTCCTGTGTCCTAATAGCAGTACTTCCTACAACCACCCTTCACTGTGCTTGCATTTTTTTCTGATGGCCATCCCCTCCTGGTACACTTCTGCCCATTCCCTCTCCCTTACGAAGAGAAAGAAGGGGTCTAGCTTTGTCAGTTTCATAGTTGTCCAAGGCTGAAACAGATATGCATTTGTGAATCCCCAGTTATTATAAGAATTATTTTTATTTTTTTTTGTATTATGAGAATTTTTTTAAACCAGCCATTAAGTAATATCCATTTTTAGTTTGCTTCCTGGAGAATGAATTAACTTTAATTAAAATTTTTCCCCAAACATAGACTCTGTTTAACCAGGAATTGACTGAATAAGTGAAGAAATGAGCAGGACCCATCTTAATGTGTCAAGTAAAAACCATAGAATGCCAGAGGAATTTATTTCAGACCCTGAGCAGCACCTAAGTTTGGAGTATCCCTGGAGCCCAGTTACCATAACATAACAGGAGCATTAGCAAATTCCCCACGCTCTTAAACCACAGTGTGAATATTGTGTAGAACGAAAAGCTTTATCTTTTGTCTCCATCTCTGTGCAATTGAATTTCACCAAGTCTGTTGTTTACCGCATTCTGAAGATTGCTTGGGAGAAAAGACCTAGCCAAGTCTTTGAGAAATGAATTTGTCTCCTGTCAGAAGTAAAATTTGTCTAGTTCTTTGCCTAAAAATTTAGTCCAAGTTGTTTCCAGAATTGTGAATGAACAATATCGTTTATGCCAAATAGAACTCAGTCAAATGTCTCTTTAACTTATGCAAAGTTAATTAGACTCTCAGCATGGTTTCATTCTTTTTTAACAAGCTCTTGTGCTCACAATTTGTTCTTTTACTTGAAATGTTATTATTTTCCTCCTATGATCTTTGTGGTTTACCTTATTTGCAAAGCCTCCTGATTTGACTGACATATTTAATAGGCAATCCTTGAACCTTTCAGGAAAAATTGAGGTTTAAGGGGTAAGCTAGATAGAAAAACCTTGAAAATCCCCAGAGGACATCTCTCAGGCCCAACAAAGTGCTTTGGACATTTGAGTGAACCACACTCCTCCAACCTGAGTTTATTTGCAGAGAAATTGAGCTGATAATGAAATAGATAGTAGATAGAAGAGATTATTTGGAATGTTAGGCTGTGTGACCCTGGGAAAGTCACTTAACCTCCCTCAGGCTCAGATTCCTTGTCTATAAATTGGGATTGATTATAGCATCTAGTTCACAGGGTTATTATGATGATCAAAAGAGATAATATACCTTATTGTAAACCTTAAAAGAGCAATGTAAATGCTAGCTAGCTAGATGGGTAATTAGCTAGCTAGTAATAGGAGAATGGCCTGAAATGGGCCATTTAGAAAGGAGAATTAAGGGTTAGATATGTATTTTTTTTTTAAAGCAATTGGGGTTAAGTAACTTGCCCAAGGTTACACGGCCAGTTTTTTTTGTGTGGGTGTTAAGTATCTGAGACTGGAACCGATCTCGGGTCCTCTCGACTCTGGGGCCTGTGCTTTTACTCACTGCGCCACCTAGCCACCCCTGGGTTAGATATTTAATACTGACAATAATAATAGCCTTTCTTTTTCAAGAACTTGCTTCTTTGGGCAACAGTGGACCCATGTTTATCTTGCTGACTTAATCTGAAATGTTGGGTTTTTTTCCCTCAAATGAACATGATTTCCCTAAAGGAACACCAAATAAAGACAAATTTAAAACTGGGAAGTTCAAATAACATTACTGGGAGAAATTCTAAATGATCAGGAAAGATTTTAATGTTTGAGTTTTAATATTTCTCATTAAATGAAGAGGACTCAGGCCCTATCCCTGAGAGAACAGTTTACAAGGTTCTTGTCCTTTGTCCTTCGTTCTGGAAGAGGACCATGACATCAGAGAGATGATGCCATAACATGCAAGTGAACTGGATTTAAGTGAGGGAGGCCTGTGCCAAGTCACCAGTGTCTATGCCAATGTTTCTCCTCAAGTTTAGCAGGCTAAGGATTAGGATGAGACCAACTGTTATCATCAGCTGCCTATTCAAGACCTGCTTCCAGGTCATTCCAAACATCCTGGTGAGGAGAGGCCACTTGAAAGAGGTGGCATTGATGCCTCAAAGGAGCTAGGCATTCCAAGAAATGAGAGAAAGAGCATTCCAGACCTGGGGTCAGCTCGTACAAAGGTGCAGAGATGAGGAATGGGAGATGTCATGTATGATGGACGCAAGTTGATTACATTGCCTGGAGCTTAGGGTGTGTGAAGGGGAGTAATGTAGAATAAACCTGGAAAAACAGATGGGAGCCAGATTGTGAGGGCCTTGAAATTGCAAACAGAAGCTTGTATTTTGTCCTAAAGGCAGTAGAGCTGTTGGCTCCCATGTCATCCAAGCCTTATGACTAGTCAGGCAACCTTGTCAAAGGAAGAGTGGGCGCCTGTGATAGTGACATTTCTTCCTAGCACTGGGTCATCCCATATGGATTCTAGGATGGTTTGGAGCTGAGTAAGAGGCACAAAAGGGTGGGGATGGGAATACATAGTAGTGGAAGGGCAGATGACAAGGTCCTTGAAATAGCTGGGAGTGGGGAGATGAAGCTTAACCTGGGACTGGATAATTATAGAGGCTCAAGTTGATTAAAAAAATTTTTTCCTCCAATGATGGACAGGGCAGAACTGCCATAAAGAAATTCGAGTAGCCAAAAAGTAAGTCACATACTAGCCTTATGACCCTGAGCAAGTCAATTAACCCTGTTTACCTCAGTTTCCTCATTTGTAAAATGAGCTGGAGAAGAAAATGGCGAACGATTCCAGTATCTTTGCCAAGAAAACCCCAAATGGGGTCATGAAGAGTTAGGGCATGATTGAACAACAACAAAAATTATTAGGATAGAATTGAAATCACCATTCCATTTGTATTCAACCCATATTTCAGTGCTGGTTTCCCAAAATGATATAGCAGTGGCAAAGGGACTCCAAATAAATTATTGCCTTCCTGAACATCTCCATATCGAATGTGCCAGTGAATATTGCTGATGTTGGTCACTATTTTGTGGGTGTGGCTTCCAGTTTTCTACAGTGCACAGGTGAACACTGTTTTGTTTTATTTTGTTTTGTTTTTGAGGCTGCAGCCATTGTTTTTAAGAGCCCTTTGCTTCTGGCTTCATTTCAGTGCCCTTGCTGAGAAAATCCCTCCCTATCCCTCCCCCCATTTTCTTTCTAGCTATGTGATAGCTACTCTTTTCATCTCCATTGGGTCCTATCAGTTCACAGCTAGGCTGCATGATTTGAAGTTGTGATTTTTTTAAATGGTTGCTTGGTTTTGTTTTTTAAATAATATTTCCATGTATCTATAAATGTAGAGTAAACATTAAACTCTGATCCAATTTTCTTCAAGAAATTGACAAGAGGGTGATAAGGAAGCCATAATTCTGAGTAGAAGAATGAGAGTGGGGTGGAGTGGGGAAATAAGCTTTTGTTTGGAAGGTAGGGCCAGATTATTTAAATAGACATGTGTGTGTATACACATACATATATTATGCCTACATACACATGTGTATACATATTACTTAAACAGAAGCATTAAAAGAAAAGAATTGAAAAAAATTCAGATACATGTCAACTGGTAAGGAACAGACTAGACTTTTCATTGCATTATGCATTTTAGAGCTTTATAACCAAACAATGAAGAATTCTTTTTTCTTTCTGGTTTAGATCATCATGCTAAAGAATGACATTTACCATTGCAAAGCATCAGGAATATTTTTGCGCCTGGAAGCAGGAGGCTTGATTGCTGACAATAACATTTACTCCAATTCTGAGGCTGGTGTGGATATCCGAAAGGGAGCCAACCCATTCATACTGGTATTACTCCATTTACTCTTCTTTTTTAAAAACTTGACTACCAGACTTTTCTAGTTTCTGCTAACATTTAAAAATTACTTTTGTTAATTTGTTCAGTCTTCCCTCTGTTTCATGACTCATTCTTTGGCTCTGTTCATTCTCTCTATCTCTCAAACACACATGCTAGCGTGTGTGCACACGCACACACACACAGAATTTACTCGTCTTTTCTTCTCCTTCTGCTTTTGTTGCTTTCTTTTCTAACTCTTCATCCTATTTGACTTTTTCTCCTTCCTACTCCATCTTATATTTTTCTTCAATCATTTTTTTTCTTTATTTTAGTTGCAGGACATTCATTCATTCAGTAAACATTTAAGTACCTATTGGTGAAAGAACAATTCCTTACCTGTAAGAACACTTAAGACTTTATAGAGACAGATCAATAATTGAAGTAAAAAGTTAATGTTATAGAAAATTACATTTAGAATTTTAGTTCTGCCTTAAGATCATTTGTTGCATAGGCATTTTGAAACTAGAGTAAATTTGGTTTTATACTAATATGAGTAATAGCTAGTAAGTCAGCAACATTTATTAAGTACCTACTATGTGCGGGGGACTATGCTAAGTGCTGGGGATATAAAGAAAGACAGAAATAGTTCCTGTCCTCAAGATCCAACAGGGGAGACAACATGCAAACAAACAAACAGCTATGTACAAACACCATATAAACAGGACAAATTGGAATTAGTCTTAGAAGGAAAGTGCCAGCATTATAGGAGATCAGATAAGACTTCTTGCAGAAGGTTGGATTTTAGCTGGGACTTGAAGGAAGCCAGGGAAGCCTGGAGGTGGAAATGAGGAGGGTGAACATTCCAGACATGAGCGATAGCCAACAAAAATACACAGAGGAGAAGGGAACTGGAGTACCTTGTGCAAGGAGCAGCAAAGAGGCCAGAGTCACTGGATAAAAGAATTTATGGAAAGGAATCAAGTATAACAAGACTTAAGGGTAGGAAAAGGCCAGGTTATGAGGGCTTAAAAAGCCAAACAGAAACATTATTTCTTTGAACTTCAAACTTGTTCCGTCTTAGCTATAAAATATTCTCCAGAATTCTCTGGAAGCAGCAGTTCTCAGGACATATTTACTGAAACTAGGGGGAAAAATTAAGCCCTCCTTGTTTTCTTTAAGGCACCAAGTAAACAATTAAAAACCTGTATTTCTGTTGCCTTTAACCATGAAACTGTTTTATAGATTGAAAGAAATGTCACTATATTCTATTCCAGGATCCAGAGGAGGACAATAATGAGGTAAAATGATGGGTTAGATTCCTTTAACCTGTAGGAAAATGCTCTTCTCTGATAGGACAAACCAGGACTGTTGATTTTTATGTCTGAGTAATATTTAAGAGTTCTGGGAATCTCAGTAAGAATCAAAACTGTCATTCCAAATGAGAAGAAAGCTTCCGGGTTACAGGTAGCAAGAGGATTAATTTCTGAAATAAGAGCTTTTACTTTTAAAACTGTTGTTTAAGAAGTTTTCCCACCTTCACTGAAAGAAAAATAAGTGCTATGTCTTTTTGTGGACAGAGAAGAATGTTGCTAAGGTTGGCTTGTGGTGTCTACAGTTTCTGTCCAGATTACAGAAAGGGACTAGAAATGGAAATGCCAGTAGTCACAGTGGTTAACATTGATTTCTTGTTACCCACATCAATAGAAAACCCTGCGAAGAAATTATACAATTATCCCCAGTTTATGGACAAAGAAACTGATGCATTCAGAGGTTAAAAATCTATGTCACACAGTGAAGTAGAAGTTTCCCTCATATTTCTATATTATATTATTTGTTGGGAGACATCTTATTTGGACTTTTCTTCATCAGAATTGTGTAATATTATATCCACAACTAGTTTTATTTAGTATTTCGGTGCTGTAAAGCATCATATTTGAACTTTTCACACATGATCCTTATTTAGGGAACTTGGGACAGGAGGCTATCTCAGGGTAGCATTTCAGGGATGGGACATAGTTTGCTAGCATATCTTTTTTTTTTTCTAGTTCAATGGAAAACATGAAAGTTATTATTAGTGAGGAAGCAAAGGTCATATGCTTCCTTGGAAGAAATTGCTTTGGTCTATGTAATACTGGTTCTGCTTTAAATCAGCCACCCTGCTTCTGCCTACAGTTCAGGGTTCACTTTTACCAGCCTATGAAGCATCATCTATTAAACAAGATAAGTGTGTTTTATCCTCTTTAAGTGGTACATTGGGATCCTGAAAGACCAACAAAAAACTTTTTAAAATTGCCTTTCTTTTCTTTTAATACATATTTTTTAACACTATGAACCATCTTGAGACATGGTAGACAGAATACATTTGGAGTCTAGAAGGTCTGAGTTCAAATCTTGCCACCGACATTTAACTATCCATATTACCCTGGGCAAGCCCCTTAACCTCTCTCAGCCTCAGTTTCCTCATCTGTAAAATGGGGATAATAAGGACATCTAATAGGGTTCTTGTAAGGAACAAATAAGGTAAGATAAGTAAAGTGCTTTGCACACCTTAGAGTGCCATGCAAATGCTGTTATTGTTAGAGTGCCATGCAAATGCTGTTATTGTTATTGTTACTATTTGGCCCTCATAAATGACATTAGAGGAGTGGCTAGGTGGCACAGCGAATAGAGCACCAGCCCTGGAGTCAGGAGGACCTGAGTTCAAATCCAACCTCAGACACTTAACACAAAAACTAGCCATGTGACCTTGGGCAAGTCCCTTAACCCCAATTGCCCTCCCTTCCCCCCTCCAAAAAGAAAAAAAAATGACATTAGAGAGAAATGTCAGCCAGCCTTTTAGATTAGCATAATGTTAAAAAATATGTCTTTATTAGATTATTCAAATTGACATCCTCCTTTTCTAGTATGAGTGGAAGGTGAAGAATCTATAATTAGACAAGCAGTCTACCATTAGACAAGCATGGCCAAATTATTTTCAGTAGCTGAGCCAAAGAAAGGAAAGCATGTGGTCCATTATCATGGTTTTGTGTGTTTTAAATCCCAAACAAAATGAAATTATTTTCTTTCTTCATGAAAAAAAACCCAAGCTATTTTTGTCATCCGTCACTCACTGTCATGACTGATATTTCTTCTGTTTTGCCTTTTATTCTTTTTGTATGTGCATAAAAATTCTGCAGTGTAATAGGATACACAGTGGCCTTCGTTCAGGCATTGTCGTCCTTGGCAACGGAAAAGGCATCATCCGTAGCAATCAAATATATGGAAATAAAGAAGCTGGCATTTACATTTTGTATAATGGAAATCCCATTGTGAGGTATGTTTATTCAGCCTCCTCACTCCTCTTCTCTCCTGCCTTATGTCTTCTACATCTGCTTTTCCTGTGGCCTCTACTCCCCTTCCCACCATGTACACCATGTATTTTGAGTTTCATGCTTGATGTTTTCACAAGTTAAACATCTTCCACAGTTGAAAAATACCCAGGTAGCTACCTTACACAAGCATAATAGATTCTCTTTTCTCCCTTTATTGATTTAGTTCCAATAAAATTATCATAGTATGACAGGAAAACGAATGATCACAGGTTGTATCCCTAACAAACTAAAGTACAAACTGTTTTGTTAAAACAAAACTAATTTCTAAAACTATCTTTAAATTAAACCCTTGACTATATACTTGAGAGTTGTGACTCATGTTCACACAGTTCTAACTGCATTGACACGAATATTATGGTCTATGAAACACCCACATTAGTACATTTTAATAAATTGTTACCAAGAACATTTGGCCTTTCATATGTGGGGGAGGAAGGTTCCAACAAAGCATGCTGTGACAGTTTCATTTTGGAGTGAGAGGGAGGTTTTCAAAAAATTTTATGCTTATTTTTTATTTTTTATGCTTTATTATTTTTTAGTTCTCATGACATCCCATTAATCAGAGCCATAGGCTTTGATTTAGCCTTTAGGATATATGGAGAACTAAATTATCAAACACTGGGTAGATTTAAACTGAGGAATTATCTTTGAGCTCCTGAAAAATAGAAAATTTACATTAAAAATTCTTTTGCATTTCTGTTGTATTTGTAGACATGTAAAAAGCTTACCAGGAATGGGCTAAATATACCAAGTGCCTTGACAAGATTGTTTCACAGAGTTGAAGCCTGAGTAGATGAGAAGAGGCAGTGGGGGAAGAAGGATTAGGGAAGAAGGGGCAAGTAAGACTTGGGATTACTCTGCCCCCAAACTCCTGATAGAATTTTTCAAACTTCAGAGTGAGACTGGAACTACAAATCCTATTTTTTCATTCAAGAAGTTAAGGCTGAGCTCTCAAAAAGCACATAGATATATGTTACTTAATAACCCTCCACCACCAAAAAAAATTATTACTTTTGCAGTTTTATACTTCAAGAATCTAGAGATGGTGAGCTGAGTTGGTTAGACTAGTGATCATCAGTTTTCAGACTCTAGAGGTTACCTAATCCAGACTTCGACCTATAAACCTGTGGTCTGTGAGGATCTTGTAGATAATTTGAAAGAAAAGTGTTTTATTAGTGTTTATAGTTTGGTAAAGTCCATTATCATTGATTATTCGTTATATCAAATGAAGACTGATATTATTTAATGATCATCATTTTTTCCACCAATTTTGTCAAGGCTCTTTTCAGTAGCAGGCCAAAGAGGATGGAGTAGGTGGGTCTTGAGGACTTTGGCCCGTTGAAATGGTCCATAGACTGAAAAAGTTTGAGATTTACTTGGGTAGAGCATTGTCTGATGTGAACAGAGTTGAAGAGTTGATCCTTGTGTGACTTTTAAATACAGTTTTATACAGAAAAAAATAGTGTTTCACAGACCATGACCCCCAACACCCAATGTGTCACTTTGTAAGTATATGTCTTTGCTCACTAGTGGTGCTTGGTGAAAGAGTTTCATTGGGTCAACACTACTAAAAAACATATCTTCCTCTAACTGAAGTTTAGTAGGAACAACAATATATACAAAGTAGAACACATAACCATTTTACATAGAAGGTTTTGAGTTCTGTCAGAGGAAAAGCAAAATGGTATCAAATACATCGCATCACGCTGAATTGTCTTTCTGCTCCAAAATGACTGCAATTAGTCTATTTTCTTTTTTAAATAAGTTTTTATTAATATCCTTTGGAGCAAAAAAAAAAATTAAAAAAGAGGTGACTAGGTGGCGCAGTGAATAGAGCACTGGCCCTGGAGTTAAGAGGACCTGAGTTCAAGTCCAGCCTTAGACATTTAACACACACACACACACACACACACACACACACACACACAAAACACTAGCCGTGTGACCTTGGGCAAGTCACTTAACCCCAATTGACCTCCAAAAAGCAAAAAAAAAATTTTAATAAAAAAATATCTTTTGGGGTCTTTTTATATTATTATAGTTATCCCCACTATCCGTCTCCCTCCCACTACCAGTCATTCCTTATAACATATAGTATTTTTAAAAAGGAAAAAAAATAAGCACAACATTGAAAAGATACAAAAACATATGCAATGTGGAACGCCTATAGACATACTACCTTCATGAATAAGTGGCTTAGGGATGTCCCCTCATATCTCTTTATTCAAGTTATGCTTGATCTTTATAATTTTGTTACATTTATTTATGATTTTTTTGCTATGTGTTTTTTTTTCCATTTGTAATGTATGTTTACTGGGTATATCATTTTCTTGGTTCTGCTCACTTCACTCAGCATTAAATCATATAATAAAGTGGATGGTACCACTCCCTATGGGGCACTGGAACAATCCAGGAATGGGGGTGGTAGTAGCCTTGGGTGCAGTTGTGGGGTGCTGAATAAGGGGACAATGGAAGCATAAGGAAAGAAGAGAAGAGAAGAAAATTTTGGAAAACTGTATATGTTTCATCTGTTATATTAACAGAATTAAAGTTGTAGTGATTACATTATTTTCCAAATCAACACACAAAATGCAAATTATAACCCATAAGTGGTCAAGTCCACCAACAGGTCTTAACAAGCAAGTGTTGGCAGACAAGTGTGTCATCCATGTTGGGAAGTCCATCATACATCCACTGTAATGACTTGTTTACAATATGATACCATATGGTTATATGACACAATATTGCATCATCAAAATTTCAATGCGGGAAAAAACCCACATATTTACAATAAATTATTAAATTTAGGACGTGTCATTGTAAAATATATATATATATACATATATAGTTTTAAAGTGATCCAAATTTCCTAAAAAAAAAAAACCCAAACAAAAAAAGTTAAAGGGTTGAAGAAAGTAGATTTCCAGGGGTTGCTGAGTAATTTTTTTTTAAAGGGGGCAGTAAGCCAAAGAAGTTTGGGAACCTCTGATATAGATCTTTCTATGTTTCTTTGTAGGATTTAATCTGTTTTCAAGAAAATTTCCAGTCAACTCATCAGGTCACATAATTCATCATATCTCAGTTAATTCAGATATTTTTGACTGGATTATTTAGGTAATTGTGGGTGTATTTGGCATTAAATATAGATAAAAGTATCATAAACATTATTTTGAGATTTGATGGCATCTTTATGGCTAAGGTTTTGCTACATGGAGTATGTCCATGGCATTAATATGTCCCCCAGTCAATCCTTTTCCATACCCTACCCATTGCTACCATAAATTTCCATTGTTGCAACTCCCCTCTCCTCCTCCCCCAATCTACCCCAAGTAGATGTAGCAGTTTTGCATTTTGGGGAATTGAGTGATTGCCGCTGCCCCTTTCTTGGTCAGGCCATATCCATCCTATATCATGTTTTTATTCACCTTGGTCTTATTCACAAAAGGCTACAAAGTTTAAGATGGATGCATTAGTCCTAGGGTAGGGGTGCTACTACTCATTTGAGGGTGGTGTGGTAGCAACCAGTTACCTTATCCTTTTCAAGGTCCTGAAAGTTGTGCATGCCTTTCTTTGTGGTTGTCTACATGATAATTTGTGATACATCATTCCTCATTGGCATGTCTTTTGAGCTTAAACAAATGGCATTTTTTCATTTTACCACTTTGCTTTATCTTTGTTTTGCGTTGATCTTTAAGGCCTCATTTTTCTTTTCTTTTTCTTTCCCCCCCAACTTAATAAATTGTATTTTTTTCCAATTACATGTAAAGATAGTTTTCAACATTTATTTTTGTAAGATTTTGAGTTTCAATTTTTTCTCCCTCTCTCTTTCCTTCTCCTTCCCCCTCCCTAAGACAGTAAGCAGTCTGATATAGATTATACATGTACAGACATGACTGTACATGTATAATCTATATCAGACATTATTCATGTTATATTCACACATTATTCATGTTGTGAAGGAAGAATCAGAACAAAAGGGAAAAACAATGGAAAAGAAAAAAAACAAAAAAAAGTGAAAATAATAGGCTTCAATCTGCATTCAGACTCTAAAGCTCTTTCTCTGGATATGGATATCATTTTCTTTTTAAAAAATTTTATGTTGATTTTTAGTAACATTTTGAGCTACAAATTTTCTCCCCACCACCCCAGAATAGCGATCCCACTAAATACCCCCTCCCCCAATATGCTCTCTCCTATATCCTTCCCCATTCCCCCCCAACTTTCCAATAGGGCAAGATGGATCTCCATACCCCACAGTGCCTGTATATCTTATTTCCCAGTGCATATAATAATAGTAATAATTTTTTTAAACATTTGATTTTAAAACTGTGATTCCAGATTCTTTCCTTCTTCCTTCTCTACCCATACTTACTGGGAAGATAAGCAGTTCAATATAGGTTGTACATGTGTAGTTATGCAAAACATTTCCATAATGGATATATTGTGAAAGACTGACTATATTTCCCTTCATCCTATCCCACCCCCACTTGTTCTATTTTCTACTTTGACCCTGTCCCTTTTTAAAAGTTTGTGCTTCTAACTACCCTCCCCCCCAATCTGCCCTCCGTTCTATCATCCCCCCTCTTTTTCCCTTAACCCTACTTTCCTGTAGGGTAAGATACCCAATTGAGTGTGTATGTTATTCCCTCCTTAAGCCCAATTCAATGAAAATAAGGTTGACCCATCCCCTTTTGCCTTCCTGTTCTTCCCTCCATTGTAACAGTTTTCCCTTGCCTCTTTTATATGAGATAATTTACTCTATTCTGTCTCTTCCCATCTCCTCTCATTATATTCTTCTCTCACCTCTTAATTTTATTTTTAAAACATCATCCCTTCCTATTCAATTGATCCTGTGCCCTCTGTCTATGTATACCTGTGCACATATATACACACACTCACATATGTATTTATACACCCATATACCCTCCTATATAGACATATGTATATATACATACACACTCACACACACACACATATACACACATACATTCATATTCCCTTCAACTATCCTTATACCGAGAAAATTGTTTTTCCATGTAGGAATGAAAATAGTTCAACTTTGATAAGTTCCTTATGATTTCTTTTCCCTATTTACCTTCTCATGCTTCTCTTGCTTCTTGTATTTGAATGTCAAATTTTCTATTCAACTCTGGTTTTTTCATCAAAAATGCTTGAAAGTCTTCTATTTCATTGAATGACCATATTTTCCCCTGAAACATGATACTCAGTTTTGCTGGGTAGGTGATTCTTGGTTTTAATTCTACCTCCTTTGACCTCCGGAATATCATATTCCAACCCTTTGATCCCTTAATGTAGAAGCTGCTAGATCTTGTGTTATCCTGATTGTGTATCCACAATATTGAAATTTTTTCTTCTTGGCTGCTTGTAACATTACCTCCTTGATCTGGAAATTCTGGAACCTGGCTATAACATTCCTCGTTTTCTTTTTGGGATCTTTTTCAAGAGGTGATCGGTGGACTCTTTCAACATCTATTTTGCCCTCTGGTTCTAAAACATTAGGGCAATTTTCCTTTAGAATTTCTTGAAGGATGATTTCTAGGTTCTTTTTTTCATCATGGCTTTCAGGTAGACCAATAATTTTTAAATTATCTCTCCTGGATCTATTTTCCAGGTCAGTGGTTTTTCTAATGAGATATTTCACATTGCCTTCTATTTTTTATTTGTTTGGATCTGTTTAATAGTATCTTGATTTCTCATAAAGTCATTAGCTTCCATTTGCTCCAGTCTAATTCTGAAGGAATTGTTCTCCTCAGCGAGCTTTTGAAATTCTTTTTCCATCTTGCAAATTTGGCTTTTTACGGCATTCTTCTTCTCAATGGCTTTTTGGGCCTCTTTTGCCATTTGAGTTAGTCTATGAAGTGTTATTTTCTTCAGTCATGTTGTTGACTTTCTTTTCATGATTTTCTTGCATCATTCTCATTTCTCTTCCCAATTTTTCCTCCACTTCTCTTACTTGGTTTTCAAAATCCTCCTTCAGCTCCTCCATTACCTGTAACCAGTTCCTATTTTTCTTGGAAGCTTTTGGTGTAGGAGTTCTGACTTCATTGAGTTCCCCCTGTTCCATGCTTTGATCCTTTTTGTCCCCAAAACAGGAATCTAAAGTTTGACTTCTGTGCTTGCTTTGCTTCCTTTGCTTGCTCATATTTCCACTCAATTACTTGACTTTTGAGCTCTTTGCCACAGTAGAACTCTGCTTCCAGAGAGGGAGAGCTTTGTCCCAAATCTCTGGGGTTTTCACAGCTGCTGGAGCTATTAGTTGGGTGCCCTCTCTGAAGCCTCCACAGTCTCTGGTCCCACACCCCAGGACCTCCACCCTAGACTGCAATCCAGATCCAAGCAGGTTAAAGCAAGAGCAATTATCCTCTGACTGTTTGCTTGGCCTCTCTACGATCTACAGGCCAGGAGCTCTGAAGCAGCCATGTGAAAGGGGCTGCAGGGCCTCCTCACCTCCCCCATTTCTCACCCCAGGGGGCAGGGGCCAGACCCCGCCATCCCCCCAGTTCCAACAGAGTTCTACACTGACCTTTTACTTTGTCTTTGGCATTTGATTCTGGAAACTGCCACAGCTACTGGTGATCCACTCTCCTGAAGTCTGCTGCAACCATTGGTCAAGGCAGCCCTAGGACTAAAACCACGGGCTCATGCGGGACTGGGCTTGGCTCCTAGCATGTTGTGATGAACCCTCCCTGTCCTGTTGGGCTGCTTTCAGCGAGAGATTTGTTTCTCTCTGTCACTTTATAGGTTGTGTAGCTCTAAAATTTGTTTAGAGTCACATTTTATAGGTATTTGAGGTGGTTATGGGCAGAGCCCATGGAGTTTTCCTGCTTCTACACTGCCCCCCGGATAGCATTTTCCATCATGAGTCTTTTAGAATTGTCTTGGATCATTAGTGTACTGAGAAGAACTGAGTCTATCATAATTGATCATTGCACGATGATACTGTTACTGTGTAAAATGTTCTCCTAGTTATGTTCACTTCACTCAGCATCATGTAAGTCTTTCCAGGTTTTTCTGAAATCTTCCTGCTTCTCATTTCTTATAGCACAATAATATTCCATCACAATCATATACCACAACTTGTTCAACCATTCCCCAATTGATGAGCATCCCCTTCCAATGCTTTGACAACACAAAAAAAATATAAATAACAAATTATTACATTTAAGATGTCATTTTAAAAAATTGTATTTTTAAAATGATCTAAATTTTGAAAAACAAAACAAAATGAAAAACATATAAACATTTTTTTGTACATATGGGTCCTTTTCCTTTTTTTATGATCTCTTTGGGATACAGACCTAGTAGTGGTGTTGCTGGATCAAAGGGTATGCACACTTTTATAGCCCTTTGGGCATCATTCCAAATTGCTCTCCAGAATGGTTAGATCAGTTCACAACTCCAACAATGCATTAGTCTTTAAATTTTCCCAACATCTTCTCTAACATTTTCCTTTTTTGTCATTTTAGCTAATTTGGTAGGAATGAGGTGGTACCTCAGAGTTGTTTTAATTTGCATTTCTTTAACCAATAGTGATTTAGATAATTTTTATATGTCTACAGATAGTTTTGATATTTTCATCTGAAACTGCCTGTTTATATCCTTTCACCATTTGTCAATCAGGGAATGACTTGTATTCTTATAAATGAGTCCGTTCTTTATTATTTGAGAAATGAGGCCTTTTTCAGAGATAATGGCTGTAAATATTGTTTCCTAGCTTTCTGCTTTCCTTTTATTCTTTGTTGCATTGGTTTTGTTTGTGCAAAACCTTTTTAATTTAATGTAATCAAAATTATCCATTTTGTATTTAATAATGTTTTTTATCTCTTGTTTGGTCATAAATTCTTCCTTTCTCCATAGTTGCTCCATAGATCTGACAGGTAATCTATTTCTTTCTCTCCTTATTTGCTTACGTTTTTTTTTTAATTTATTTGCTTTTTTTCTAATCAGTAGTGATTTAGAGCATTTTTTCATATGACTATAGATATAGCATTGATTTATTCTTCTGAAAATTGCCTGTGCTAATCCTTTGACTGTCTGTCAATTGAAGAATGCTTCTTATTTTTATAAATATGGCTTAGTTCCCTATATATTTGTGGCCTTTATCAGAAAAACTTGTTGTAAATTTTTTCCTCAGTTTTCTGCTTTCCTCTTTTCTTCTAATTTTGACTGCATTGGTTTTATTTGTGCAAACACATTTTAATTTCATGTAATTAAAATTATTCATTTTGGCTGCATTGGTTTTATTTGTGCAAAACCTTTTTAATTTCATGGAATCAAAATTATTCATTTTACTTCCCATGATCCTCTCTATCTTTTATTTGTTCACAAGCTCTTTTTATCCATATCCATAGATCTGACAGATAAATTTTCCAGTGTTCTCCTAATTTATTTATGACATGACTCTTTATGGCTAAATTATTTGCCCATTTTGATCTTATATTGATAAATGGTGTGAGATGTTGGTCTCTGCCTACTTTCTGCCAAACTTTTCCAGTTTTCCTAGCAATTTTTGTCAGATGATGAATTCTTGCCCCAAAAGCTTGGATCTTTGGGTTATCAAACTCTAGATTACTGTGGTAATTTACTAATATATATTGTGTACTTAATCTGTCCTACTGATCCACTACTATTTCTTAGCCAGTACCAGATTGTTTTGATGATTATAATTTTTTTTGTTTTTGTTTGTTTTGGGTTTTTTTGGTGGGCTGTTGGGGTTAAGTGACTTGCCCAAGGTCACACAGCTAGTAAGTGTTAAGTGTCTGAGGCCTGATTTGAACTCAGGTCCTCCTGACCTCAGGGCCAATACTCTCTACTCACTGTACCACCTGGCCACCCCAAAATTAACCATATATATATATTTTTTTCTTTTTCCTTTTTGGAAGGCATTTGGGGTTAAGTGAGTTGCCTAAGGTCACACAGCTAGTTTTTGTGTTAAGCGTCTGAGGTCGGATTTGAACTCAGGTCCTCCTGACTCCAGGGCCAGTGCTCTATTCACTGCACCACCTAGCTGCCTCATGATGATTACCGTTTTTTAATAAAGTTTTGAGTTGGTACTGCTAAGAGACCTTCCTTCACTCCCCCCCCCCCCATTAATTCCCTTGATATTCTTGACCTTTTATTCCTCCAGATGAATTTTGTTAGTTTTTTCCTAGTCTTATAAAGTAATTCTTTGGTAGTTTGATTGGTATGGCACTCAATAAGTAAATTAATTTAGGTAGAATAGTCATTTTCATGGTATTGGCTCAGCCTACCCATGAGTAATTAACATTTCTCTGGTTGTTTAGATTTGTCTTATTTGTGTGAAAAATGTTTTATAATTGTGTTTAGATAGTCTCTGGGTTTATCTTGGCAGGTAGAGTCCCAAGTATTTTATAATATCTCTAGTTATTTTAAATGGAATTTCTCTTTCTATCTCTTGCTTCTGAGCTTTACTGGTTTATGTATACACACACACACACACACACACACACACACATATATATATATGAAAATATATATACATATAAGTGCTGATGATTTATGCAGGTTTATTTTATATCCTGCAACCTTGATGAAGTTATTAATTGTTTCAAGAAGTTTTTTAGTTGATTCTCTAGGGTTCCCTAAGTATGCCATAATATCATCTGCAAATAGTGATAGTTTTGTTTCTTCTAGTTTCTTCAGTTTCTTTTTCTTGTCTTATTGATATAGGTAGCCTTTCTAATGCAGTATGGAGTAATGATGGTGATAATGGACATCCTTTTTTACCTCTGATTTTTACTGGAAAAGCTTCTAGCTTATCCCTATTACAGATTATACTTACTCTTGGTTTTAGATAGATACTGCTGATCATTTAAAGAAAGGTTTCATTTATTCCTATTCTTTCTAGTGTCTTTAATAGGAATGATTATTGTATTTGGTAAAACTCGTTTTCTGTCTCTATTAAGATAATCTTGTGATTTTTATTGTTTTTTTATTGAAATGGTCAATTATGCTGATAATTTTTCGAATATTTACTTAGCCTTGCATTACCAGTATAAATCTCCCCTGGTCATAGTGTATGATTTTTGTGATATATTGTTGTAATACCCTTATTAGTATTTTATTTAAAAACTTTGCAGCAATATTCATTAGGTAAATTGGTCTATATTTTTCTTTCTCTATTTTGTTCTCCCTTGTTTAGATATCAAAACCATATTCATATCACAAAAGGAATTTGGTAGAACTCCATCTTTACCTACTTTTTCAAATAGTTTATATGGCTTTAGAATTAATTGTTCTTCAAATGTCTGGTAAAATTCACTTATAAATTCTCTTAGTCCTGGGAATTTTTTCTTGTTGAGTTTATTTATGGCTTGTTCAATATATTTTATTTTAGTGTTCTGTTACCTTTTCTTTTAATCTGGACAATTCATTTTTTTTGGCAAATATTCATCCTTTTTACTTAGATTGTTAGTTTTACTGGCTTATAATTGGGCAAAATAGCTCCTAATAATTGCTTTAATTTCCTCTTTACAGAAGAGATTGTACATTCATCCTTTTCATTTTTGTTACTGGTAATTTACTTTTCTTCTTGATTTTTAAAAAATCAAATTAACCAATGGTTTCTCTATTTTATTTTATTTTTTCATAAAATCAACTCAGTTTTATTTACTATAATTTTTTTTTACTTTCTATTGCATTAATCTCTCCTTTGATTTTTAAGATTTCCTTTTGGGTATTTAACTGGGAATTTAAAGTTTGTTCTTTATCTAGTCATTTTTGGTTTTATGTCCATTTCATCGATCTGCTCTTTCTTTTATTGATATATACATTTAGAGATATAAATTTTCGCATAAGTACTTTTTTGACCACATCCCACAAATTTTGGTATGTTGTCTAATTGTTGTCATTCTCTTTAATGAAATTATTGATTGTTTCTTTGATTTGTTTTTTTGACCCATTAATTCCTTAGGATTAGCTTATTTAGTTTCCAACAAATTTTTAATTTATGCTTCCACAACCTTTTATTTAATATAATTTTTATTACATTGTGTCCTGAAAGCGTACATTTAATATTTCTGCTTTCTACATTTGTTTGTGAGGTTTTTATTCTTTAACACATAGTCACTTTTTGTGAAAATAATATGTAAGCTGAAAAAAAAGGTATACTTCTTTCTATTCCCATTCAGTTTTCTCCAGAGGTCTATCATATCTGACATTTCTAAAGTTCTATTCATTTCCTTAACTTCTTTCTTATTAATTTATGGTTAGTTTTATCTAGCTCTGAGAGGGGAAATTGAGGTCCCCCAATAGTATAGTTTTACTGTCTATTTCCTCCCACATTTAACGTTTTCTTTAATAATTTGGATGCTGCATCATTTAGGGCATATATGTTTAGTAGTGATATTACTTCATTGTCTGTGGTGCCATTTAGCAAGACGTGGTTTCCCTGCTTATCTCTTTTAATTAGATCTATTTTTGTTTTTGCTTTGTCTGTGAAAGGGAAAAAAGACACAGGGATAATAGCTTGTGATTATGGTAGAATCATAGTGAGGGTTTTTTAGAGTGGAGGAGATGTAAATATATAGGCAACAAGGAAGGAGTCAGTGGATAGGAAGAGATTGAAGATAAGAGAGACAGGGATAATTACAGAAGCAGTCTGTTGGAGCAGATGAGAAGGGTCACGGGTAAGGGTAGTAGGATTAGTTTTACCAAGGAAAGGGCCACCTCTTCATCAGAGACTAGAGTAGATGAGTTAATAGGGGTAATGTCGGAGACTTTTGAGAAAAAGAAAAGGGAAAAAGAGGGATCCCTGGGAAAGTCTATTTCTTAAAGTGTGAGGAGAGGTCTTCATCTGAGAGAAAAGAGGGGAAAGGATACTGTGAGAGATTTATGGGGAGAAGAGGAGTAGGGTAGAAAATCAATTAGACAGAACTGTTCTTGCTCTTAACTGTGCCTAATTAAGATTAGATGAAATATATTTATAGTGTATGCATTCATGTGACATGATTTCCTTCCATCTTCATTAAGTAGAGAAGGCAAATGGTAGAAGGAATTTAGGATTGAGATTGGCAAGTCATGAGGACAGTGGGCAAGGGATTTGAGACTAGAGAATGGTGTAGAATTGAACTGGGTAGCTATAGCAGGGTTTTTGGGAAGGGAGGAAGGTGATATTAGAGCAATGATGTTAGCTTTGCAGAATACTTAAGGGTAGAGGAAGTAGAGGACCCAGTGGGGAGGGATATGACATAGGGAGAGATGGAGTAATAGGAGGTTATGATCTGTTAAAGAGATTTCATAATTTTTGATTGTTGAAATGTGGCATTTACGGGTGAGGGTGATGGAGAAATAAAGAATGTGTGATCAATACTGTATGGCTTGGGGTGGCCAGGTAGCACAGCGAGTAAGAGCACCGGCTCCAGTGTCGGGATGACCTGGGGATCGAATCCGGGCTCAGACACTTAGCACCCACCCAGAAGCACCTGGCTGTGTAACCTTGAGCAAGTTACTTAACCCCAATTGCTTAGGGGCGGCCACGTGGCTCAGCGAGTAAGAGCACCGGCTCCAGTGTTGGGATGACCTGGGGATCGAATCCGGGCTCCAATACTTAGCATCACACCCAGAAATAACTGGCCGTGTAACCTTGAGCAAGTTACTTAACCCCGATTGCTTTTAACAAAAAAAATACTATATGGCTCAAGTAGATTGGAGGAGTAGATCATAGGAGTTGAAGAGATAGAGGAATTGGGAGGTTAGAATGTTTGAGGGGACATTAGCACATAAGTTGAAGTCCCCTAGTACAAAAGCAGTAGTTGGGGTGGGGAGGCAGACTGTAAGCCAGCCACTGAACTCCTTGAGAAAGGGGGAACAATGACTTGGGGAGCCTGCAGATATCTGCTACTAGAATGTGTCTTAGGTGATAACTTGGAATGGATAGAACCTCAACAGAGAAGAGTTTGTCTAGTGATTTCAGGCAAAGGGAAAGTCTGGAAATGGCAGTAAAGAGTAAGGTATATTCTGACTCTCCTTGCAGGACCTGTATGTTGAATGGTTGTGAGAGAAGGTACTGCCAATGCTGAGAAGAGGCCTAGGAATGCAGTGTCATCCATGAGGAGTCAGGTCTCTGACTAAGGGCTTACCTCATAATGTGAGGATATTTGCATCTTCAAAATTGTGGAAATTTGCATTTCTCTGCATTTATCTCACTGATTCATATGTGGAATTCCCTGAATTGACCTTTAATAAATATAAAACCTTACATTTAACAGAGGAAAAGTAGTTTAGTCTAAAGCATGTGTGTCATAGGATGTCAGCATAGAATTAAGGCGAAGGGATAATAGGAAAGCACCTGGCTTAGATAATGTTTTCATTTTTACTTCATTTTTACTTTTCTACTTAATTTTTCTTTGCTTAAGAGCAATCAAACCTATTTTAATAGTCATTCAATAAACCTCTAAAGTATTTGTGACAAAATTTATAAACTAATTGAAATTAATTTAAATAATAAAACATGAAGGAATAAAAATGTGGTAAGTCATGTTCAGCAAATGCTGAGCCTAATTCAGACATTTTTAGTCTGAATTTTTACCACCCAAGACCAAATAGTATACCATGTTTTAATCATTTAATTTGCTATCTTTTGGTTTAAAATTGCTCTTTTCAAAATGTACGTACATTTCCCACATCAGGCCAGACTGTGTGCAACAAAGTTTTGTTTTCCAAAATATAGCCAATTAATGATGGTAGATGGAACATATCTATATGTATGTAAATTACTGAAATACTGAAGAGGGAGAAAAATGGATTTTGTTCTAATAATAAAAATAAAAGATTCTGCTTTTTAAGGCTATTCTTTGTGAAGCATGATTGTGGAGAGATGCAGCAATGACCGAAAAATCATTGACTGAGAAGAGGTGACATGAGGTAGTAAAAAGAGTACCAAGGCCACCCAAGTTATGTCCTAGCTCTGTCACCAGGCGTTTAGGTAACCTTAACCAAGTCCCTCTGGGACCTCATTTTCTTACCTCCAAGCTGGAGAATTCCTCCTACACAGGGATTTTGTCAGGATGAAATATTTTATATGAAAGCACACTGCCAAGTGTAAAATGGCATTATGAATTTCAGGTCCTCTCATCATTCACCCCTTTTCCAGCTGTCTTCCCAGCAGGTCAGTACATTGACACCACACATGGGACACACCCCATAACAACTCCCATTTTTTCATGCTGCTTCAGGGCTTGGCAAAGAATTTTTTGGACCCCCTACAAAGATGCCAGGTTACTTTTATAGCTATGGCTGTGGCTGTCCTATGTGCCCAAGGCTTCCTAAAGTCAGTTACTCACAGGGCCTCTCCCCTGCCCCCTGCCCTTGCTGCTTCCTCTCTGTTGGGTCCTCCAGTTACTATGCTGTTATCTGAGCACAAATCTTAACTTATTTTGATATGATAAACCCCACTTCATAAGACTTCAGTATGGCTTCTGTGAAAAGATACAGATATAGATGCAGATGTAGATATATCCATTGTGCCACTAAGTTGTCCAAATACAATATACATACATATATTGTGTATATGTGCATATATATGTACACGTGTGTATATGCATATGTGAACACATACACTGATAGACATGTTTATGTATATACATGTGTATATAGGCATGTGTTGCATGAATCTGTATACATATGTGTACATCTATACATATATTTATATGTATTTAGGCAACTAGATGGTACAATAGATAGTGTCAGGCATGGGGTCAGGAAGACTCACCATCATGAGTTTAAATCTAGCTTCAGATGCTTACTAGCTGTGTGACCCTGGGCAAGTCATTTAGCCCTGTTTGCCTCAGTTTCCTCATCTGCTGGAGAACAAAGTGGCAAACCACTCAAATATCTTTGTCAAGAAAACCCTAAAAGCGCCGGCCCCAGCGTCGGGAGACCTGGGATTGGTTCCGGCCTCAGATGCTTAACACCCACACAAAATAACTGGCTGTGTAACCTTGAGCAAGTTACTTAACCCCAATTGCTTAAAAAAAAAAACCTAAAAGGGGTCATGAAGAGTCAGACGTGACTAAACAACAACATATATGTATCTATGTGTATACATGTATACATATAGGAACAAGAATCCTAACTTATTTTTATATAATTAACAAGGGTTAACTTCATGAGTCTTATATGTATGTGTGTGTATTATATATATATATATACATATACATATATATGCATATATTTCTGTCAGTTCACATTTACTTAGTGTTTTAAGGTTTACAAAGTGCTTCCCAAATATCTCGTTTGACCTCATCTATATACGTGTATATTTCTTTTGCATTTATCTTTTTTATATTTAAATGGCAGGGCCTCTGTCAGCATCCCACAATCCTTGAGTTACATAATCATTTCTCAGAGATAATTAAAACATGTCCCTGAAGTTACTTGAGTGAAGAGAACCAACCACACATCTGTGCGCCATAACACACAGTCTGTGATTCAGCGTGCCGGCAGTTGTTCTTAGAGATAATTATGTATTATTGGTCCCCAGATCAGGGACTCGTTAATGGCCATGAATTTAAGGGATGTATATGATAACGACCGGGTGATTCGAAACGTGAGAAGATAAAAGCAGCCTGTTCATAGCTATCCTACTGGTGTTTTTTTCATCTAATCTCAGATGCATATAATTATCAGAGATAATTTCCCCTGTTTAACTCCAGTAATTTTAAGGGAAAAACAAAATGTTTTTGCTTTTCACTGTGTGCAAATGAGTTGTTGCTTCTGTTTCTGGGAAGTCAGTCTAGGTAGTCCTGTTCTGGTCCCTTGTCTGATTGCTGCTATAAATGGGAGAGAGGCTTAGTCAAAGTATTCAAGTACTTTGTGCAAAGAAGATCCTGTAGAAGTCACAAAGAGTTGTTGGCTGAAGCTTTGGCCCTGGAAGGACTTGTAGTCCAAGAGAAGATAGGATATACATGCAAATAACTCTAATATAAGGCAAACTCATGAGCTTCAGGAAAGGTACACAAATAAAAATAAAATGTTTATTATAGCATTCTGAGGTATGAAAAACACTTTTCTGTGATATGGATAGTGAAAGTATTATGCCCTTTAACAGATAAGGGAATCGAATCTCAGAGAAGTTGAGACTTGCCCAAAGGCACAAAACCACTATCAGAACTAAGATTTGAATAGCCTACCTGTAATGCCACGCACATAAGCTTTCCAGAAGAATGCTACTGTGAACAGCTTTTAAGGTTCTGATTACACAGTATAGTGATAACTCTATTTGTTCCATAACAAAAGCAAAACATCCACAGAAAATTAAGGTACAGCATTCACAATATTACAACTTATCACAGAAAATCACAATATAATATTCACAATATAGTCTCAAAATAAAATAGTCAATCTTAAGTTAACTCAATCAGTCACTTATCAGTAGTCTCAAAGTACACAGTCAAAGTCTTCCACTCATGGGGCAAAGTCTTGATTAACTCAATCAGTCACTTACCAGTAACAATATCTCAAAGTACTAAAGTACAGTCACTTATTCAGCAAAGTCTTACTAAGTATCATACACAAAACCCTCCACCCCTTAAGTCACTAGTAAACTATAATTCCATAATTACTCAGTACTCAAGGAGAAGTCTTTTCATCTTGACTTGGGGCCTGTTCTGAGATTCCCTGGATCCCCTTCCATGGTCCCAGAGTCTACCTGTATTCACCAGACTGTCACCTGGGTTCAATGGCAGACAGCTCCCAGTTCCTTGACCAGCTCTCTGGGCAGGTCCTGCTCCACACTGAAGTTCACAAGGTCTGGTCCATGTCAGATCCTTCACTTGCTGCTCTAGGGAATTCAAGGCTCAACCAAGTGGCAAACAAAGTCTCAGAATCCTGGTCATGCTTCAGTTACTTGGGCTCCTGGTTCCTGGTGCCTGGGCTCCTGGCCTCCTGGCTCTGGGCTCCTGGGATCCTGTTCAGAAGAAGCTCCACCACCACAAGTTTTCAGGACTCAGTTCTCCATTCTTGTGTAGCTGCCACCAGATCTCAGTCTCAAGGAAATTCTGACTGTGCCTCTCTGGGGCTTTTCCTTATATACACACAGCCTGTTTCAGCCAACGCCTTCCTGTTTATGTCAGTAATAGGAGACAGGAGTTCATACCTTCTGTTTCCCCAACAGAGGCTCGATCAGTTACTAAGTGCTAAGTACCTGCTACTTTTGCCAACACAAAGGGATCTTCACATTCCAAATTACATTATCATTACACTACCCCAGGTTTAGAGTGCTGCCTACAATTATCCCATGCTGTGTTTCTTCAAAGCATTTTGGCAAGTTAATTTTTCACCCCAATCAAGTGTCAAATGAATGGCACAGACAGTGTTTACTAAGTAAATAGGACTTGAACACAGCCTTCAAGAGTACATAGGATTTAGATAGGTTGGGGAAGAAGTAAGAAAGATAGTTTAAGTAGCGGGGGTGGGGGGAAGGGGAGAATGACTTGAAGTAAAAGCAAGAAAGCCTGAGCCCTGTTTGTGAGACCAAGTTAAGTTGAATTGGGGATGGGGGGGGTTTGGGGGGGGGAGGAAGAGGTCAGGGGAAGGGAGGCTTCATGGAAATTTTTCTTATGGTCAGGTAGTAGGTCCTCAAAAAAAAACTAGGCTAAGAACTTAATTTTTTTTCTATTTTCTGTTATTTTAAAGACTTTTATGCTTTTCTATTTTCTGTTATTTTAAAGACTTTTATGCCTTGTCATATATATATATATATATATATATATACACACACATATATATTTCATTAAATATTTCACAATTACATTTAGCAATTTTTAGGATTCATTTTCTTTTAATGTTGAGTTCCAAATTTTCTTCCTCTACCCCTCCTCTACCCCTTTGTGAAGACAAGCAAAATGATATTGATTATGCATTTGAAGTCTTGCTAAGCATTTCCATATTAGCCATGTGGCATAAGAAAACATACACACACCAAGAAAAAATAAATAAAGTATGCTTCAGTCTGCACTCAGAATTCATCAGATCTCTTTCTGGAAGTATTTTTCATCCTGACTCCTTTGAAATTTTCTTGGACCATTGTAATGATCAGAATAGCTAAGTCATTCACAGTTGATCATCCTGCTATTACTGTGTACAGTGTTTTCTTGGTTCTGCTCACTTCACTCTGTATCAATACATATAAGGCTCCCTAAGTTTTTCTGAAATCATCCTGCTTGTCATTTTTTATAGCTCAGTAGTATTCCATCACAATCACATACAACTGTTCAGCCATTCCCCTATTGATGGGCATCCCCTCAATTTCCAATTCTTTTCCACCAGAAAAAGAGCTGCTATAAATATTTTCATACAAATAAATCCTTTTCCTCTTTCTTTGATCTCTTTGGAGTACAGACCTAATAGTTGTATTATTGGGTCAAAAAGGTGTGCAGTTTTACAGCCCATTAGACATAGTTTTAAATTGTTCTCCAAAATTAGACCAGTTCACAACTCCACCACAGTGCATTAGCATCCCAGTTTTTCCACATCCCCTCAGCATTTAGCATTTTCCTTTTCTGTACTATTAGCTAATCTGAAGTAAGAGGTGGCACCTCAGAGTTGTTTTGATTTGTATTTCTCAAATCAATAGTGAGAGAGAGCATTTTTTTTTATGTGACAGTTGATAGCTTTTATTTTTTTCTTCTAAAAAGTACCTGTTCCTATTCTTTGATCATTTATCAATTGGGGAATGACCTTTATTTTGATAAATTTGGGTCAGTTCCTTATATAGTTTTGAGAAATAAGGTCTTTATCAGAGAAAATTGTTGTAAAAGCCCCCACCCCAGTTTCCTGCTTTCCTTTTAATTTTGGCTTCATTATTTTTGTTTGTGAAAAATTTTTTTAACTTCATGAAATCAAAGTTAAAGGTTTTACTTCCTGTGATCCTGATTCCAGGATTCTCCTTCCAAAGAGTCTTACCTCTCAAGTGAGAGGAGGTAAATGCCACGTTTAGGTAGGACCTAGTGTTGGTCACTGTAATTAATCTCAGTTTGTCTCTAAAGCCTATTTTTAGGCAATAGGGAATCACTGAGGATTTCTGAGCTGAGAAGGTTACATAATAAAAGTAGTGTTTAGGAAAATCACTAGAGATCATTGTGTTTGGAGGGTAAGAACCTGGAAGCAACAGTAGAAGACTTGGAATACAAAAAACATTACCATTGTTTAGCAGCACTCACATTGGCATACCCAGGATTGCTGCTAGCACAGGTTCTTAGATCTTCTTTACTAGGAAAGATAGCTGTTTAAAGGGTCAACAGTCTTTTTTAAATTACATTCACTAGTTCAGGGGAAAAGTCAGCACCCTGAACTTCAAAGAAAATACAAGCAGAGAAATAAAGACCAACAGACAGGGCTCTGACTGCCTGAATCAACTATACACTTTACATATATCCCTAGATAGAGATAGCCTTTACATTTGAGCAGTCGGGGAGCTCTGAACCAGAATCTCAACCAGGAAATCAAATGGCCCTTCTCATAAGCAGACCCCCAAAGCAAAACACCAACTCAGAGTATATATACACTTCTCAGAGCCAGAAGGTATCACAACCCTGGAGACTCAGTACCTAATTAGAAATTGGTAAAAGGTGTGAAAGCCTCCCTTCCTGTACCTATAGTGGGCTCTACATGGGGCCTATTACAGAGTGGGGAAGATCCTTATATCCAATTAACATTACACACTGGTGAGTAGACCTCTAGGATCCCCTTAGCTTACATTTATATAGGACTTTAAATTTCACAAAGGTCTTTCTATGATCACATTAATTGACCTAGAACTAGAAGACAGACTAGAGATTGTCTAATTCACCCCGTCCCCACTATATGAAATTTTTCACATCAATCATTCTTTACCCGATATTCTTACTATCTCAACCCAAATCCAGATAGACCAGAAGAGAAAAGTTGCCATAGGCAATGTAAGCAAATGATTTCCAAGGTCTTAAGTTATTGCTGCCACATTTTTTTTTTTTTTGCGTAGATCCACTGGAATGATAATCATGCTCAAGATCCTCTGGGAGAAAGCATAAGGAAAGCTATTGATCTTTGGCACCTTATCTCCAGTATCCCATTATTAAAGCATGAGACTATGTCTGAGTATAGAGGGAAGAGTTCTGGACATGAAGTTCAAAGCCCTGCATTCTAATTCTGGCTCTGAGACCTTGTCCAAGTCATTTAAACTCCTTAAGCCTCAGTTTGCTCATATATTAAACAGGGCTAATGATACCTGCTGTGCCTGCTCACAGGACTGCAGGGAGGAACAAATCAAATAGTGCAAGTGAAATCATTTTGAAAGCAGTAAAACATAAGGCACTTATAACAACAAAAATATAATTATATAGCAACAATATAAGTATATGTAATAATATAGCATTTATATAGTACTTTAAGGTTTTCAATGCTTCATACAAATATTTCTTGATCCTCACAACAACCCTGGGAGGTAGGTGCTATTATTATCCTCATTTTACAGTGGGGGAAACTGAGGCAGACAGTGGTTAAGGTACTTGCCCAGGGTCATATAGGTAGCAAGTGTCTAAGACCAGGATTGAACTCAGACCTTCCAAATTCCAGGGCCAGTGCTCTACCCACTGTACCACCTAGCTGCCTTTAAAGAGACAGGTTGGTTCTCTACTGAGTGGCAATAGCATTGTTCCATTAATTAAAATAACAAGATTGTGTCCTTAATTAATTCTTCAGTGACATCATAGTTCTTCTAAGGCAAGTACAATTAGTTCTATTTGTAATTGGAGAAACTGGAACCCAGAGAAGGGACAAAGATCTATGGCATAGGATGAGATATTATGTGGAGTCAAAGAGAAGGGGGCCCTCTCTTGACACAAGTGGCTCCATTTTGGAACTAGCTTCCATGTCATTGTGGATTGAGCAAGCCCTGTGTTTGAGTTCATTCCCACCCCAGTTTGCTCTACAAGAAGACTATTAAATTATCCCAGAAAAGTGTAGAGGGAAAAAAGTTACTTTGCCCCTTCCTTACAAGGTGAATTTTAGAGAACAAAGTTCTTTGTCCTGTCTACAAGGACAGTTATAGATAGCTTTCAAAACAACAAATTATTTTCCTTATGGTATGAAATGTCTGCTCTCTGTTTGGTTTCGGGGTTGGGGGACTGGTGTGTATGACTCTGCCATAGACTCCTCTCCATAGTTAGATGATTATGGAAAGACTTTACTGTGTTTCCTGTAGTTGTGGCTTTCAATAAGCTTCTTCTAAACTGTTATTCCAAATTGTTTTGTTGAGCCAGATGTTTTCATAATGACATCACATTTCAGGTCTGCAGACATAGTTTTGTACATGCAGATACCCAATGTGTAGCTATAGTATAGTGGCTCTGATATGCTCCGTATGACTTTATACCCATCTAGAAGAAGGGCTTTTTTTTTGCACTTTTCATGAACATCATCAATGAAAAACAAGGAAAGTAGCCTCTGAAGGAATGTATTTCCACTGGACTCACCTTCCTCCTTGTCTTTTAAACTTTCTTTTTCCATACATGTTTTCCTCCTAATGATGCTTCCCCCCCCCCCCCCCCATTATGTGCTCACAGCACATAGAAGAAAATTCCAATTAGTGAAAAAAATTAGCTTTTAAAAAATCTTTATTCTTAAAGAATAAAAATCATCCAAAGAATGTTTTTATGCTGCTACCATTTTGATTCATCAGGAAAAGAAACACATTTGGAATTTATTTCAGTTTTGGCCGCAGTTTTGTTTTTGTTAGTGGTTTTCTTTCTGTCTCTCGCTTATACCTCTCTCTTTCTCCTTATTTTTTAATGGGTTTTGTTTGTTTTTGCTTTGCCTTTTATAAATTGTTATTTGGATTCTGTTCTGATTGCTTGGTTTTCCTCTCCTTCCCTTTTAGTGGAAACCACATTTTCCAAGGTCTTGCTGCTGGCATAGCAGTAAATGAGAATGGAAGAGGACAGATAACAGGTACGAAAATAAAGATGCCTTCTTCCACGGTGCCCTCTGTCACTTTGAGATGACTAGGGAAACATATTCTTGAAGATATGGTTGGGTTCGGCAAACTCATCCCAGAAAGTGGGTAATCATGGACCTTAAATTCTAATCCCTTCTCTAATATTCATAGCTCACATTTCTGTAGCACTTTGTAGGTTCCATATAAAGGTCACAACCACCCTGTGGAGCTGGGAGTGCAAGCTTTAGTGTTCTTATCTTATAGGGAAGATAAGGGAACTGGGGCTCAGAGAGTTTCACTATTTGCCCAGGGTCACATGGCTCCTAAGATCCAGATTTAACTCTGGGCTTCAGGTTCCTCGGGCAGCATTTTTTACATCTCCAGATCTGCTAACAAGCTGCTAATGAGGTATAGCTAACTAGTAGTCAGGTAGCTAACTAGTTGTAACTGCCTTTTTATCTATATTCACACAGTCATGTTAGTGAGAAGTTTTTGTTCATTCACCTAATTATCCATGTGACCCTAGACAAGTGACTTAAATGCTCTGAGCCTCCATCCATTTCCTCATCTTGAAACTGGGTTGGGATTTAATACCCTACTCCTTTTTCCCCAGGGCACTAGGATTATTTTGGGAATCCAAAGGAAATAAATAAAATGGGAAATTTTAATGATCAGATCAGATTCTTTCCATATTACTTCCTAAATTTAGCAACAGTTGCCCCGTAAATGTAGGTTTTGTTTTTGTTTTATTTTGATAAACTAATTAATGCACCTAGCAAAGAAAGAAACAGACCACATATATGTAATTTATAGAATGTACATATTCTAATAATGTACATATTCTTAAGGAATGGAGATTTTGTAGGAGTACTAACCATGGAATGCTATGGGTGCTCTAGGTATCTACCATCTAAAAGACTCAATTTTCTTATATTTGCTTAAGATATAGAAATCAGTTAACTAGGTTGCAACAAAAATCTGCTTCATTTGGGCTGAGATGTTAATTTGAAATTGTAATTTTGGAAATAGGGAGAGAACTTCCTAGAAATTTTGAAATGCAAGGGTGAACATAGGAATTTCTTTTACTTAATTCTACATATTTGCTAAAAGGGATTTTCTTTTTTTCCCCCCTTTATTGGGGAATAGGATGTGTTGTACGAAAGGATAGGGCTAGAGATAGAATAGCCAAAAAAGAAGGAAAGAAAAGAAAACATTGCCAATAACAAAATTTTTTTAATGTACAGAAGAGAACAAAAGGAAGCCTAGAAAGAATCTAGGACCAGCAGGATAGCTTTGAAAGTAACATGTTGATTTTATTGCATATTTAAAAAAGAAAAGCAAACAGTACTTAGCAGAGATTCACAGTTTCTTATGTAATCCTTTTTTTCCCATTCCACTATATATATATGGAAATAGTCATTTATTTGGTGTTTGTTATGTGCAGAATTTTTTTTAAACATTAAAGATTAAAGCTATAGGATTCTCAGAGGAAAAACTGTATGTAAGGCAAAATTTTGACAAGCAATAAATTGCATGGGCAAGCAAGAAAATAGTCGTTCATCTCCATTATGAAAAAGGTTCTGAAAGTCAGAACATTATGGAAATTTATTATCAATCATTGCAGTTTAGCCAACTCTAATATGAGTTATTATGAAGAAAATGTCTTGTCAGCCTTAAAACACTACATTAAAAAATGTGAGCCAATAATGACAGCAGTACAGTCAGTGTTCTTCATTGTCTTCTTCCCTAAAACCAGCTGAGAAGTTTTCAGTGAAAGGCCAGTCAGAAAAAAGAGCCTCCCACCTGAGTCACACCGTCAGATAGACAAGCATTCAAATGAAATTGAATTTTAAACTTCTATCCTTTTCCTTTAGATTTGTTTTAAAGAATGGTGGTGATGTTGTTCTGAACAGTCAGTCATTGCCAGTTACCTGTGTCTCCAGTCACTTTAGGGAGACCACAGCCTTTACTGACAGCTGAGCTTCATGTTTAGTGCAGCCCTTCAGGGACCCAGAGAAAAGTCAGGCAATTTCATCTTCCTTTGGTGTCCTTGACTTACTCTAAATGCTGACATCTGTGTAATTGGCTCACACATTTAGCCATTGAAAGATCATCCTCCAGAGGATGAGGTCTTAGATTAGATTTCCACATCAGGCCAATTACCTCTGACCTGTTCCATGATCACAGGCTGCACACTTGTGAGGGGTTGGAGAGGAGGGGGATCAAGAGGGGAGCTAGGCAAGAGCTCCTGAATGGATCCATGGGAGATCAGTCCCAGAGCTAGAAAAATGGGAGAGCTAATACTCTGTTGACTGTGTGTCAGAAGCATAGTTGGCCCTTGTCAAGTCCCAGGTGTGCCCCCTTTACAAACCCTAAGGAGGACAAGATAAGTGAAAACCTTCTTCATGCCCAGAAAAGGATTCTTAACCAATCCTCTGCTCTGTCTTACCTTAACGTCTCCATTGCCCCGGCCTTTCATCACTTTATTGGGCTTATTTTGGCTGCTGCTGGAATGCTCTTATTCGTTGTACCACAACATTATTATTATTATTATTATTGTGTCTAGATGACACCCAAGTTCCATATTTTCCTCCCATCCCTGTTCCACACTAATCATTTCCTAGCAACAGGACTGTTCTTCACTCATTGACTCACTGCTTCTCAGCACTTGCCAACTTCTCACTTCATTTTCTCTGCCCAAACTTCTTTACTTTTCAGACCATATATCAATGACTATTAGACCTTCCCCTGCTGCCAGCTAATTCATAGACCCACCCCACCCCATTCCTCATCTTCTTTCATTTTACCCCCTTCAGTTATGGTAGGCTTTTTCTACTTGGCTTAATCCTGGGCAGGTGGTACCTTCAAAGGAATAGATCACTTGAAGTGGGATGAAATTTCTGGCTGCTTGTACAGTCCTTTTCTGAGGTCACTCTTTCTGTATTCTACTTAGCATAGCTCCCAGGTAGACTAGCACAGGCCTAGGTATGAGGAGGTACAAGAGAATTTTGTTGACCCTCTAAAAGCAAGAGTTGGTTCTTAACCTGGAGTCTATATGCTTATTTTAAAATTGTATATTTTGATAACTGAAAGTCAATATAATTGATTTCCTTTGTAATCCTATATATTTCATTCTATACTATACACTTTAAAACATTCTTCTAAGAAGGAATCCACAGTTTCATCAGACTTCTGAAGGGTCAAAAAAGGTAAAGAAGGTAAAAAAAAGCATTAATTAAATACCTACTATGAGCCAGATACTATTCTAAGCACTTTATAAATATTATCTTTATAGATATTATAAATAAATAATTATTATAAATATTTATTTATAAATATTATCTCATTTGATCTTCATAAAACCCTGGGAGGTAGATGCTTTTATTATCCCCATTTTAGAGGTTAAATGACTGCCCAGTTTCACACAGCTAGTAAAAATCTGAGGTCAAATTTGAACTCAGGTCTTCCTGACTCCAAGCTTAGTGTTCTAACCACTGTGCAATCTAGCTGCCTTGAACCCATGATCTAAACAAAGGACCCAGATGTGATGACAGTTAACATTTTCAAAATACCACAGATTTGTTTCTGCCATTATACAGGGCGTCCCAAAAGTATTAGTACAGTATTAAACTTCAATAGCTGTATAGAGGGGAAAAGATAACAATATGATAATAAGTGGAGAAATCAGAGAAATTAATTATGAAGAGCTGCAATGATAGTATTGAGTATAATTAAAGTTAGTTATTGAATATGCAGCAGCCTTTTAGTCAGATTTTCAGACTTGATGGCCAAAGTGGATTTAGAATGATAGAAATGTTGAATTTTAGAACTGGGAGGGACTTGAGAATAGGGTCTAATTATACTAATTAAATTGTCCTAGTTTTTCACATGATATGACTTTTAAAAGTTGTCCTTATTCTCATTAAAAGAAAATTTAGAAACATGGGATTATATTAAATATTGTATTTTCCTTGTGTTCTGCCTCCAAAAACCTGACTCAACTAGTTCTTTAGAAATTGAAGTGAAAGAAAATGATCATTAGCACAGAGAAGACAATAATAGGGTAAGACACAAGGAGTAATTTATTTTTTAGCCCAACAGACATAATGACTCTCAAAAACAAAAGCAATGTATCTGTCTGTTTTTACTGGATCTGTTTGCCATGGGTCCTGTTAGAATTCTGCCCCTCCACCCTGCCTTCCAGCCTTTCTCTGGAGTTTGTTTATAGAAGAGATTCTTTGTACCTTTAGTTCAAGTCAAGACTTTGGAATGAGGGGATAGATCACACACTTAAACTTTTTTATGTCTTGGACCCTTTTGGCAGTCTGGTCATGTCTTCTCAGAACAATAGTAATAGATACTTTATTATCGTGCTTTGTATATGTGTAAAGTTAGTGTAACAGAATCCCAGAACTTCACAGTAACCCATAGACCATCTAGTCTGAAATTCATTTTATAGCTGAGGGAACTAAGTTACAGAAGGGTCAGGATAAGCCCAGAAGATCTATGATAACTATATACTTGACTAGATTGAAAATAGACTGCATTGGCAAGACTTCCAAATCCCCTTTCCTCATTCTCGTTCCTATTATCTACTTTTCAACTTAGAACCATAATGGTCATTGTATTAAACCAGTCAATATTTGTTCCTTCTCTTGCACTGAGACATAAGCTTTCTACAGAGGGATAATTTAGAAACTCCTGCAGGATTGATTCTACACTTCTCTTCCTTTCCCAAGCCTGATTGTGGTTATTAAGGCAGATGCTGCATACACATAACCAACTCTTGATTATCTTCGGCTAATTATCTGCTCCGTGCTTCATCATGCCCTCATTTCTCCCTGCTCTTCTTTCTGTTGTTTCATTGTTTGTTAAAATTTCATCGGAGAGGAATTGAGATAGCCACTTTTGTTCCTTATGGGTTGTTCTTCAAATAATGGTTTCCAGTGAGACTGGAATGATTTGTGGATTTCCTTTCTCATGCTGTCCCTTACCACCATGCTGTCTTGCTACTACCGAGAATTAAACATTTGTTTTTCAGCCCTTCAGTTGTGTCCAACTCTTTGTGACCCTGTGGACCAGACTGCCCATGGTATTTTTTTGGCAAAGATAGTGTGCCACAGAGTGGTGGGCCATTTCCTTCTCCAGGACCCAAATAGGATCACAGGTTTTCCAGACATATTTGTGTCCAGAATCTTTGTGGTTACATCACAAGTGGACAAGAACATGCTGTAATAACCATTCAGTGAGATGAGAGGTTCTTAAGTGTTTTTTTGGTGTCCTGGACCCCTTTAGCAGTCTGTTCAAGTCTATGGTTACCTTTTCAGAATAATAATAATGATAATAATCACTAGCATATATATGATATAATTAATATGTGTAAGATAGTATATGTATAATATATAGCACTTAGCACAGTGTCTGACATGTAGTAGGTGGTATGTAAATGCTATCTATCATCATTATATAAAATTATTGGGCTTGCAGAACGCATTGCAAATATTTTATCATTTATCCTCACGACAACCTTTGGAAGTAGGTGCTATTATCTCCATTTGACAGATGAGAGAACTGAGGCAGATAGAGATTAAATGACTGTATCCCCGATGCGATATGAGCAACTGCTATGAATATATATGCATATATTATATATTTATATATGATATATATTTTAAGGATCGAATCACATAGTATAATAAGCACTCTTTTCAAAACCAGCACATTTATTCTGCACACTAGGACAAGACAAAACATCAGTATAGAAATATAGAAAAACAAAGCTCAACAGAGTAACAAATATTTACATACATCACCAGACCAGGGAGCACCAACATCTGAGTTCTCCTTCACAGCTGGGGGGCCCCTCCCCTTGATAAGGGCTACTCAGAATCCCTAATCCAGGAAATAAAGAATCTCTCTGGCAAAGAGAGATTTTTCCCATGCGCAAGCCCCGAGGCAATATTAATCTTCCAGAATATATATAGTTTTCAAACAAAGACTCAGCACCTAATTGACTCAGTACAGAAAGGCGTGAAAGCCTGGGTGACCCAGCACCTAATTGGCTTTAGTGCCAAGAGGTGTGAGAGCCTACCTGGCCCAGCACCTGAGCCAAAGGGTGCAAAAGCTTACATGACTCAGTGCTTATTTGGCTCTGTGTGACTCAGCACAGGATGTATTACATCTGTGAACTGGACCAGAGTTAAAAGGAGTAAGACATACATGATTGATAAGGAAAAATAAAATACCTGTGTACCTTTAGACCTGAGAACATGGCCCCAGTTCCAAGGAGAAAAAAGGAACAGATGTAGTCACATAGGCCTATAAATGTACAGGGAAGATGTTATGTTCCATTAATCCTTCAGTGACTCACCCAGGGTCATCTGCTCTAGTCTCCTTTCCTAGAGCAGAGACTAGTCCAGGAAATCCAGCAGTCTTAAAATTTCTCCATCCCTGGTCCCATTAGTCAGAAGTGATCTCTCCCTCCTTTGAATTCCCCTGTCACTGTTTGACCTTCTCATAGCACTCAGAGCTTCCACCTTCTATCTCAGTAATCTGTGTATATGTCAAATCTTCCCTCCTAAACTGTAAACTCCTTGAAATCCATTTTTGCATCACCCAAAGTGTCTACCTAACCTAGTATCTCACCATAATAGGTCCTGAAGAAATGTTTAATAAATAAACCTGCTCACCACAGCCTAGGGAGTTTGGAAAAGGATTGCATTGCTCTCATTTTCCAGATGGAGGAACTGAGATAATGAGAGGTGACTGTGGATACTCAATGACAGTTTAGATATTGCCCTTTAGTCTGGAGAGGATCCTGGAAATAACCTTCCCCTATACAATTCTTTTTTTTTTTTAATAAAATTTTACTGATGTATTTTTTTACATCACCTAAAATTCCTCTTGTATCTCTCCCTCACCCCTTTCCCAAATAGCCATCTCATATAACAGCATTCCATATAACTGTTATTATTAATCTTATTAATCTTAATCTTATTTGGGTTTAAGTTTAGTATATTTTATTGTAATATTGGTATTTAGAGTTGGAAAATTCTGACTTAATACCTAGTGAGCCTGGAGAGTGAATCAGCTGCTACTTAGATTCACCCTCTGATCCTCACTTAATCATTAGTCCCCAAGGTCCATAATCAGACTACATATCTATAGAAAATTCAAATTTTTTTGTGTAGTGATCATCTCCCCAAGTAGATCTGAAGCTTCTTAAATGCTATCAATCTTTGTATTTTCTAGGACCTACCAATGTTCTACATTTAACAAGTATTTAATAAATGCTTGTTAAATTTAATATAATTTCCTGCTACAGAGATAGAGTGTTGTATATGAGAGCTTGTGTTCATCCCCACCCTTCCTTACCCCCCAGCCTAGAACCAAAGAATCATCCTACAGATGAGCTTTGCAAGTCCTTCCCAGTCCTCTGCCAGTATGCCCCTCTAAAAGCACACCTAAAAACAAAAATGTATAATTAATATATATTATAAATAATATAAATAAAAAACAAATAATAAAAATATATAAATAAAAAACAAATAATATAATAATAACTATTATAATAATTATCCATAATAATATATAACATATAATGTCTTGATAGAATTGTACTCAGACTACCACCTTCTGTCTCCCCCACTAATATACATAAGGCATCTTGGAGAACCTTGCTCCCTCTCAGAAAGCGCTCTTAGCAGAAGGGCAGAACAAACAATGGGAGAAGAGAAGATCCTGTGTTCTGCTGATTCCTGGAATGTCTTCCCTACATTTCCTTCTGTAGTATCACATGTTGAATTGCAGTCTTTGAAATCTGATTCCCAATGCTATTTGCCTGTTCGTTTAGAACTTAGATCTTTTGAAGCCATATGACAGATTGATTATGCTTAGCAAATTTCTTTTATACCTCTCACTTTAGAAAACATTATACGTGAAAATCACTGGGGTGGTGCAGATATTCGCCGAGGAGGTGACCCTGTTCTCAGAAGCAACATCATTTGCTTTGGCTATTCGGATGGTGTGGTTGTAGGAGAACAGGGAAAAGGACTAATCGAAGGAAATACTATATATGGTAAGGAAAAAAATTTTTAAATGAATTGTAATAGAGTCTGTCCAGGGATATGCTGATAAATGTTTAACAACCACCTCTCTTAACACATACACACACACACAAATGTGCATATAACACACTTGACTTAAAATGTTTTTTCCAATTGTATGTTAAAACAATTTTTTTACTCTTTTCTTTTAAGTTTTGAGTTCCCAATTCTATTTCTCCTTCCTTCCCTACCCTCCTCCTCTCCCTGAGACAGTAAACAATCAGATATAGGTTATACATGTACAGCTAGGAAACTCAAAAGTTAGTCTCTAAGTTGTTTTCATAGATCTGTTCAACATTTATTTTCACTACTGATTAGTGCCTCCCCGCTAAGTGGCAGGAAGGAAATGAGGGGGAGAAAAAGGGAGACAGAGAAAGTGAGAGAAGGAAGGAAGGAAGGAAGGAAGGAAGGAAGGAAGGAAGGAAGGAAGGAAGGAAGGAAGGAAGGAAGGAAGGACGGAAAGAAGGAAGGAAGGAAAGTAGGAAAAAAGCAAGAAAGGAAGGAAGGAAAACGTAAGGAAGAAAAGTTCCATAAAAAAATGTTTCCTTATGAGGGGACGTGAGGATGAAGAAAAGTCTTAAAGTATATCATAAACTAGTTTGAGTATGATTGAAGCCCCTGAACAGCATGGTGTGGTTGTGAATTGTAGTTTTATTTTTATATTTTTAACTTTTGGTTTTGTTTTCTAAGGACAAAGTGAAGTTACTAGGGGAAAAAAGTCTTCCTAAATCTGATTTTCATTCACAGGTTGTGAGAGAGCTCAGAGGCAGAGATGAGGAAGATTAGACATACATGAGGAATACAGAGAGCATCAAGCATCCCCTGTTTGATTTCAGGGCCACAGTGATGTATGCAGGGGTACCTGACTAACTTGCCACAGTATTTGGCAGAATCTCTGCTGGGAATTGTTGGGCTGGATGAAAGAATCTGGCTGTGTAACTTAAAAGGGCCTTTTCTCAAATGCCTACTCAGGCTGATAGTTCAAAACCTGACTTTTAATGACCAGCAAAAGGATTATAGAATTATGCCATTGCTGCACTTTAAAGATTGCAAAATAGTTTCCATTTTCCAGCACATCCTGTCATTTTGGCCTTTCAAAAAACCTATGAGGTAGGCTATATAGGTATTATTTCCCCCATTTACAGATGAAGAAATCAAAGATTTGCATTTCCCTTCCTGGGAAAGGCCCGTATACAAATGTATAATTGTCTTCAGGTGCAGAAACATAGGATCTTAGAACTGTAAGAGATCACCCAAGTCATGTAGCTCAGTCTCCCTTATTTGGAATATGTGGAGCAGATTGGTACAAAATTCTAGTTCTGACTTTGCCACTGACTATCTCCATGTGACCTTAGGCAGCTCATTAGTCCTCAATTCTATCACTTATACATTGGAACCAATATAGTTACCATATCATACTCCTGCATATAATAAAAATAAAAATGGGAGCCTATATATACATAGATATGCAAATTTATGTACATATACATGTATATATGCACACTTATGTATATGTACACATATACACATTTTTTTGGAAAGTAGAAAATGCTATTTAAATATAAGATCTTATTTTTATTAAAACTGACATTTCAGATGTATTTTTAATGCTCATCTCTTACAGAGTTATAATCAGTTATTTTATTGGAGAAGGAGCTGCCTGTGCCCCTATTCCTTGTCTTTCACAAATCAGAATGAATTTGAGGTTCCTGTGATTTTGTTTTATTAAGTTCTATTTAGAACAAGCACACTGGCTTTCAAAGTCCTCTACATCATGATGCCTCTTCCTGCATCCCAGAACTGATGGAGAAATGAAAAGCAATACAAATTACGAGATCTGCGGCAGAGGAGGAAGAGCTGAATCACTCAATGTTTGAGTCTCTTTGTTGGCAGAAAAGCTCAGGGGGCCTGTTAGGAGCTTTTGGCATCTCATGGGAAGCTAAAATGAGATTTTACAAAAGATTTTATGCCCTCAAATGAAGAGCAACCAGAATACTTTTTCTATGGAGTAGTTGTAAGATGCACCAATCTGTTTTAAGCTTAAACCAGAAAGCTGCTTACCTGGGACCATATTATCATAATTTTGCATAGAAAGAATTTCACTGAATATGTTACACCCTCAACACAGCCAATGTGGGAAGTTGTGGTGCTTAACTATGTATATTCATTACAAGAGCTTTGTTTTTCTTTCTTTATTTTTTCATTGGAGGGCTTGGGTGGGAAGACAAGTAGTAACCCAAAAAAAAGTGGCTCATAGATTGAGAGCTAGAAGGGGACCTTATAAGTTATCTAATCCTTCTCTGCCATTTTATAGTTGAGGAAACTGAGGCCCCAAGGAGTTAAGTGATTTACCAAAGGTTACACAGTGGCAGACCTTGGAATTGAGCCCAGAGCCTGTGATGAGAGTCAGATTTTCTTTCTACTAAACCATGTCAGACTACATGAACAATACCACTTCCATATAAGGATCCACTTAATAAATTCCTCTGTGAGTTCAATGCAGGGAAATAGTGTGTCTGGATGAACTTATATACTTCTCTTTATCAGACAATGAGAGCTTTTGGCCTTAACTGTCAAGTAACTCAGCTATGCTAAACTCATTGCTTACCTCCAGTAACTAGTTAAGTGCCTGAAAACAGCTATTTTTCTGCTCCTCCCTGTATTATTGCCAAGACAATATTCGCAGCACCAATGGTGACTATGAATATGCCGGCAGAGTTCTGAATCACAAAATATAACAGACTCTCTACATATAAGACAGAAGTAAAGCATTTATTCAGACACCAGAAAGCCAAATCCCAACACCAGAAAACCGAATCCATCATAGCAATAAGAAGTTAATACATATTATCACTGCAGGGAGCAACACCATCCCAAAGACTTCCCCCTGCTTGGCCTTTCCCACAAACAAACACTCACAAGCCTAGCTGTCTCCTTGCCTACGTCCTTTCTCTCCCTCTGCACAAACTGCTCTGACTCCCAGCTTCCTCTCAGCTCTGCTTTACCCTTCCTGCTCCACCCATTCAGCAAACTCCTCCCACCACAGGCTCCATGTGATCACATTCAGCCTATTAAGGAGCAGGAAAGATCTTCACATTACCATTACCATTACACTCCCCCTTCCCCTTAACCAGTTTTTGTTCTGTTTTTATTTTTGTCATTTTGTCTTGCTTAATTTTCTAATACTTCTGTACATAAGTTCACTGATGGAGGCTTCTCCCTCCACTCTCTTAGTTCATAGACCATTTGTATCTTCTTGTACTGGGCAGTTCTTGTCCATATTCTACCTATGGTTCAGAACCTTTCCTCTAGGAGGTCTTTAACAATTCAAATGTACACAATGGTCAGCTTACTGTCAGGAAGCAATGATTTTGTTTATAAGAGGCATAGAAGAGTTTTTCAAATTTTCTTTGGCCTTAGTTTCTTAACCTGTAAAATGAAAAAATTCCAAAGATCCCTCCCAGTCTAAATCCTACATTTCTGTGGCCTATTTGCCTTTCCCAGTCGTAGGATAATAAATTGTTTAACAACCGACTTTCCAGAAAAAAAAGTCTATATGAAATGCATTTTTAAACTTAAGCTGTATATTGACATTTCATCCATCACTTTCTTAAGTCTAGGAAATCATCCAAATAATAAATCACACCCTGATGTGTAGTGTCTACCAATTTCCAAAGTATAAATGTACACACTGAAAATTAAACAATCAGCTTTCTCAGTTTGGTATAAACTTGCTGTAGCACACCACAGTGTCCAGGGACTAACTGTGGATAGATTTCAGGAGATTTGTCAATTTATGTTTTTGTTTTGTTTTTGTCTTTTTTTTTTTGGAGGGGGGAAGGCAGGGCAGTTGGGGTTAAGTGACTTGCCCAAGGTCACACGGCTAGTAAGTATGAAGTGTCTGAGGCCAGATTTGAACTCAGGTCCTCCTGACCCCAGGGCTGGTGCTCCATTCACTGTGCCACCTAGCTGCCCCTAACTTATGTTTTTTTTTAAATATTTTGATAACTTTCAATATAATTGGTTTCCTATATAATCCTATGTGTCTTATGCATTTAAAAACACTGTTGTAAGAAAGGTCCAGAGGTTCTGCTACACTGTAGAAGGGGGCCATGGTACAAAAAAAGGTTAAGAATCCCTGCCCTAGAACCCTATGGAATGAGGTACGGTCCATGGGACCTCATTTTTCCGCTTCCTCACTTCTTCTGGAACCTCTAGATCCTTTAGAGGACTAAGATGTGGTATGGTGCCCCAGTCATTTCTGTGCCCAAATCTCTTAAATTTTGTCTATCATAGGAAATAAAGGTTGTGGCATGTGGATCATGTCCTCAAGCCTCCCACACATCACAAGCAACCAGATTGCCCATAACAGCATCTATGGGGTAGCTGTGTTTTGTCAGAAGGATGATGCTAATGATTACCTCATTAACCAAGGAAGCAATGAAAATTTCAATGATGAAGGTGAAGCTTCCAACTGGGAAAATGAACTGGATGGCGAAGATGACCACTTCTCCTCCCGGCGGCCAATCAGTGTGGCTCTCATTGAATCTAACAGTATTAACCACAATGGAGGTGAGTGTAGCCCTGACATGGTGCCTTAAAACTCTAGGACTGGGCAGAAGTGGTGTTTATAGCCCCACTTGTCCAATTCCTCATGACCCCTTTGGAGTTTTCTTGGCAGAGATTCAGAAGTGTTTTGCCATTTCCTTCTCCAGCTTATTTTATAGATGAGGAAACTAAGGCAAACAAGGTAAGTGACTTGCCCAGGATTACACAGCTAGTAAGTGTCTAAGACCAGATTTGAACTCAGGAAGATGAATCTTCCTGACTCCAAGCCCTATACTATATCCACTGTGCTACATAGCATATATACAAGTAAGTAGAATACAAGGTAAATTGAGGAAGAAGAGAGTAAAAAACTGGGTTGGTGGGGAGGGGAAATCAGGGAAGGCTTCACAGAGGAGGTGAAGCCAGATCTGAGTTGTAAAGGAAGATAAGAATTCTGACAGTTAGAAGTGCTCTCTGGGCATGGCAGATGACCTGTGAGAGTAGGTTGGCATAAACAATAGAGGGTCAAGTTTAAGGAAGACTTAGTATTAAGTCTGTTTTGTTTGGAACCTGGAATGTATGATGGGGAATTGCATGAAAAACAGTAGAGAAGAAGGTAGGACCAGATTTGTGGAGTATTGAAAATTCCAATGGAAGAGAGTTTGCATTTCATTCTCAAGGTACAGGGGAGTCTCTGAAGGCTTTTGAGCTGTGGAGTGAACCTGGACCTGTGCTTCAGGAAGATGATTCTGTCAGTCGTGTGCAGGGTAGATTGAAGAGGAGATAGACTAGAGCAGGGTGACCTTATTTGTGTCACGGACCCCTTTGGCAGTCTGGAATCCTGTGGACCTGTACTTAAAAATAATGTGTTTTTAAAAAATAATTAATTATTGAAGAAAATGTTCATTTTCAGCCAGAAATTAGTGAAAATAAAGATATACTTTTTCTTTTCAAGTCCACAGGCCAACATCCCATGGCACCCCCCCCCCCAAAAAAAAAAAATCTGTGTGTGGACCTCAGGTTAAGACAAGGAGACCAGTAAGAAAGCCATCACAGTAACATCGGCAAGAGGTGTTGAGGGCCCAAAGCCACATGAGCAGGAGAGAAGGGGATGTGTGTGAAAGATGGGAGGACTGAGGGGCCTTAAAGGTCGTCCAGGCCAACTCTTTCTTGAAGAAACTGAGGCCCAGAGAAAGACACTGGAATCTAAGTTATACTTAAAAAACAAACTAACCAAACCCCACACTTGCAGTGTTTGGGTAACTGCAGACATCCTGTCTGAGGAACATGCCTCCTGGAGAGCCAGCGTTCTGGGACGACCAGGAGCAGCCAGCTGAGAATTACAGCAATGGAAAGGGCGGCGGTCGGAACGAAGCAGTTTGTGTGTGATCTGGTCCAGCCTTGTCTGGGAATGATCACCAAGGACCTTGAGCTCTGTCCCCATTGGCACATGTGGCATTGTCCTAACTGATACATTCTAGCTGTTTATGCCTCCCCTCAGCTGTACTTGGGCTTGCTTATTCAGTGTTATATCCATGTTAAAAAAAAAAAGCATAAAATTGGAGGGGGTAGGGAACCGCAACCTAGCATTTATATAGCACTTTAATGTTTACAAGACACTTTACAAATATTATCTCATTTGAGCCTCGCAGCAATCCTGGGAAGCAGGTAAAACTATTATCCCCATTTAACAGATGAGGAAACTTGAGGTAAATAGAAGTCGTGATTTCCCCAGGGTCCCACAGCTAGTAAGTTCCTAAGGAAGGATATGAACTCAGGTCTTCCTGACTACAGATCCATTGAGCCACCTCACAATATTTTGACTTTATTGCATATTAAAAGCATTTGTTCCTTGCTGTTTGTGAAAGGCTCAGTTTGTATGCCATATTCAGTATTGTACAGAGGGAGCTTCAAAACATGCTGATTTTTACCCTTTTAGGCTAAAAGAATGCTTGCTCCTGTATGGCCCCTTGACCGATGCGCTTGAATATTTTTCTCTCCTCTAGCTGCTGGGCTATATGTCAAGACCAATGAAGCCCTGAACGTTGTTGCCAACATTATCCACGCCAACCAGGAGAGCGGACTGGCCGTGTTGCAGAGCACCCAGCTTACCTGGATTGCCAACAACAGCATCTCCTGCAACCATCTTGGCGGGGTCCTCGTCGAGTCAGAGTGCAGGGTCGAGCTTCGTGGAAATGGCATCTATGACAATAGGGGCCCTGGGGTCTCCTCCAAGGGAGACGGGGCCATCCTAGAGAATGACATCATTGGCAACCGGGGCTGTGGGCTGCAGTTACTGCAGGCAGCAAACATGAAGGTATGTGTCTCATCCCTCTGCCAGGGCAGCCTCTCATCCTGGGGTCTCATCTCATGAGTAGGTGAAGTTGTGCTTACATAACAGGAAGGACAATGAGGAGAGACCTTCTCTTCTCACTAGAAACACAGACTCACCAGGCAGGATGGGGCAGGCAGGATGGGGAGAAGTCTTCTCCCAAACCTTTCTTTTTCTTTTTTTCATTTTCTGGACTTGGGCTTTTTATTTTGTGTTTCTTTCATTATCTTATTTAATGCTAGAAATGCCTTTCTTCTTTGATATATCTCCAATTTATTCTGTTTATAGTCTTGTTTATACATAGTTGTTTGCATCTGGTTTCTCCCATTAAACTGCAAACTCCTTCCCCCAAATCTTTTAATAAATAGCCTTAGCTCCAGCTCATGACTGGGAAATTGATGGCTTCTGGTAGGGGTGGCCAAAAGGGGAGCTACCCTGGGCGCAGGTGAAGGGCATGCAGACTTTGAACTCTGGGAGTGGCTAAGAAATAGAGTGGTGGATCAGTGGAATAGGTTAGGTATACAAGATGTAGTAGTCAATGACTATAATAATATACTGTTTGATAAACCCAAAGATTCCACCTTCTGGATTAAGAACTCACTATTTGACAAAAACTGCTGGGAAAACTGGAAAATGGTATGATAGAAACTAGGCATAGACCAACATCTTACACTGTGTACTAAGATAAGGTCAAAATGGGTACACAATTTAGACATAAAGGGTGAAACTATAAGCAAATTAGGAGAGCAAGGAATAGTTTACCTGTCAAATCTATGGAGAAGGGAAGAATTTATGACCAACCAAGAGGTAGAGAACATTATGAAATGCAAAATGGATAATTTCAATTACATTAAATTAAAAAGATTTTACACAAACAAAGCCAATGCGACCAAGATTAGAAGGGAAGAAGAAATCTGGGAAACAGTTTTTACAGCCGGTATCTCTGAAGAAGGTCTCATTTCTAAAATATATAGAGAATCGAGACAAATTTACAAGAATACAAGTCATTCCCCAATTGGTAAGTGATCAAAGGATATGAACAGGCAGTTTTCTGAAGAAATCAAAACCAGTTTTTTTCATGTAAAAAAATACTCTAAATCACTATTGATTAGAGAAATGTAATTTAAAACAACTCTGAGGTACCACATTAGACCTATCAGATTGGCTAACATGACAAAACAGGGAAATGATAAATGCTGGAGAAAATGTAGGAAAATTGGAACACTGTTGGAACAAATTGGAACATTGTTGGTGGAGTTGTGAATTGATCCAACCATTCTGGAGAGCAGTTTGGAACTAAACTATACGTAACCTTTGATCCAGCCATACCACTTCTAGTCTGTATCCCAGAGATCATAAAAAAGGGAAAAGGATCTACACGTACAAAAAATATTTATAGTAGTTCTTCTTGTGGTGGCAAAGAATAGGAAATTGAGGGGATGGATGCCTGTCAATTGGGGAATGGCTGAACAAGTTGTGGTATATGAATGTAATGGAATACTATTGTTACACAAGGAATGATGACAGTCAGATTTCAGAAAAACCTGGAAAGACTCACATGAACTGATGCTGAGTGAAGTGAACAGAACTGAGAATATTGTATACAGTAACAACAAACAGTGTGATGACTGACTTTGTTAGATGACTCTGAAAGGCTCATGATGGAAAATACCATCCACATCCAGAGAAAGAACCATAGAGTCTGAATGCAGATGGTATCATACTATTCTCTCCTTTTTTGTTTGTTTTTTCTTTCTTGTGGCTTTCCTGTTTTGCTCTGATTTTTTTTCACAACATGACTAATGTGTAAATATGTTTGATATGATTATACATATATAGCCTATATCAGATTTCTTGCTGTCTTGGGGAGGAAGGAGAAGAAGGAGGGGAGAAAAATTTAGAACTCAGAATCTTAGAAAAGTGAATGTTGAAAACTAAGAATAAATTTTAAAAAAGAAAAAGGAAGAGCATAGAGAGCTGGCATCAGAAGCAGTCTCAGGAACTGCCTCATAGCAGCATCCAGAAAGATGATTGGGTATGAAACTCCACAGTCACCCCCTTTATCCTTCCCTGAACTGTACCCCCTGGGCCATGATGGTCTAAGTTGTCCTGCTAGCCCTGGCTAAGTGGCTTTGCTTTCTTGTCTGTCATGTTTACGCGGTTTGGACTTTTGGTTGTTTTCTCAGATCACCAAAAACAGGATCCACTCCTTTCGTGATTATGGAATTGTAATGCTTGACCACGTCAAAGGCCTGGTGCAGGAAAATATGATCTTTCAAGGGAAGACCAAAAAGACCATTTTGCAGCAGGTTTCCAATCTTGAAGACTGTTTAGTTCAAAACAACAAGCTTTTGGCTTTCAAGAAGTAAGTCATTGCCACTTTTTGTTGGCCTAGACAGAAGCTAGTCCATCGTGACCAGAACAGTGTGAGCAGCTTTTAACTCTCAGCAGAGAGGAGAATAAGGCACACGTGGCCAGTGGGTTGATTTGTTTTCTAAGTGAGTGATGTGTTTAAAAATAATCCACTGTCAGTAAAACCTTTTCAACAGCCTTTAGATTACACTTGGAACTACCTGTTTTTGTTGCTGTTGTTTTTTAAAGAGTAAAGGAAAAAAGTTGGCATGAATCTGTTTACCTTCCTGATGAGAGTTGTGATCCATAAATTGTTATATAGGTCAAACAAGATTGATAATGTATGGAAAGCTATACATAAATGTAAGTCATAATGATTTTTTTTTCTTGCTTTTTGGAAGGCAATTGGGGTTAAGTGACTTGCCCAAAGTCACACGGCTAGTAAGTATGTCAAGTGTTGGAGGCCATATTTGAGCTCGGGTCCTCCTGACTCCAGAGCTGATGCTCTATACACTATGCCACCTAGCCACCTCATGATTTTTTTTTTTTACTAGACTTAGGATTTCTGCAGTCTGAATCTAACCCAGCGAGGATTTATCTTCTCTAACAATGCAGATCTGTAGCTTCTCTGTGACTTAGTCTTAGACAGTCTTAGAGAACCTGGGACACATTGAAAAGTTAAGTGACTTACCCAGGGTCACCACCAACCTGTGTTAGAATTGATATTTGAACCCAAGTGTGTTCTATCACCACACTGCCTCTCAAAAGATATCATCATCATCTTCTTCTAGTTATCTTTTTTGATGGGATCCAGATAGAAACAGTCCTGGGACAAGTCACTATCTTTTTTTAAAAAAAAACAACATTTATTACTTGTTTTTAACATTCAGTGACTTGATATTATTGTATATTTAATGTTCTACAGTATTCTGGGCTAGGGCAGCTAGGTGGTGCAGGTGCTTAGATTGTGGGGCCTGGAGTCAGGAAGACTCATGTTCCTGAGTTCACATCTGGTCTCAAGACACTTCACTAGCTGTATGACCCTGAGCAAGTCACTTAACTCTGTCTCAGTTTCCTCATCTGTAAAATGAGCCAGAGAAGGAAATGGCAAACCATTTCATTATCTTTGCCGGGAAAACGCCAAATGGGGTCATGGAGAGGCAGACACAACTGAAATGACTGAACAGCAAGCATTTGGGGCTGGGCCTTACTAGTGCTAGCCCCTGGTCATTTATGTAAGATCTTAGAATGAAACCAGAAACTCATAGATCCTTCAAACAAAGGGAGATTTCTTCAGCCCATAGCAGAAGAAAGGTATTCAAAAAGGATAGGCATCCAGGACATCTGAACTGGTTCAGCAGAGGTCCCCTGCCTCCAAGATGCCCTCTGTGGGACCCTAAGCAAACCTCAAAGCCTGCCTGGAGCTCTTCAAAGCTATTTTGTGTCAGGTGGTCAGCAGGTGGTGGTAACAACCCAGGCCTTTAGCCCCCCTGAGAGCCATTCATATCTCAAGAACAGTTTCATTCTCTTTTAAGGAAAAGCTAGAACTTATGTGAGGGTTGCAAGTTAAGATACTGCTCCCACCACATGTGGATTATTGTACAAGTGTATGGTAATAACTGCTTTTTGTGGCTGAATAGCACTATTAGTTAGGATTGAAGCTCATCCTTGGGAGGCTCATTGAAAGCATCCTCTGCATAACTTCAATAGCGAACAAAGCAGCAGGGATGCGTATTGTAATTGTGATCTCTATACTTTGAAAGCTTTTCATTCCATGTGCTTAAAGATGATGGATATTTGGTATGGTGACATCACTGTTAATCTTAGTGCCCAACAGCAATGATCCATTGTGTGATCAGGGTGACCAGAGGTCTCAAAGGTCATGCCAGTGGTGATCCTGCTTCTGATGTGTCCCACCATAGGCCTGGTGACAGACTGTACTGATTGTCTGTGGCCTAAGTTAAGTTCAGAGAGGCTTTTCCCCAAGTTATCCCCCAGTTTGTGAATTTTTAAACCACATCCTGCAGTATTGCAGAGGCTGCCCACACTGATGAAATCCCGGATCAGTGAATTTTTCTAAGAGGCAGGGGAATGCACCAACCAACTCTGGACAGACAAGGAGGCAAATTAGATACCCCTTTGGGTGCTTCTCATTTGTTATCTTTTCCCTATCTCAAGTCTGTATGCTTTTGTGGCAAGTCACCTAACCTCTCCAGGACTCAGTCTCCTCATGTGTAAAATTAAGGGTGAACCAGACGCACTCCGTGATCCCTTCCAGCTCTGCCTCTGTGATCTGATGACTTTTCTTATGTACTTGTAATTTCTGTTACAGTTATCTGTGTACTTGTCTTACTCCCCTGAACTCCCTGAGGACAGCTTGTGGTTACATGATACAAGAATGCTATAGGAATTCATTGAAGCTCTTCGTGGAAAAATGAGGGTTTTGAGTGTTGTCCTCTGATCTTCCCATCACCTTTTGGGAACTCAAACCATGTTTTTGGCCCCCGCAGGTCTGACGTCCCTTGGAAATTAGAGAATCCCCCTGCAAGGCCTCATGTTGAAGAAACCACAAGAAGCATCTCAACAGCCCACAACAGTCAGAAGGTGGCGAACGTGACGGCCAGGCTGGCCACCAGAGTGGAGGGAAGATGTCCCAACAGCCGCAGCATTTTCTGTACTGTCCTGTGACGCTGCCCCAGAGGTTCCCAGTGTCCACCGTCTGAGCTCAGGTCTAGGCTGAGAGGCCAGTCTTTGGTATCACTGAGTGTGCACTCTCTTCAGGAACAGTGCTTCACCCAGAAACGGAGTGGGGATTTCTGATGGGCTGCACAAGTGAAAGTCATTGGCTCTGGGGGTGCTTATTAGAATTCCTGTCTAGCCCTGTGGGGAGAAAGTAGTGCCCAGCAAGTCCAAGACCTTCAGGCTTTCTGGGAAATGGGAAGAATACCTCTTGGAACTCCAAGTCATATTATTCTTTCTCCCCAGAAGCTAGTAGAGGGTTTAGCATGAAAGAGCCCAAGAAATAAGGACTGAACTGTTCTTTTGAGGAGGAGAAAGAAGTTTGTGGGTTTCCAGTTACTGGGACTCTATAGGCAGACCTGAAAATGCAAGGACAAAACCAAACAGCTTAATGAAGAGGGGAAAAGGCTTTTGGTTTTTTTTTTTTGAAGGGGCCATAATAGGAAGCACCATTTCAAGTCAAAAGACTTGGGTTTGAATTCTGACTGTCAGTTACTAGTTGTATGACTCTGGTCCAGTCATTTAACCACTATTAAATGGGCTTCAAGTCTCCTTCTCTGCAGAATGAGGTTTGGACCAGTTGATCTCTGATGACCCTTCAAACCTTAAAATCATGAAATCCTGTGATTTTGCAGAAAACCATTTGCTGGGAAGACGTGCACATCAGCCTTTCAGTAGTGGCCCCTCAGTGCTCCCTGGCATCTGAAGGGATATGCCACCTTCAGGGTTCAGACCAAAGCCTGGTTCCTAACAAGATTCAGTTTCTCCTCCCCAGAGCTTGATATGCCTAGCACCAGCCAATCCTCAGGAAGATCGTCCCCAACATACGTGTCGTGACTGCTGGGTGCGGGACATTCTGCCAGGCAGTGGGGACAAAGACAGGTCCATGTCACAGCCCCAGATTCTGAGGCTTAATGGGGCAACCTGCCTCCACAGGCACTTGAACACTGACTAGAACGGGAGATCCTGAGCCCCACTTGTAATTACTGACACCAAATCAAGTCTTGTCCTCTATGTCTCTCACTCAGATCCTAACCTAGTGCCTCACCATGGCAGGAGTCCTGGAGGCTCTCCTTCTGGAGTAAAGCTCTAATGGTCCCTGCCGTGCTATCTGTGTGCTGTCTGAGGACTAGCCTTAGGTAAGTGTGTACAGGCTTGATGATTGCAAGATTGACCGCTAGCCAGTAAATACACACACACACACACACACACACACACACACACACACACACACACAGCCAGCCAGCACTCATTCATATAAACTCATACATTCATACAAACAAGCAGCTTAGACAATCAGATACAAGGAGATTCGGAAGTCTCACTGTGCTTTGCTCCTCTGATCCCAGTGAGATGTTCTAAAACAAGCTATGTCTGGGGGTCACGGAGTCAGACTAGTAAACCCGCTGGCCCAGTTCCTGAGGAGTGGACACATACAGGCCACCAGTAGACAGAGGAGCTATTCTTTCACAAAGATCACAGGGCTCTCACATAGGACATTTATGTACCTTTCCATTGAGCAAGGCTTTGTGGTTTCTGGGGCAAGCAAGGATGCACATTTTGGGGGGAAACTGCATTGTTTTCACTGTGGCTCCAGTGCTGCTGGCTCCCCTTATAGGGGTGGGTGAGGTAGAAAGGGGGGATTCCTGAGGAAGAGAGTGGAGTTGGAAATGTGGGACCAAGCATGGGTCTGCCCTGTGTTGAAAGGTCCCAATAGGCTGGTCTCTCACATGCCCTTGGTCTTATTTTCATTTCTTCTTTGATAGAACACGTTCCACATGGAACTGGTTGGGGTCCCCTTTTAAGATGTGCAATGTACAGCATTTCCTATTTTTAAAGAAAAATCATTTTTATGTGAAAATATGATGAAAAGACATAATGGAAAAATAAAGTGGTATATTTTTAAAAATACAAAAAGGTTTCTACTGGGTTTTCCTTGGCTCCATATGGATATCAATACTAATAATAGCTAACATGTATATAGTACTTATTCTGTACCAAACACTGTAATTTTTATCTCATTTGATCCTCACAGTAGTCCTGAAAGTACTAGGCAAGGTGCAGTCATCTCCATTTTAGGAAACTGAGGCACACAGATGTGACCCAGGGTCACACAGTGTCTGAGGCTAGATCTGAACTGAGGTCTTCCAGGCCTAAAGCTCTATCCTTCATACCACCTAATTAGATTTTACAAACTGCTGAATCAAAGCACAATTCTGCTGTCAGAATGGATGCGAAAGCTCCCTGTAAAGAAGAAAAGAGAAAAGCACTTAGTCCACTCAAGAGACTTTTGGGATGTGGTTGATGAGAGAACCGGAGCATAGGGTTGGTGCCCCAGGGCACCAGCGTCCAGGTGGGCTGGCTTCCTCCCATTTGGATGGCCATCCCCAGGCCTGAGTTCTTGATGCAGCCGTCCCTCTCCACCAACCCCAAGTCTGCATCATCACTGCTCCAGCTGCTGGTACAAGGGCACTTCTGCCACTGGGTTGTGAGTTCCCAACTCCCAACCCCACATTATCTGTTTTTGACACAGGGAAAGAATGCTGTTAAGATTTTGCTTCCCTGTAGATGTCATCTCTACAATATCTCGTGTTCGTGTTTTCTATTTTCTTTCTTCCCACTGCCACCAGGTTGGTTTAGACCCTCATGACCTTTCCCTAGGACGTTATATATCTAGCCCCTTAAATATTATTAGTCAAGGGGAAGTAATTTTTAGCCACTCTTCCTGGTTGCTGTCTCTTAACTGGAGTACCTACCCCAAGCCCTTCCAAAGGCATGACTCCCTTCTCACCAAATGTCTGTTACAGAGACCATCACAATAGTGAATACCAAATAAACCTATTTATCCAAGCTGATAGTAAGAAGAAATCAGAGAAGTTATACAGATTATTGTTGTCAGTGTTTGTCCTTTGTTTTTGAATGAGGCCCAATGATATCACAGGGTGATGTTTGGACTCGTAAATGAATTGGATTTAAGCAAGGCAGAGATGCACGAAGTCATCAGCCTTACTCTTTCTTCCACAGTCATTATCAAAGTTCAGAGGCAAGACAAAAGTCAAGGCAAATGGCAATGGCCTAGTATGCAGCAGATGACCTTGAAGTGTTCCACAGCCTTCATGGTCATTAAAGCAAACCACCAGATTTGAAGCCTGTCAGTTACCCTCAATCTGGTTTAGGCCATCTGCCAAGATAGTTTTATTGGGGTGTGGCCACTGAGAATGCTAGTTTCTCAGAACCACAGGTGAGAGTTGAGACACCAAAGATGCTAGCCCTCCCTGAACACCTCAGACACAATAAAATATACCAGACCATACACAGTGAATGAGTCCTCACCATGATAGTTCAACCAAGAGCCCCAATCTTACTCAAAGGGGAAACTCCCTAAAATCTAGTCTAGCAAGCTGGGAAAATGGGCAGGCTGGTACCTCTATGTGTCAGCTTCTTCCCACAGTCTCTCTTTTCAGGAACCTCGTGTGTTCTCTCTCAAAGCCTCCCATAGCTGTGGTGAGCACAGGTCAGGAATGTGAAAAGCCAGAAAAATGTCATGAAACACGATGAAACATCAAGTAATCAAGTAATTATTGTCCCTGCGAATGAGGAGTCTTGTGTAAAAGCCTAGATTGGAAGCCCGGGTTAAAATTAGATTAGTTCTCTGTTTCTGTCTCCTGGGGAGTTCATAATGGGCTGTCTAGGTGACTGGCAATTCAGACCATGAATCATTTGAAGAACTGGCATACAATGGGTGTTCTTCTGATGGAAAACAAGCTCTTTCATATCTTACACAGGAAGCACCTCCCTCCTAGAGTTGTGAGTATCACAAAGAGATAAAGGATCAAATGAGAGATTAAGTATAAAATACTTAGCACAATGTCTGGCCCACTGTAGGTACTATATAAATGATAGTTATTCCAGTACAGAACTGCCTATGAGTCTGGAAGACTGGTACTTGGGTACATAGCTCCCAGGAGAGCTTCAAATCCACATCAAAAGTTACAGCTGCTGAAACAACCTTTCTCCCAACACCTCGTGAAGTAGATAGTGAAAGTAACATTCCCATTTTATAATGAAGAACCAGGTCCTGAGAAGGCCTGTGACTTGTCCCTGGGAAAGCAGCTGGTAAATGTTGGATATTTGAACCCAGATCTCCTGACACCAAGTCTAGAGCTCTTTCCACTCTATCACCTTGGAGAAGAACAGAATGAAATGATGCAGGGGCCTCTCATGAAAAAAGCCGAGACTCCTGAAAGACAAGGAGCAGAACATTGGCATTAGTCAGACATGTGGGGGAAGAGAAGAGGGTAGGAATTAACATCTGGACATCTGGGCATTTCTCTTTCCCCTTCTCCCTCTAAACTGGACTTAAGTCAAGGAACCTGGGTTTGAATCCAAACTGCCATACACTAGCAATGTTGCTAAGAACAAATAATTTAATCTTTAGTTTTTGCTTCCTGTTTATAAAATGAAGCTAGAAATATTCACCTCCCAGGGTTTTTGTGGGTAAAGGACTTTGTATGAACTGTGTACAAGCTGGGGGATTCTCTCAACTGAGAGGAACTAGATAGCTTGGGACTGATGACTTTGGGTCAAAGATAAGAGGCCAAACTGAAAGCATAAGATTGATGAGCATTACTGTTCTTGCTAAATGAGAGTCTGATTTTAATATCCTTTCAGACCTTCTCTCAGCAGTATTCTGTTGGAAACTTGGGACAGACACGTGAAGCATTTCACAAGAGGAGAGGCAGAGAAAGACAAAAGCCAAGGAAGAAAAAAAGGAGTATATGGAATGTAACGACCAGGGCTTGTTTTTAATAAGGAAACATTCATTTCCTGTTCAAGGACAGCAGACAAAAGGCAAGGGCCGAGGCAGTTACAATTGTGAAAGAAGTTCTTTTAGATTAAACTGCAGGGTCTCTTTTCCAAAGACAACAAACAGTTGTTACAACAGAGGATGAGACCATCTGCTTTGTATATTTTTCTCCTTCAGTAAGGTTTGAGGACTTTCTATTAGGCCACTGAGTGGTTAGGGCAGGAGTGGGGAACCTGAGGCCTTGAGGCCACATGTGGTCTTTTAGATCCTTAAGTACAGCTTTTTGACTGAATCCAAATTTTATAGAAGAGATTTATTCTGTTTTCAGTCAAAAGGCTGCACTTAAGGATTTACAAGGCCACATGTGGCCTCAAGGCTGCAGGTTCCCCACTCCCAGGTTAGGGGATCCATCTATCAAGATGTTGCAACACAACTGTGGCTCCTATTTTTCTCCCACAGACATTATGATCAATACCAACAATAGTAAATGATGATCATCCCTCTGTAAAATGCACCTAATGTGGGGAAAAGAAAAGGCTGAAGGAATGAATGGCTTTATCTTTTGGGCTGAACTAAAGGGAGTCATTCACATTGACAATCAATGAACCAATCATCTCCAAACTGCTACCTTCCCTTTACCCTGTTAAAATTCTATTCCTCTCATAAAACCATTCCAGACTGTGTCAGTCCTCTCTGGCTACAGGTGCAGAGATGGATGAGGGAAGGCTTCTGTGATCCTCTGCATTTTGCTTTTTGCCTTCTGTAGTGCCAATGCAATATTTACAGTGCCCAGAACCACAAGAAAGACCGTGACTATAAGTCCTGCATGACGTTTGGTCACAAAATATGCCACTCTCCAAATAGAGGACAGCACTGAAGGATTTATTTGGACACCAGAAAACTGAATCCCAAAACCAGTAAGATGATTCCATCATAATAACCAAAGATATTCGGACGCCATAATAATGCTGAGAGCCATGCCATCCTTTATTTAGCCTTCCCACAAACCAATACAAGATCAGTATCTACTCACAAAACTCTCTCTCTCCTTGCCCAAGCTCCTGTCCCCAACTGTCTCGCTAGCTCTCTACCAGCTTCCTGTGGGCTCTGCTTCTCCTCAGCAAACTGCTCCCACCACAGGTTCCATGTGACCACACTCAGTCTATTAGGGAGCAGGAGAGGTCTTAAACCCCCCCCGCCCAGGTCTATTAAGGGATTCCCATTCTCATTACACCTTCTTTCCCCCACTAGAGTATAATAGGTGGGCAGGGGCCTAAAAACAGCTTGTTAGAGCTAGAAGGAGCTTCAGCAATCATCCAGTCCTGCCCATTCGGTTTGTGAAATGAAGAATCTGAAGACCAGGAAATTGAACTAGAAGTCAAAATTGCATCTACTGACTGCAAATTTAATTTTCTTTAATAAACCCTACCAGAAGATGTAGGTCGGGTAGGTGGTGTGACAGAATGCTGCGCCTTTAGTTACAAAGAACTTTCAAATCTGGCTACTTACCAGCTGTGTGATCCTGGCCAAGTCACTTAACCCTTTTGCCTCAGTTTCCTCATCTGCAAAATGAGCTAGAGAAGTAAATGGAAAAGCACTCTAGCACCTCTGCCAAGAAAAGCCACAAAGAATAGGACATGACTGCAAAACAACTACATAACAAATCAGAAGATGAAATCGTTAGTTTGGTAAGTCTTGTTCTTACAGAGTCTGTGTTGGTTCTTAGTGATTACCATTAATTCCTTTGTCCCTGCTCACAAGCTAGTTGACTCAAAAATTCTCCTTCAGGTTAACCTTTAGGACACTATTTCTTCCAGTGAGGCACACCTATCTTTACCTAGGAGAAGTTTCTTCGAGCACTCACAAACTCTCTTCCTTATTAAAAACCTCTCATTTCATGGGTGACTGGAGAAAAACAGCTTCCCAACTGGTATAAGGGTTGGCATTAATATTCCAGAGGTAGGGGCCTGGTCTTGTGTTTTGGTGGAATTAGGCCTCAAAAGTGTCAAATCCATGAGAATTTTAAACTAAAACCTTCTTAGAAGCACTCTTACCTTTTCTGTAGAATAAGAATGTGCTTCTTTTTTCTAGTCCCAGGGATGGAAGACAAGGACACCTATTCATGGTCACAGACTGTTCCTGTCCCAGCCTTCCCCCTGGGTGGCTTAGTGACATAAACACAAGATTCACTTGAGATTTTTATCTGCACATTCCAGTTGAAGGGGACAAAGCTTGCAAGTAAGAGAGGCTAACAAGGAGCCGTGAAAACCAGGGGCCTATAGCCAATCAGAGGCAGGCCTCTGGCCAGCCTCCACAGGTAGCTGTTTTATGTCATTCCTTGAATTGGATTATCAAGCTGATTTTCACTAAATCTCCCATTCAGAATAACTGAACAGCAGAATATGAAGGAGAGGACACAAAGAAGATGTGGATCATCAGAGCAAAATAAAGCCCTTGATTAAAACATTATTTAATTGATCACTTTTACAAATAATCTGGTCACACAAGACCAGGGTGTTGTCTGTGGCTATACAGAAAAGCAAATGGCTTCTTGAGGAAACAGATGCCAGCCTATCTGGGGCAGGCCAGGGTAGAAACCCTTTATCTTTGGTCTCACAGTCTCCCTTGAAGCCCCAATTCTCAATGTGCCTTTAAGTCCTTTTTCTGCGTGGTAAGGCAGGCAGGGGAATGGACAAAGTTCCCATTTTGTGGTCTTCTTCACCTCCAGATTCCAAAGACAACTTCTTTTTAGAAATCTTCAACCTCATGGCTTTTGCAATCTCAATTATCCTACAGAAAAAAACATAATAAAGACAGTCAGTCAAGGGGCACCACTTAATGTCGCTGATCCATCAGACTTTCACTACCAAGTCCTTCCCACATCAGCAATGCGACCACAAAGGCAGTTCGTAGTTCTGACCAAAGATTTTCATCTACTGGGTCTGTCAGTGAAACTAGACAGTATTTTGTTGTTTTACATAGACTCCAAGTCTGCTTTCACCTTTGGAAATAACACAGTGATTACAATTGTAAATGGAAAGAAAACCAAAAAAATCAAAACTGAACACTATAATTATAATGACCAAGTTTTGCTCTAAAGAAGAGATTTTAAAATGTACCCCTTTTCAATTTTGCAGAGGGGCAGGGTCTATGGGTGTAGAACATTACCCATGTTGTTGAGTTTTCCCCTCAAATTATTATTTTTTTTTTGCCTTTTTGGAGGGCAACTGGGGTTAAGTAACTTGCCCAAGGTTACACAACTAGTTTTTTTGTATGTGTGGGTGTTAAGTGTCTGAGGCTGGAACCGAACTCGGGTCCTCCTGACTCTGGGGCCGGCGCTTTACTCACTGTGCCACCTAGCCGCCCATCCCTCAGATGATTTTTTTATCCCCTTTTTAATTCTTTGGATAGTTCTCTGGGTTGGGAGTTATATTGAACAATGAAAGTATGTAAAAATATCAATAAAACATTTCTAAATGACATTACTAAATAACAAAAGATCACACAACGAAAGTTTCAAACTCACCTCTTTTCAGTGAGTTTCATGTCCCTCTGTAACATCGTCAGGTCAGTCTGGAAATCGTTAATGTGCAAAGCCAGTGCAATTGCATAGGCTGTTATTTTAGCTTTCATTGAGTCAGAAATCAAGTTCCGTAAACTGTGGAAAGTTAGAATAAATTAGACTTAAGAAAACTCTGAACTGAAAACAAAATTTTAAAATGTCACCCTACATTCTTACTTGTTTTCTGTTTCTTAGTTAAAAGGAAAATAATTCACTTATCACTTTAAAATTATAAGGCATTTTCCTTTTAAAGGCACCCAAATAAAAATAAACAATAGAGTGTATTGTTTATCTCAACATTCACTTCAACCAGGAGGTAAACACAGAATTTAAGAACTATGCCAGCATTTCAGATCATATATATTTATTATACAACACAGAGGTTATAGTATGTTACGGGGTTCGGTCCTCTCTTACCAAAAATTTTTTCCAATATTGGAGGACAGAATTCCATAGAATGTACCTCCAACTTGATGGAAGTTGGTTTGCAGAATTCTCTACTTTTGAAGTGTGGAATACAGGGAAAAAAGATCTGTGCAAACATATGAGCAAAAGGTGTATGAGCTGAGGTGTGAAGGGCTTAATGACCCTTTGGAATTAGCTCTCAGCAAGCTGCCAGTACTGAAAGGATGATACACCGTGAAGACAACTATGAGACTGCGCACACTGCTAAGTCAGTTTTAAACCAAATAAATGGTCTGTGTGTACAATATGCTGCTTCCTCCTCGCACCTACTGTTCATAGACATTAATCCAAGAAACATTATTTTTCTTTACCTGCCATTATTGTAAGTCAAACTAGTAAAATTCTTGAGGAGTTTGGTATTAATAATATGTGGCACATCAGGTCCCAGTGAATCTAGAATGGAAAGTTTTGAGAAATTATTTTGTTTTCTTTCTGAAATTTTATGCTACGGAACTTGTTATTAAGATGACAGTGAACCAGAGAGCCCAGGTCCTTAAACTGCCCTCAAAAAACAATGAGAGAAAACACCAAAAAGAAGAAAAATTACTAACAACACGAGGTAATTATTACATTTTAACAAAAAACAAGGAGAAGCATGGAAGTTTAATATGAAATGATGCAAAATGAAGTCAGCAGAACCAGGAAAACAACATCCACAAGGACTGGACCAATGTAAATCAAAAGAACAAAAATAAAAACTAAAATAACCAAGCTTATCCCCAAAGAAGAGATATGAGAAGACCTTCTCTAATCTTCTGAAGGGGGGGGAATCATGGATCTATGTGGAATACTGTATATAACACCATAATTTCTATATGTGTACATTCCTTGAGGGCTGTTTCTTTTTTGAAAATTTGTATTCTTGAGGGCTTAGCACATAGTAAGTGCTTGATAAATGTTTCTTTTTTGTAATTCACTCATGATAGTTTTGTGAAACTCATTTTCGTTCTTATTTTTAAGAATTCTCTCTCTTTTTTTTAAAGAATTCTTTATCATAAGGGATGGTTCTCTTAGAAGCATTTGAGAAAGGATACCAAGGGTGTAATACAAAAACAAAAAACATCTATCTATATTTTAAAATTTTCACCAAAAGATAAACTGAATAAAAGAAAGCCAACTAGCACTACAAAACCAAATACTATCAACTAAAAATCTAAAGGACCAAGGGCAGCTAGGTGGTGCAGTGAACTCCACCGGTGACTCCACCAGCCCTGGAGTCAGGAAGACCTGAGTTCAAATCTGACCTCAGACACTTGAAACACTAGCTGTGTGACATTGGACAAGTCACTTAACCCAAATTGCCCTGCCTTGCCCCCTCCAAAAAAAAAAAGAGACAAAAAAACCCTTAAAAGCTAAAGGACCAGAAGTGATATATATATAGAAATAGAAAAAAATATAAAATACTTCAAGATGTCCTGAAATGAATAGATATAAGCTTTGGGCAGGAATGTCCCACTGGCAGCTCAAACTCAACGTGTCCAAAACACAACTTGTTAGCTTTCCTGACAACTGTATCCCTCTTCCATATCTCCCTATTTCCGTGGAGGGCACTGCCATGCTTTTAGTCCTTCAGGTTTACAATCTGACTTGTCCTTGACTCTTTATCACCCCTCACCCCCTGTCTCATGGTTATTAAGTCTTTCTTATTCTTCCTCCACAACATCTCTCACTCATCTCCTTCACTTTCCCTCACATGGATATTACCATAACTCAGGCCCTTGTCACCCCTCATCTGGATTTCTGCCACAGCCTAACTGGCATTATCCTACAAATAAATACAGAAAAATACCAATATTTCCCAAATTTATAATACCAAATGGCTAATTCACAGAACTGTGTAATGTCATAACAAAATTCACATGGAAAAATAGCAGCTATTGGAGACAAAAATTGATGGATAATTACGTATAGAAAAAAATTGTCAAGCAAAAAGAACACCTCTAAAGCAAAATAAAAATATACTGGGAAAAATTTTTGGTAGAAAATATATCAGCTCAGGGCCTGACATCCAGAAATTTTAAGGAACCACCCAGTCTGTGAGTATAATTACATATTGAGAATAGTCAAAGAATATAAATATACAATTTTAATGAAAAAACAAACCACCTGCTAAACCAGTGAAAAGTTGTTCAAATTCCCTAATAACTGGAGAAATGTACATTAAAAAAAAATTCAAGGCTCCACACTGCAGTCGTACTGCCAAGAATCCACAAAAGATTATAAAATTCAATGGTGCAGGAAAATGAGTCTTCTATTCTCTGAGGAGCAGAAGACCAAACTTTTTTGGAGGATGATCTGGCAATATGCCATAAATGATCACAAAGCTGATATGCCCTTTGACCCAGTGTTCCTAATGTTAAAATTATACTAACACTATCAAAAATCTATCTGTAGGGGGTGGCTGAGTGGTGCAGTGAATAGAACACCAGCCCTGGAGTCAGAAGGACCTGAGTTCAAATCCAGCCTTGGAGACAACACAAAAACTAGCTGTGTGACCTTGGGCAAGTCACTTAACCCCAATTGCCCTCCAAAAGCAAAAAAAAACAAAAACAAATCTATGGCTACTTTATTTATAATAGTAACTGCCAACAAGCTATATGCCTAACAATTGGTCTATTATTCTGTGTTATTTATAAGGTAATATGGAATGACTTATATGAAGATTCAAAGATCAGCAAAATAAGATATGTCACTAAAAAAAAAAGACAAAATCCAAAATAGAAGGCAAACAGAGTAAACATTCTGATTTTGAAGGGCACACAAGGAAAAAATGTTTCTTGGTTTATTTTCTTGTAAAAATTTACATCAGGTATTGCCAATGTGGGATTTCGTTTAGTTTGACTATATATGTTTATAACTGGGATTTTTTTCTTGCTTTGTGGATGAGAAGATGGGAGACAGAGAATGCAGATCTGAGAATAAAACAAAATTTAATTTTTAAAATTTTTAATTTTAATTTTTAAAATGGATGTCAAGGGTGCAGCCAGAAATGCAGCCTCTCAACTCTCTGTCTCCAAGGCCAACTCCATTTTGGCTGTGTCTTCCAGCTAGTCACTGACCCACTCAGGATAGCAGGCAACTCTGTAAAGAAATTTCAGAGAAGCAGAGGAAATTTCCTCACTGGGAGCTCCACATACCAATGAAATTACAAGTCCAGTAACATTTTTTTAAAAGTTTTACTATTGGGGCAGCCAGGTAGCACAGCGAGTAAGAGCATTGGCTCCAGTGTTGAGAAGACCTGGAGATCGAATCCCGGGCTCAGACACTTAGCACCCACCCAGAAACACCTGGCCGTGTAACCTTGAGCAAGTTACTTAACCCCAATTGCTTAGGGGCGGCCAGGTGGCTCAGTGAGTAAGAGCACCGGCTCCAGTGTCGGGGATGACCTGGATCAAATCTGGCCTCAGATACTCAGCACCATACCCAGAAATAACTGACCGTGTAACCTTGAGCAAGTTATTTAACCCCAATTGCTTAAAAAAAAAAAAAAGTTTTACTATTTTCATCTACTTAACCAAAACTTAAATAGCTTAATTATGGGATTCTAAAGTAGAGATTTCTCCCCACATTCGATATGACTATTTATGTACTAATGTACTTGTGAATGCTGATTATAATTCTTTAATTACTTTAAGAAAGGTATAATATATTCCAGGCATAGGGAAGATACTGTACAAAGACAGTGATAAAATGCTGAGTTAAGGGAACATTTGGAAGGTCAGTTTGGCCAGAACAAAGATTGCGTGCAAACCAGGAATGTGCAACAATCCCAAAAGACAGACTGGAGCCAGACTGTGAAAGGCTTTTCTTTTTAAGCTAAGGAGTTTGTTTTTTATCCTAGGTTTAATGGCAGGACACCTAAGAGAATTTTAAGCAAGAGAATAACTTAGTCAGACTTGCTTTAAGAACATTATTTTGAAAACTGTGTGGAGACTGGATTAAAGAGGGGAGAAAGCAGAAGTCAAGAGTTCAATTAGGAGACTGTTGCAATCATCTCTGGTCCAGACCTCTTTCTCTCAGTGCCTTACTCATGGCCTTCTTTATGCTCAGGCACTGGCCATCGCCATGCCTACCTCTCAAAGACTCCTTTATCAGCTTCAGGGTGCTAGCTATATGAAGTCTTCCCTGATTCCTCCAACTGCCACTTCCCTCTCCCCGTCCACATTCTCTCATATCTGTGTTTATATTTATACATAATGTCTCCCTCTAAAAAATGTAAGGTGAGGAATTGTTTCTTTTTTTCAGTCTCGGCATCCCTAGCTGCTAACATAGTCAGTCTCTGGCATATTGCAGATACTTAATAAGCGTCTTTTTTGCTGATTTAACTGACTGAACAGGCCCACCACATATTAAGCTGTGTGACTCTAGGAAACTCTAAGATGCTCGATTATCTGGCAGCTGCCTTACTGCATTAGTGGAGGGAATTTCCTCAATCTGGGCAACTCCAAAAATCACAGGTCCAAACAAAAACAAAAGCTATGCCTTATTATGAACTCTAAGACCAAAATGGAATTAAACTATTCTAACAAATATCAAAAGAAATCAATATTTACAATGCAGGTTTAAAATGAAACAGCTTCAAAGGTATCTTCATATACAAGAAAATGGATATAAAATGTAGCCAACAGAAATAGATTTTAATCTATTTGACCTTATCAAAAAGATGCCTGGTAGGCACAGAGAGTATAGTATGTTATGAGTGAGGACTAGCATCATCAAGGCCATCAACAAACACATGTGAGACTGGAAGAGGAGGGCAGGCTGGTCAAGCAACAAGATTACTAAATAGGAGCCCAGCAGCCTGAGCCCAGCACTGGTGCCCGTGATACAAGATGAGAATCAGAGGATCTCTCCACCATGCTGGGTGTATCTTTACTGAAGGATTTACAGAAAGACATGGCATGTGACAAAATAACAATGGAAGGTTGTGGTCTGTACCAGGAAAGGGAGAACCCATCGTGACATGCTCATAGACTGATTATTCGAGTATCAAAGTTATAGAACTTTGGTCTATGCTATTTACAGTTAAGTGTCAAAATAGCAAAGAACAATGTTCTGAAAGAAAAAGGATGACAGCAGAACAGTAAGAGATCATGTACCCAGCACGCAACAGGCACTTAAATACTTGTTAATCTGACTTGCAGCTGATAAATATGAAAGATAAAAGCAAATATGGACAAGATCTTGCACACAGGTAATAGATATAATTCAGCCATCTAGATACAAAGAAACTATCTCAATTACTTCTTTTTCCCTCACCCCTCTTTCATCTTCAGTATAAAGCTCACTGTATAATCAGCCTGAGATCCTTCTCAAAAGCAAACTGGATACAAAGTCTAAACAAACAAAAAAAAGAAAACACTTCTATATCTTGTCCTAGCTATGATATGGCTCTCTGTCTTTCAAAACAAAAAAATTGTTCTTCATCTTTCAGTATCAAAAATACACACAATTATCAGCCTACTAAAAATAACTCGATGCACAAGATCATTTTTCTCCTTCTGGAACTGTTCTAATAATACAGCGAATTTCTTAAGAATGCAGCAGATTTGTATGATGTGATCCAGCAGAGTAACTGAACTGAACTGTAACAATCGCTTAATCATTTTACTGAGACATGCATGCCCAAGAGCAGGGGTGACGGACTTATTTCCTTCTCTCACTGGAAATGTTCTTCTGGTTAGAAAACAATAAAAAATGAAATAGAATCTTCCCCATTTGTTTACTTACTCTTCTTCTTAATCACTGTCTGGGATCTGAATTTGATGAGGATGTTCAAAAACCACAGACATCGAGCTTTGTGGTCCCGGCTCTCCTCATCTAAGGGCAAGTTCTTCAGGGCTTCTAAGACAAAGGGACAGTAGCTAAAATTGGCAGGTGAAAAAAGAAAAAGAATCAAAGTCGACTCAAGAAAGTCAGCAAAAGCACTGCTCAAGAATGAGCATCAAAATGAAATTGGGAAGGGTTGCAAAGGACCGTCATCCTGGGAAATGGATCCTGCGGCGGGGTGGGGGGGTAGGGGGGTGCCTTTACCATATTCCAGCTTCTAAATTCACAGCACCCACTTCATTCAATAAACATTTATTTGGCACTCCCTAAGGGTAAAAACTCTGTGCTTCACTGATTTAACTTAATTTGCATGTAATTCACCTTAAGAAAATAAAAACTGACACCTGAACCAGAACCAAAAAAAGGTTTGTGGGCATCCTAGGGTAAGGCAGAAAGCCTACAGCTCCCTGAGTGATGTGGTCTATCCAGGAAGGCTGGAAGCCCTCACTGTAACACAACTGCCTAGATGTATCACAAAAATAAATACCACTGTGCCATAGCAAGTGGAATTTTCTGACATTAAAAATAGGCATACTTTATAAAGAAGTTTTTTTTTAAATATACTATCCTCATTGTGTTTTGGGCCCAATTGCTTGAAGGGCCTACAACTGCATCGGTGTGGACATTCCCTCCACTGAGGCAGGCTGCAGCTCCTCTCCATGTAGGACCATTTCAAGAGCAGTCATGGCCAAAAACTACACGTCAGCCAGTGGTCAAGTTTCTGGTAGAGGAGCATCCTCAAACTAGTTGTTCTTGTCCTTGGACAACAGTCATGAGAAGAGACTGGGTCCACACTAGAAGCTTTCCCAGTCTGGCAGGACTTTTGCCAGAACCTGAGGATCTGGGGGAAAGATTGTCCTGATTAAGATACTTTGTAAAATACACAAGCAACTTCAGAGCCAGGGCAAAACTTCTCAATGACAACCAAGCTTCATGACAAGTTTCTATACATTTCCGTGAGACAGTGTTACTTTCTCTTCTAGTCTCTCAGGCTGGATTTCCACATTGCTTTATGCTCCATTATAAGCCTTACCTGTTCTCTTCTATCATTTTCAGTATTTCTTCTGATGTAACATTCTTTAGAGCTCCAGATGGAACCTGAAGGGCTTCATACTCTTCAGGAGAAAGAACTAAAAGGATGTTAAGGAACTAACTCAAAATAAAATGTAGAAGAGAAAAAAATTACTCTAAAATCTAGCTTTAAGTAAGTACTTGGATAATTTGCACAGATTCCCAGGTCAGGAGGTGGTCTTACAGATAGTGTGTTAGAGTTACAAATGGCCTTTGTGAACATGATTTCATCTGAGATTCACAACAGGCTGAAAGAAGAGCAGGTTTATCCTGATTTTTATGGACAAGGAGACTAAAGTTCAGTGACGTTTAATGGTAGTAGGTAGCAGTTAGAGCACAAACTCCTAACCTAGGATCCTTTGTACTCCATCCCAACGCCCAGATTTTTCTCAAACTGTGACTCATCAAATCAAGTCTAACAAAAGTCTAGAGCAATCTATGGATCTTGGTCCCCAACATTATTTGAAATAATATCATCTACAAGACCATCTACTCACACCAAACAAGGAGAGCTAACAAATATGTTGTGAGTAAAAGAAACAGAAAAATCCCTAAGAGGGAAAGGTGGGGCTGCTTGCTTAAAAAACAAAATATTTAAAATTACCCGTAAGTATTTGAGGGTCTGCTGAAAAAATTTAGACCACAGGAAAGAAAACAAGAGAAAAGGTATTAAATTATAGTAAGAGGATATCCATTAAGATACAAAGACTGCTTCTGATTGCTGAAGAGAGCACCAAGAAAAGCTTATTTTGAAAAAGAGACACATCTGTTCTGAGTGGTATTTTTAAAACTGCAGTGAAAAAATGCACTTACTAGATTCACTATTACATCCAACTTATAAAATACTGCTTCCTCACAGATCTTTGCTGTGCTTTACAAATGATTTAAAGGAAATTGTCAATAAAATAACTCTGCAATGTGATATCCCAGATAAATGTGTCCAGTGTTAATTTTGTGGTACTCTAACTATAACATGTGATTAAAAGCTAGCTAAACTTAAATGATGTCATGAAACCCTGAATGTCACAAAGGCAGGAAACAAAGATTTCTCCAAACATGTGAGTGGTTGCCAAACTCTAGAGATAAAGGCAAGATTCATTCAATCTAGAGTACCTAGGTGACCAAGTTTTCCTTTATTTTTCTATTGTTCAGGATGCTGCAATGGCCAGAGAAGCACAAGGCATCAGAAGACATTTGTCCTCACTCTGGCTCTGCCTCAAAAGAGCTGAGTGACCTTGGCCAAGTCAATCTCTGTACTAGATGGTCTCCAAAGTGCCTTTTGGCTCAGAAAATCTTTAATGTCTTCAATGCATTAATTAAAGGCTATAAGTTGGTTTTCTATCAATAAATCAACAAACATTTATTAAACACTCACTATGTACCAGGCACTGTCCTAGGCTTATGGATATAAAGGTAACAAAGCAGTCCCTGCCCTCATTCTATTTGGGGGAAAGGTGCCAGACAACATGCACCCACATAATTCTACTATATAAAATAAATAGGCAGCAAGGAGAAGGAGGGAGGTACTGGCAGATGAAGGGAATTAGAAAAGCCTCATGTGGAAGGTGCCACATGAGCTAAGGCTTGAAGGACATATTCTGAGAACCCAGGTGAGAAGGGAGGGCATTCCAAGCATGGAACCCAGTCTGAAATATACAACAGGAAGTTAGTGATGTGGGACTGAAGATCAGGAGAGACCAGTGCTATCTGGCAACAACTGACAGTTATCTGCATAGAGATGACAGTGAAACCCATGGCAGCTAATAAAGTCAATATCAGAGAGAAGGTCCAGGACAGAGCCTTGGGGTATCCTCACAGTTAGCATGACATGGAGGATGAACCAGCAAAAGAGACTAAAAGGAAGTGGTCATATAGGCAGGAGAGCCAAGAGAATCATGTTATGAAAACTCAGAGGGGAAAGATTATACAGGAGGTGAGGCTGATCAACTTCTCAAATGCTGCAGAAAGGCCAAACATATGAGGACTAAGAATGCCATCACATATGGCAATTATGAGACCTACTAGTGGCTTTGGGGAGAGCAATTTCCTAATTTTTAAAAGTCACAAATCATTTCAAACTCCTAATCTCTTAAGTATATTGGCAGAAGGCACAACCCAAGGTTTGAAAACTGGATAATGTTATGCATGCCCCCTATTTTGGGGAAACGTGGTATAATGGAAAGAATGCCTATCTGAAGGCCAAAGAGATATGGGTTAAAATCTGGCATTTACTAAACTGGTAACCACAAGAAAAAACCACTTCACCTCTGTGCCCCTCAGTTTCTTCATCTGTAAAATGGGAGCTATAATAATAATTGTACCTGCTTCACAAGGCTGTTGTGAGGATCAAAGGAGCTGATGGACAAAAAACATTTTGTACACCTTCAGCTATTACTATTCATATAGTCATTCAATGAGCCCAACTCTCCTATTTGTGTGAAATCAGGGCATCTTGTTGAAACAAAGAAGGCTTCTGCCCCAGGAAGGATACGGTCTTCAAATTTGTAAATTTCCTCTGGCCTAGCACCATCAGCATGGCATGGGGGTAGGTAGGCAGATTCATCTTGTAGGTCATCTTGGGCCGCATCATTAACGAGAGCTTTTCAAAAAAGAAATCAATGCTGAAGTAAAAATACGACAAAATGATTTCATTTAGCTAGACCCCTACTATCCTCATTGGGTTTTGGTTTTTTTTTTGCCTTTTGGAGGGCAACTGGGGTTAAGTAACTTGCCCAAGGTACATGGCTAGTTTTTTTGTGTGGGTGTTAAGTGTCTGAGGCCAGAACCAAACTCAGGTCCTCCTGACTCCAGGGCCGGCGTTTTACTCACTGCGCCACCTAGCCGCGCCCCCCCCCATACTCATTGTTAACCTGGAACTCAGGACCACCCAAAGATTCAAAGATACCTCAGACTAGATATTTCTCTAAAAATGAAATAATTTCACTATCTAGATTATATTTCCCAGAAGTGTTACTGTCTCTGCTCTAAATTACAATGACTCAAAATTCAGCCAAGTCATTGGCTGAATGTCATTACATAAAATGAAATGTCATTACATAAACAGTGTAATACAGGGCACAACTCATGTGGATCAAGAAAATAATCTTTTGAAAAAAGAGGAGTGAGTTTCAAAGTGTCTGCTGTTTACCAGTGATCCCCTTTTCATTTATGATATTTTCGGCTGCTTTGGCCACATTTATGTTTAAAGTTTCACTGTCAACTTTGTTCATTCTTCTGGAGCTCAGAGCTCGCTTCTGTTTGGTGGTCCCAAAGGCCTCAATGCAGAAGTCCACCTGGCACAAAAAAATAAACCCAGTTTAAATCACAACACAAATTCATCTAGGATACATAGAATACTCTAGTAAGAGTGACCCAGATACAATTTTGAGAATCTATAAAAGTCAATGAGCTCTGGGTTTATAACAACAAAAAAAATTCATGGATAAGAGATAATTCACTGATTAAAAAAACCTGTCCAGAAGACAATCTATGGTTAAAAAAAATCACTTCTCACTTATTTCCTTCAAAGCTCGGCATTTGCATCTCCTTCTACATGAAGCCTTTCCTGATTTCTTGGGCCTCCATGAGAACCTTTTCCACTCCAAATGACCCTGTTACTGATTTTGAATACACAGAGCACTGGACCCAGAGTCAGGAAAATATCAGTTCAAATCCAACATCAGATGTTCATTAAGTGTATGACTCTGGGCAAATTACTTAATTTGTCTGCCTGTGATATGGGGACAATAATAGCACCTATCTTCCAGGGTTGTTGTGAGGATGAGACAATATTTGTAAACTGTTCTGCAAATCTTAAAACAAACACTATATAAACACTAGTTGTTACTGTTATTGCTGCTGTTGCTATATACTAAGGGGACAGCTAGGTTTCACAGTGGATAGAATGCTGGGCCTGGAGTCAGGAAGACTCATCTTATTGATTTCAAATCTGGCCTCAGACACTTACTAGCTGTGTGACCCTCGGCAAGTCACTCAACCCTGCTGCCTCAGTTTCCTCATCTGTAAAGTGAGCTGGAAAAGGAAAGGCAAACCATTCCAGTGTTTTTGCCAAGAAAACCCCAAAGGGTGTCACAAAGAGTAAGACACACCTTAAAAATAACTAAACAACAACACTGAGGACATCCTGTCTGAGTCCAGGTCTTGAGAACTCAAGCACTGTAGGGAATTCTTGTGCCCAACTTTCCTGTCAATGTCCCTTCCCCTTCCCCTCTCCTTGCTGAATCCTGACCTCTCATTCCCCTTTCTCCCATCCCTGACAGAGGGAATGTACCAAGCCTGTACTCTGGGAGGCTATGACCTCCTGGCCCATGTCCCGCTTTCATACCCACATGGACATGGCTGCTCACAAGGCCTGGATAAGCAGGAAGTCACCAACTACAACTCTCCCAGTAAGACGGAGAAGGAGAGGAGGTAAGGGAATGAGCATTTTTTTAAGTAACCAGTATGAGTGAAGTGATCTCATGACTCCAGGCCCAGCCCTCTATCCACTGTGCAGTCACCCAGCACCTGCCTGAATGGCTAAGCTATCTAACCTGCCAATGAGCCCTAAGGATCCCTGGAGTTTCTCATCTGCCCTGAGGCAAAAGCCTCCTCTGTGTTCTCAGCTCAAATCAGAATGTGAGCTCCCTGAAAGCAAAGACTATCTCCACTTTCTTTTACATGCCCAACTTTTAGCACAGTACTTGACATATAATAAGCACTTAATAAATTTTTTTATCCATTCACAAAATTTTGTTTGCTATAGCTATCTGCACTGGTAAACTCTCCCCCTACTAGACCACGTGATCCTTGGCGGCAGGGACTGTGTCTCATTAAAACTCTGTTTTTCTCTTAGCACCTAGCACAGTGCTTATACTGGATACTAAATAAATGTATTAAAAACTGAGTTGCAGAAGTGTATTATGTTTAACTCTAAGACAAACATATATGAGAAAAGTGAGCTAAAATAAGTACACTAATAAAAAATTTTTAAAGTAAATACGGGCAGGGGATAGGTGCAGGGCTGGCACACTGTGTATGGTAATGCAAACAGCTACACTTTACTGCAGAACAGTTTCTCAATATGCTAAAAACTGGTCTTCATACTCTGTGATACAGTAATCCTACAAATGGGAATATAAGTAGGAAATCATCATAAAGGAAAATAAGACCCTTTTAATAATGATTTTCACAGCCAAATTAATAGTAAAAATCTAGATATAATCTTAATGTTCAACATTTGGAGCCTGGCTAAACAGAGAGTAATATATTAATGACGTGAAACACTACTAAAGCATAGAGAATGCCAACTAGGAAGAATACACAAAAATGTCAATATGCAATAATGCAAAGCAGAAAAAGTAGAATTAGGAGAATTGCTTGCAAATCTAGGTCACTATGGAGTACACGTATGCACATGCGTACAGATGTACAATAAGGGATGAATAACACTAAAGTGTTCAGTAAATTGCGATTGATATTTTAAGAGAAAGGCTTTTTTTTTGGTTGCACAGCTTATTAAACATTAAAATTTTAAAACACATAAATAAAATTTACTTGCCCCCTCTATCTCCTTTCAGTGGGACAATGGACTGTGTGACAATCATGATATACACACCAGCATCATTAAAATACAACACTCCAAGAAACTTGTTTCCATAGCAACAACAACTCAAACAAGATTTCGGTTATTGGGTGAGAACCCCGCCAAGTCTGTTCTATTTCCTTCGGAATCTTCTCAATGCAGGGGCTCAATAAAAATGTTGCTGAATTTTAAACTCTAAGTGCAAAGGCATTAATGCTGGGGGATTCACTGTAAAAAAATAAAGTTGATAACCTTTCTACATTATGACTACACTAACTCCAGGTTACAGAACCTAAATTGATAATAAAATAATCTGGAAATAGTTAAGGAATTCAAGTTTTCTGTCCAGGCTGGGAAGCCCCCTAACAGCTTACTGTCCATCTTGGAGGTTCAGGGTACTTACCTGATCTCTGTAAGATTTAGCCTGATTTCCTAATGTTGCTTCATTATCTTTCAAGTCATCTGCAGAAAGAAAAGCAAACTGTAAAGCTTCTCCTTGTATTACAATTACCATAATTTCATTCATACTGCCACTATAAGCATCTATTTCAAGCAGTTTTTTTACATCAACAATGAGTTAAATGTAGTCTATAATTTTACCTAATAGCATAAAATATTCTACTTAGCAACTTAATGGTTTAGAGAAGCAAAAAAAAAACTAATTAAAATGTAAATAGGTATAAAATTACTGCTATTCAACATTAAGTTTGTAATAAATAATTTTTTTAAAAGACAACAATTTAAAGTACTCCCCTAGGTGGCCCAGCATGTTCCTTTATGTAAATTCTTCTTTTCAACAGATGTAAATCTTATATTGTTTAAATTTTTTGTTACTTATAAAAGAAAACCACAATAAACCAAGATGCTTAAAAAAATACTTTACAATTCAAATAATTCCTCTTAAAAAGCCACTATATTCTTTGAAACACATTTTAAATGAAGATAAACAAAAAATGCACAATAAATATTGGATAATACCTAGATATAATCATATCAACATTCATATCTACTTTCAACAACTTTCCCCCCCCCTTCACTTTATGCCAACACATTTTCCATTATCTAGTTTTAGATCAAAGCTGAATTTCAATTTCTCTGTCCCTGCTATTCACTTATTTTTAGCACTTTTTTAGGAAAATAATTTTCTCCCAATTTTTGAGAACACACTCTTAAATAGAAGAGTATAATTGAGGTAGTTTCACCACTGGAAGGGAGTAATAAGTATTAATGCTTAAAGGATGTAGAGACATCCCCAGTTGCTCACCACAGTGGATTTTCCTGGAACCCTAATTTCTCACACAACAAATGTGACATAAATAGGGGCTGAATTCTGATCAAGGAATTGGCATCAAATGAATCACGGAGCTGACCAACAGCAAGTCTAATTGCAAACGTACGCTGGCAACTTCCCACAACCATTTGATAAGAACAAAATTATGTTTGAACTCAGTCATTGAACATCTGGGCCTATAAGGGACCTGAAAGATCATCTTTGTAAACTACTAAAGAAATGTGAGCTATAAAACACACACACACACACACAACCCCACAGCACAACCACCTCATCCACCTCATTTTATAGATGGCATTGCTGGGACTGTTTGCTTAAAGCTAACTAGTCACTTGGTGCCAGCACTGGCATGAGAACTTGGACTTCCCAGAACTCTTCTTACTATACAGCAGAATGCACCTACCCCATCAAAGTTCTACAAAACGACCATAAGTATGCTATATAAACTATTAGCAGCTCACATTTGACTTTTACTAAATATGGTGTCACGAAGAAGAAGCCCAGCTCTCCCACACATAGTACAGCAAAGATCTAAAATGGGCACCAGACTGAACAACAATCAAGAAATTCAAAGAGAGAGGGGTGGCTAGGTGGCACAGTGAACAGAGCACTGGCCCTGGAATCAGGAGGACCTGAGTTAAAATCTGGCCTCAGACACTTAACACTTACTAGCTGTGTGACTTTGGGCAAGTCACTTAACCCCAATTGCCCTCCAAAAAGAAAAAAAAAAAGAAATTCAAAGAGAAACAGTAGCAAGTTCTTCTGGGCACAGAAACATAGGCCTGAAACTTGCCAAGAATGTGGGGGAACAGAATTCCTTGGAGCTCTGACAAGGGGCACTCCAAGAGGCCAGAAGCCCACAGTACGAGTGGATCAGGGACACCCCAAGAGGCCAGAAGCCCACAGTACGAGTGGATGAGGGACACCCCAAGAGGCCAGAAGCCCACAGTACGAGTGGATGAGGGACACCCCAAGAGGCCAGAAGCCCACAGTACGAGTGGATCAGGGACACCCCAAGGGGCCAGAAGGTTGCAGGGCTTTGACCAAGCACATTCAAAGGGGCCACAGTTTTGACAAACAAAGCTTATGGGGGCATGAAGCCACTAGTGCTCTGAGCAGTACAAAATAGAGGACAAGACCAAACTCAAACCTCACCACCATAGGCTGCAGGAGACAACAGAGTCCCAAACGAGGAAGTGAGGTTGAAAACGTGACTTAACAGAAGAAAATACCAAACACCATATATGTAGAAATATGGGTTAAGAGATGCCCAAGGAACAAACCTAGAAGAAGACAGCAGCACCACTATTAAAAACAGAGCCTCAGAGAGAAAAAAATGACTTGGCTACAAGGACAAGAAGAGTACATGGGAAAAATGAAGCAGAAGAGAAAGGGTGAAAAAGGAGTTCTGAGGAAAGATCTAAAACTACCTGGGGACCGGCCTGAGTCAGGCCCAGCAGGAATAACTTCAATCCTCAGGACGGCGGCAGACAATTGCATTTCACTGTCCAATTTACTCCAGAACCCATTTAATCCTCTTTGGAATCCACTTCCCATTTTCCCAAGAAAAAAGCTAAACTCAGTCTCTTCAGTACCTAAGTTATTTTTTTTTTAATTAAGTCCTTTTTCTTTGTCTTTTCTCTAGCTATTATGCATAACAGTCACTCTAGATTATACAGACTCTTCACGGAATTAGGTTAAGTTAGCTCTAACAAGAGAAAAGTTTTTCCTCATGTTTTTTTCTCGGCCTCTACTTCATTCCTCACAGATTTCTCAAAAACCAAAGTTAACTCTTACACCCTTCTCTAATCTGCCTGACTCCACGGGGAGAAAAATCTCACAGTAAGACAGTTACAACTGAAATCTCAGCTATTGTCTCCAAAATGTCTTTTCTGCTACATTCTATGCGACTCTTACAGAGTCAGTCTATCTCAAAAACAAAGTGTACATCTCAAAGACAGAGGCAATCTGTAATCTAGAGAGCAACTTGCCAAACAGGTGTTACACATATAAAGAGAATTTCTACTACAAATGGACTAGACTAATACTCTTTTTAACCATGAGATTCCATGATTCTATGATTCACTTTTAAATTACTTTTCAACCTCCATTACCCACTAACAAGGTTCCTACACTCATTCCCATTCAGGTTGTGTATAGTAAAGAATGAGTGAACCTCAGCAATAATCACTTTAAAACCTATTCATACACACACACACACACATCTATGTATGTATATGTATATATACACACACACATATTTTAAAATCTGCGTAAATAACTTTTCAAATGAATTACTAAACAGTGAATTTCCAAAAATTTACCACTGAAATGACAACTGGCATAATTTCATCTTTTTAAAATGAATGACTTAAGACTTAAAAGTCAAGCAAGCTATATGATGAGCCAAAAACAAATAAAAGCTTCTAAAAGAACCTACCTGAAAACACTGGTTGCATGTTAAACAATTCAGCATCATATACTTCCATTTGGCCAGAGTTATTATTCAAAACACCAACAAAGTACCTATCAAAATAAAACCATTTACATATTAACAAAAATTTTTTCACATTTCTGTATCTCGTATTGACTATCCTTTCCATTTCATAAGTATTCAGAACTTACATTAAAATATTCTGCATAAATACTCTGCAAATCTTCTCTATGTCACTATAAAAATACAATAGCATCCTTATTTAAATATTTGAACTAAATAGGGAAAGGTTCACAGGAATTTAATTTTAATCTAAGCTTTAAAGAACTAATGACCACGCACCCTCAGTGAGAGAGAGGTGGGGTACTGAATACAGAAATAATTGTGGCACAGGGCTGTCAGATGGGGTAGCTGCATCAGTTTGTGTTATTTAAATGTTTTTCTTCATTGTAAGAAGCAGTTCCATGATGGGGATAGAGATGGAAATTGGGAAATGACTGTGGTGTTTTTAAAAAGCATCAATAAAACATTCAAAACAAAAAAGGCAGTTTTTACTTTCACACATATACCAAACCTCACATAACTTCCTATGGTGATTCTGGAGAGTACATTTTGACAGATAGTACAGATTTGCAAATCATGCTATTCTTTAAATCAAACTAAAATCATCCCTCCAAATTTATTTACCCTATTTTTTTTAAAAACCTTCCTTTATAGTGCAAAGTAAAACTTTAAGCTAGCTCTGGTAAAGTTATCATAAGATAGGAATTAGTGAAATTTTTCCCACTGCACCAAGCAACCAGCTCTTTGTACCACGGAAGGCAAGTGGAGCACCTTCCCCCACTTCCACAAACAACGCCCCCCACCAAACTTTCACACCTGCATAAATTGTTGCATTTTAGGGCTCCAGTACCAAAGTTGTTTCCTACATAGGAAAGTCTGTCTGTTTCAGCAGCCTAAAAATTGAGGAAAAATGAGAAATTATTTTATTATCAGTATCTAAAAGGTGTCTGCCATTGTTTTGTCTCCTTTCCTAAATTGATCCAATATTCTAGGGACAGGATTAGACACTGTTAGACAAGAATGGGACATTCTAAAGCCTGGAGACTGGGGCCTTCAAGATCCGTGGGCTTTAAGGCGGCTGAACTACTATTTCATTTAAAAATAAACTATAAGTCAAGATCAGTTTTCAAGATAATAATGGCACTCATGGCACTTATTATCAGAGTCTCTGATATGAATGATAGCCTTGTGTCTTCTGGGTAATCCACAGTAACACTGGAGCATCTAATATTTATTAGATCATAAAATATATTTTAAACTTCAGTAAAAGTGATCCACAAACCACAGCTGACAGTATCATAAAAATTGAAATCTGGCAATAAAGAATGGCATTTGACTTAACTGATGAGTTCAATTATGAACTGGTATTTTTAAAAAAATGAGCTGTTGATTCCTGTTCAAAAACCATAGTCCTTACTGAGGCGACACTGACCCCTGGTGGCTTGTTCCGGTTCTGCACCCCCACTAAACCAGCTGAGAGGCTATGGTGTCCAAAAAAACCCCTTTCACCTTGGCTCTTCATCCAAGAGAGTGATGAAATTCAGACGAGGTTGAGAATGCAATTCTTCTTGAATCAAGATTTGCTAGCCTACCCTAAGCATACAACATGTTTTCTATTATAAAGAAAAGCCTTCAGGCAAGCCAAGTCAATTCCCTCTAAAGTCATCTCTAGAATTCAAGACACAAATATTTTCAGAGGAAATGTCAGATAAAAACTTTTTTTTTTTAGGGCAGGTAGGTGGCACCAGTGTGATAGAGCACCAGGACTGGAGATAGGAAGACCTGAGTTCAAATCCTGCAAGTCACTTTACCCTGTTTAACTCAGTTTCCTCATCTGTAAAATGAGCTGGAGAAGGAAATGGCAAACCACTCCAGAATCTTTGCCAAGAAAGCCCCAAATGGGGTAATGAAGAGTTAGACACAACTGAGTAACTACTAAACTAATTTTTTTCAAATTACAGAACCTTTTTTTAGACCATCAGCTTCTGTTCATTTTCAGTATTGTAGTTATCAACATATAATCTTTTTTCTTTTCTAAAAAATGTCCTTTTTTTTATTCTGAACACAAAATAAAAGACTATGTTGATAAACTCAGTACTGAACATGACTGTAAAATGGTATCGTGTCACTTAGCCCCACACTCCCAACTGCCCCCAAACAGGAAAAATCAAACCCCTGTAACAAAACAAATTCCCACACTGCTCATGTCAGAAAATGTTGGTCTCATTCTACCCCAAGTCTATCACCTCTCTACCCAATGGTGGAGAACATCAAGATAGGATCTGTTCTTTAAGCAGGAGCAAAGTCATTAGAATAGGAAGCCTCAACAACTTCAGCAAATATGTTATCTTAGAAATAATTCTTACTTTTAATAACTGAGGCCTAGAAGTAGACACTACCTTTGGGCACAGATATTTGTGCTAATTAGGGCTCGGGACAGAGAAGCTAAGGAGCGTAGGTAGAGGCCCCTTCAATTCATGGTGGTGACAGAAGGCAAGTGGGCTCATGTTGTCTGAGAGGTGAGGCTATGTGTCCCCTTCAACAAATAAGAGAGACAGAGAGAGAGAGAGAAAGAGAGAGGGAGAGGGAAAGAGAGAGAGAGAGAGAAAGAGAGAGAGAGAGAGAGAGAGAGTGTGTGTATGTGCATGTGTGTGGTGTGTGTGTGGAGGGGAGGAGAGGGGAAAAAAAAAGGCTGGCAGAACAATGGGCTTATCATCTCTTTCATGGTCACAATATAGGGTCATGATTTTGTTTGAACTTGTATTCATTTCCAGATAAAATATCTTTCTTCAAATACAAAAGACAGTGCTCAATGCTAGCTATACATCTATATTTATATCTCTCTATATGGAATGTAAATGTCTCTATTCCCCTCTATCAGAGAAGATAACTAAATGCTGATTATGTACACTAGATAAAAACAAAGGGAAGGTTTGATAAATTACCCAGGAAATTTGAAAAGTGGGTATAGCAAAACAAAACAAAATCCAAATCATACGTACACTGTGACTGAATAACCTAAATTATTTGCCTACAATCTGTAAATTCACCAGAAACTCACTGAATTATGTGCCTTAATTAGGCTGTGGCTGTTGAGGCCAAGTCAGTTTTCATGCAATTTGATAAAAACCAAAAACATAATCTTTCAGAAAGTGATTGTTGAATTCTTTTAATTTCTATTTTACATGCTGGATTTAAGATATAAGAAGTTTTCCTCTATCATTTCTTGGAATATAATGCCTAGACTTTTTTGATCGTGGATTTCAGGCAGCCCAATAAATCTTAAATGATCTCTCCTTGATCTATTTCTAGGTCAGTTGTTTTTCCAATAAAATATTTTACATTTTCTTCTTAAAAAAAAAAAAAGAAAAATAAACAAAAACAGATACAAGATTTGCCAAAATAAATAATTAAATAGTTAAATTAATAAATAAAAGTTTAGAAATCAATGAAGCTCAGTACTAACATCTCAGAATCAGGAACCAGAAAAGGTTAGAACAGTGGGACAAATCCAATAAGATGAAATTTAAAAGAGATAAATAGATAAGTGGCTGAAGAATTTGAATAGGCAGTTTTCAAAAGAGTTATTAACAACCAGGAATAAGCCAGTCAGTTTGTTAAATAAATGCTCAAAATCACTGATAAGAGAAATGCTGAAGTAAAAATAACTAAGGTTCTGCCTCAATTCAACCAGACTGGAAAAGATGACAAAGGCCAAAACAATAAATGGTTGAGGGGCTGTGGTAAGGCAAGAACATTAATCCAGTGTTAGTGAAAGAATGAATTGGTCTAACCATTCTTGAAAATAATGTGGAACTATGCTAGAAAAATCACTAACTGTATATACCCTTTGTCTTAGTAATGCCACTATTGGGGACATATATCCAATGAATGTCAGTGAAGTTTTACCATGTATACAAAATATTGGTAGCAACATTTTTTAAAATATTATTTTATTTTTCCCTATTACATATGAAAACAATTTTTAACATTTTTAAAAAGCCTTGTGTTCCAAATTCTATCCCTTCACCTACCTCGACGTGAATGGTAAGCAATCTGATATAGGTTATGCACATGTAGTCATGTAAAACATATATATATATATATATATATATATTTTTTTTTTTTTGCTTTTTGGAGGGGAAGGCAGGGTGGTTGGGGTTAAGTGACTTGCCCAAGGTCACATGGCTAGTAAAGTATTAAGTGTTTGAGGCTGGATTTGAACTCAGGTCCTCTTGACTCCAGGGCTGGTGCTCTATTCACTGCACCACCTAGCCACCCTGTAAAACATGTTAGTCATTTGGTGGAAGAAAACTAGAAAGGAAAGGAAGCAAGCAAGCAAGCGTCAGTCTGTACTCAGATGCCATAAGTTCTATCTCTGGAGGCAGAGAGCATTTTTCATCATAAGTCCTTTGAAACTGTCTTGGATCACTGCATTACTAAGAATAGCTAAATCATTCACAGTTGATCATCATACAATACTGCTGTTATTGAGTACAACGTTCTCCTGGTTCTGTGTACTTCACTCTGCATCAATTCACTTAAGTCTTTCCAAGATTTTCTGAAATCATCCTGCTTATCATTTCTTATAGTACAATAATATTTCATCACAATCATATACCACAACTTGTTCAGCCATTCCCCAATCCCCTCAATTTCCAATTCTTTGCCACCACAAAAAGAGCTGCTATTAATATTTTTGCACAAATAGGTTCCTTCCCCTTTGTTTTGATCTCTTTGGTGTAGTGAGTGGTATTGCTGGATCAAAGGGCATGCACAGTTTTACAGCCCTTTGAGCATAGATCCAAGCTGGATAGTCATATTGCTTTCATATCACCTTCATTTCTGAATTTATCTATCTAACCTCTACTATTCATTAAACAAGCCATCCCTTTCGACAAAAGGAAAAAAAGGGGGGAGGAAAGTAGTTCATCAAAATGATGCACATCAATTGAGTCTGATAGTACATGCAATGTTCCTTACCTACTGTCATAGACCACTGAATAAAAGAGAGAGAAGTAAATTTTCCCAACTCTTTCCAAGGCCAATCTAGATCATTATTAACCATACAGAATTCTGTTTCACTTTTTTTGGTCTTTCTGCACTATAGTCATTATGTATATTATTATTCTACTTCTGATCACTTCATTCTGCATCACACAAATTGGTACCAGTCTTCACACGTTTCTGCATGTTTGCAATTTTTTTTGTGTTAAAAACAGAAACAGAGTGGATGCCTATATACTGAGAGGGGCTGCACAAGGTATAGCATATGAACATAATGAAATGTAATGGAACAGTATGCTGTAGGAAATAATGATCCAAGGGCAGGTGGGTGGTGCAGTGAATAGAGCACCAGCCCTGAAGTCAGGAGGACCTGAGTTCAAATCTGGCCTCAGACACAACACTTACTAGCAGTGTGACTTGGGGCAAGTCACTTAACCCCAACTGCCCTGCATTCCCCCCTCTAAAAAGAAATAATGATCCAGCTTCTGGGATAAAAACTCACTATTTGACAAAAACTGCTGGAAAAACTAGAAAATAGTATGCTAGAAACTGGGCATAGACATCTTACACCATACACCAAAATAAAGTCTAAATGGGTTCATGATCTAGGTATAAAGGGTGACACTGTAAGCAGTCTGGGAGAGCAAGGAATAATTTACCTGTCAGATTTATGGGGAAGGGAAGAATTATAGAGAGCATTACGAAATGCAAAATGGGTAATTTTGATTACGTTAAATTGAAAAGTTTTTGTACAAACAAAGCCAATGTAACCAAGATTAGGAGGGAAGTAGAAAATTGGGAAAGAATTTTTATAACCAGTGTCTCTAATAAAGGCCTTATTTCTAAAATATACAGAGAACTGAGTCAAATCTATAAGAATGCAAGTCATTCCCCAATTGGTAAATGGTCAAAGGATATGAACAGGCAGTTTTTAGAGGAAGAAATTAAAGATATCTATAATCATAAGAAAAAATGCTCTAAATCACTACTGATTAGAGAAATGCAAATCAAAACAACTCTGAGGTATCACATTTCACCAGTCAGATTGGCTAACATGACAAAACAGGAAAATGATAAATGCTGGAGATGTGGGAAAATTGGAACACTAATGCATTGTTGGTAGAGTTGTGAACTGATCCAACTATTCTTGAGGGCAATTTGGAACTATGACCAAAGGGCTATAAAAACGTGCATAATATCCTTTGACCCAGCAATACCACTTCTAGGGCTGTATCCCAAAGAGATCATGGAGGTGGGAAAAGGACCCATATGTACAAAAACATGTATAGCAGCTCTTTTTGTGGTGGCAAAGAATTGGAAATCAAGGGGTTGCCCATCAATTGGCGAATGGCTGAACAAGTTGTGGTATATGAGTGTAATGCAATATGATTGTGCTATAAGAAATGAGGAGCAGACAGACTTCATAATAACCTGGAGAGACTGCTATAGACTGATGCTGAGTGAGAGGAGCAGAACCAGGTGAACACTGTACATAATTACAGACACACAGTATTTGTGATGACTGACTTTGATAGACTGGGCTCATCTCAGCAATGCAAGGTTATGAGACAACTCCAAAGGACTCAAAATGGAAAAGGCTATCCACATCCAGAGAGATTTATGGAGTCTGAATGCAGATTAAAGCAAACTACTTGCTCTACCTCTTTTTTTGTTTTGTTTTGTTCCTTCTTCTCATTGTTTATTCCACTGGTTATAATCCTTCTTTACAACTTGACTAATGTTTAATGTGAAGGTATTTGTAGAACTTATATTGGATTGCATACTGCCATACGGGGGGAGGGGGGAAGAAGAAAGAAAAGAAAATTTGGAACTCGAATCCTTGTAGAACTGAATGTTGTAAACTAAAAGTAAATTAATTAATTATTAAAAAAAATAATAATTGTGAAAACGTCAGAGAAACTGGGGAAAACAGCATGGAGCTGTTAGGACAATGGACTCAGCTGAGAAAGGTGGGTTCAAATTCCACCTTAGACACTTAGTATCTCCATGACTCTGGAGAAATCACTTACCTAACCTCTTTATGTCTCAGTTTCCTTATCTGTAAAAGATAAGGGGGCTAGACATGCTGGCCATTAAGATTTCCTTATGGCTCTAAATCTATGATTCTATAATCTGAATAAAATGATGAAAAGCAAGGAGAACAATTTACATAATGACCACAATAACATAAAGGAAAATAACAGAAAGACATCATAACTCTGATCAGTGCAGGGACTGGACAACATCAGAGGACACACCTTCCTCTTTGTGGCAGAGAGGTAAAAGGATACAGATTTGGATGCAGAACCAGGCATTTGTAATCAAAGACTGAGAACTGGGAGAGACCTACTTCATCCAATCCTATCAATTCACAGATAATAAAACTGAGGCCCAGATAGGTTGACTTCACCAGAATCACACAGGTAAGAAGTAACAGGGCTAAAATCTGAACCCAGGGATTTTAAAATGCTGCATTTTTCCCACTGTATATGCTCAATTTGCCAATTTGATTTGCTTAACTATATTTTATAGGAAAGATTATGGGGAGATACATCACTGAAAAGTGAAACATAAAAAGCATCAACAAAATATTTTTAAAATATTTGGGGATAAATGTAAAGCCTTGTACTTAATTTTTTTTTTTAAATCCTCTAATACAGGATTGGAGAGATGTGGATAAATAGCAGTTTCTACGAACAACTTAGAGGTATTAGGTAACTACAACCTCGATTATGTCAATAACATATGACATGGTTACAATAAAGGGATCTTAGACTATATTCACAGAAGTTAATAATCCCATTACAGTCTGTACTGATCACAGCACATTTGAAATTCAACTTTATTCAGTTCTGGGCAATCACTGTAGGAGGAGCACCGACAAACCAAAAAGTACATGTAGAAGAAGGAGTACAGAGATGATGAATGAAAAACAAGGTTATGAAAATCAACCAAAGGAACTGAAGATACTGAATTGGGAAAAGACAGGGAAATAAGAGCTATCTTCAAATATCTGAAAGACTTTCACGTACAAAGGGGTTGAGATTCATTTTCCTTGGCCCCAGAACAGAACCAGGAACAACGGACGCTAGCAGGTTTCAGTTCAATGTAAGAAAGACCATTGCTAGCTTTCTTCAAAGATCAGCTCAAAAGTCACCTCCCATGAGGCCTTTCTTGATCTTCACCTTCTACCCAAAGATGTTGGTGCATCCTTGCCTGTACCCCAAATGACTATGTATATACTTATATGTGTACATGATGTCTCCTCTGATTGTATATATAAGTGCCTTTTAAAGTCAAGAAGTACTTCATTTTTATCTTTGTACCCCTATCACCTAGCAGAGCCAAGCATGAAATACTAACTGACTGGATTTTAAACAGCTTATGAATATTTTAATCAGTTTCCCCCAGGACCCCATGAAGCAAAACTGTTAGAATTTTGAATCAGTGCCCTGTTTCCAAGCACACACCACCTTGTAAAAAAAGACAATCTTACCTGGTCCTGCAAAAACTGACAAACTATAGGCAAAGTGACTTACCAGTATCCTTCTGAACTTTTTCCTGGGGTTATTGGTATCTTTGCTCTTATATAAGGAAAAATTCACATTTTCAGAATTCTGGAGTTTCCCATTTGAAAACTGAACTGTAATACACAAAAAGTGATAAATGAATATAGAGTGGATTTTTTAAAAAAATTACATTAATGATAAAGAACTGTGTTTACAATATTAAAAACAGAAAATTACTTAAGAGAATCCCCAGTTCTGGACTATAGTATCTATGAATGTCACAGAAAGCAAATCCTATCAGATCCAGCCTTCCTTTACATGGGAGAGGAAACAACAGAAAAAACTAGTTTTGTCAAGAAAGAATGAGAGGATGATGGGAGATCAAGAATTAGGGAAGAGTCATGGTGGTTTTAAAAAAATTGACTAGGTCCTGAGGGAGAGGCTAAATGAAATTTGATGGCAAAAAATAAAGGAAGTTTAATGACAAACTTGTACTCTGGTAAAGTATAACTGGAAAACAAGAAAAACAAATCAGAATACAATAACTAAAAGTAGGAGAGGAAAACTGAAGGTGGCATCATTCTCTGTAGTTGAATAACAAATATAAGGACATCTCAGAACATCCTCCCTAACCAGGCCACATATAAACTATAAACTACTATGTAAAAGAGCTATTGGTGTTATTGTGCATTTTACCAAGATGGTCATCCACGATGAGAATGGGAAGTGGAGAGAGAAGATAAGGGACTAGTTATTGAAAAAAGAAAAAAAAAATCCTATCAATACATAAACATTGGTGTCTCACCTAGCTATGGCTAAATACATTGAGATGGGCCATAGGAAAGAAATTCTGATGCCAGCTGAAGTGGAAAAATGGTAAAGATTGAGGGGAAAGAGAGAAGCCATTCTGACTTCTCCCTCTTCTAATCCATCCTTCACACCACTACCTGCTGACTCTTCCTTACAGCTCAGATGGTCAGTCTACTTACTTTTTTTTATACATAATGTGGTAACTTGGGGGGGGGGGGGAGACAAGCATAGTTCGGTGACTTGTGCAGTCATACAGGGTAAGTGTCCAAGGTCAGGTTTGAACTCTGGTCCTCCTGACTCCAAAGTCAATGCTCTATCCATGACACCACCTAGATGCTTCAATATGGAGACTTTCTGGATGGTCTACAATGTAGAACTCAGACCTTCTTCGCCTTATTAGAGGGGTACCTTGGGGCAAGAACTATGTATGGGGCAAGAGATCCACAGTAGAGGGAACTAAGTTAGGGATGTAGGATCCCCAGTGGTAAAACTTTTCTTTTGGTGGGGGGTGAAGAGCCATGCTTTCTACTTTATACATTGGAGGTCATGGAGATCATGAGGTCTACTACATGGTTGTTATAATCAAACTCATTGTCATGCCAGAAAATGAGTTTGACAAAATGGTCATTAAGGGCAATATCAATTCCTGCATAAAACATAGGAAAGTGGGTGCTGCTGTTAAAGTCACAGGTTACAATCTGGTCCTCTGGGTAGCCCAAGATGTCCTTCAATGGACCCTCTGATATTTATTTCACCATTTTCTTGATTTCATCATGTTTGGTTTCTCCAGGCAGCTGGGTGGATCCACAAGAGATTCAATGGAATCTTGCCCAATGCTTTGCCTACAATCTTAGCAGCACCAATGGTAGTAAGGATAATGTTTTGAGCAGTTCCAGGCCCATCATACCACAGTTTGATGGATAGAGGGGCCATCTACTATCTTCTGCGTAGCAGTCCTTCTACAATGCCTAAGCTGTCATGAATAACCTTGGTTAGGAGGCCAAGTAGTTGGTAGTACAAGAGGTATTACTGAACATCTTTATGGAATTATCACATTTCTTATGGTTCATTCCTGTCACAAAGAGGCATCAGCAGAATGGACAGAGATAATAACCTACTTAGCTCCATGCTTGAAGTGGGCCCTGGTCTTTTTGACTGTGGTAAAGACAGAAGTAGACTCTACTACATACTCAGCTCCAACAATTCCCCATTTAATATTGATGGGATTACCCCACTGGGAGACAGCAATAATGGCTTTTCCATGGATCACCAGCTTTCCATTCTTGGCTTTGACAGTTTTCTTGAACTTGCCATGGGTGGAATCACTTTGGAACATATCAACAAGTAGCTGAGCTCAAGGAAGGGGTCACTGAAGTGCATAATGCCGATTCTGTCGGTGGTGAGAGCAGCCCTGCTTGCCAGGAGCCCAATATGGCCAAATCCATCAACTCCAACCTCCATCATCTAGTCTCAGAGGTGTAGAAGCAGATCCTGGCACAAATCCTGGAGCCACAATCAATCAACTTAACTATCTTTTAGACATTGGAGAAATTGTGGGCGGGGGAGACACAAGGATTAAAAACAGCAGTTCAGAAACATATTGAGGGATGGTAGTACCTGAGCTGGGTCTTGAAGAGGAAGATTTCAACGGACCAAGAATCTGTTAATGGCTGCCTGACTTGTACTGAACAAAGGGCAATCTTATCCAGGCATTCAAGGCTCTCACAATCTATTAGTACCGTGTATTTCCCAAGCATCTCTCATCATTCTCTTCCTAGAGAGCGAGGAGTAAGTACAGTGGATAGTGTGGGACTTGAGTCAGGAAAAGCCAGCTTAAATCCTGCCTCTGACACTTACAAGCACGGTGCTGGTAGGTGCTGGCACAGAGACATGGGCAGATGCTCCAGATGTCGCCAGCATCTCCAGACGCTCCAGCTGGGGGATGCACTTTTCTCACAACCCCTAAGGTGGGTAGCAAAGCTGTCTTACTTTCCCCGGTTACTGGAACGAAGGAGCCCCTGCCTCCCCCGGCCCCTAGGTTTGGGAGCCTTACCCAGAGCAGCCTTCTGCCCTTCGCCCGGCTCCCCGCAGTACTTCCAGGTCGCAAACGCAGACATGGCTGGAGCTGCTCCGCCGCCAACAATCCTCACTCCTCTAGTACCCACACAGCTCACATGTGGAGTCTCCAGGAAACCGCCCCCCAAATCCTGCTTCACCCGGAAGAGGTGGGACCACCGGGCCGGAAAAACCTCCCTACCCAATCCCTCCCCCAAGCTCCGCCTCCTAAAGCGTAGCATTTCAACCTCGTATTCTCAAGTCTGCCGGTTGGTTGTCTCCCTATAAGCCCCGCCCCCGACGCCTACCGGTTGGTCCTCTTCTTCTCAATCCTGCTTCCTACGGGTATCTGGTTCGTCCCCTCCTCTCAAGCCCCATCCCCCGAAGCCTGTTGGCTCTTCCCCTCGCCCGAACTATTGGCGGGGCTGTCTGCGCATCCTCAAGCTCAGGTTTACGGAGCAGTGTCGGCGCGATCCCGGCTTCCGGGAGTCCTGTACCCACCGAAGAGGGTTCCGAAGCCGCGGGAAGTCTCCTCCTAGAGACCGTCTAGTCCTGGCCGCCCCCTTCTCCCATTTTTGTTTTTGTTCAGTCGCCTGCGACCCCACTTTACCCTATTTGGGGTTTTCTGGGCAGAGATACTGCAGTGGTTTGCCATTTCTTTCTCCATCGTATTTTACAGATTAGGAAACTGAGGCAAATTGGGTTAAATGACTTGCCCAGGGTTACACAGTGACTAAGACCGGATTTGACTCCAGGGTGGGCACTCTATAGCGGCTGAGTGACTGGCCCGAGTCACGCCTTGTCTTTTGGGGTCTCTCCGTTAGGACTTCTCTCACCACCTCTTCTTCGATGCACTGCCAGGAATTTGCATTAGGACCCCTAATTTCTGGTTGAATGATCCTGGGCACGTCACTTAACTTCCACCTGCCTCATTTTCCTCATCTATATAATGGGGATAATAATAGCGTCTACCTTGCAGGGCTGTTGTGCGGATAAAATGCAAACTTTAAAGCGCTTTATAAATGCTACCTACCTACCTGTTCTTACCAGTTTCCCCATGCCTTCTGCACACCATGAAATGTCAGAGCTGATCACAGTCTCTTTAGATTAATGCCGGCAAAACCTCCCGGTATAGGAGCTTTCTTAGGAGGATTCTTAGTATTTAGACCCACAAGAGACTCCAGAGATCATTTCTTACGTCCCACAGACTCAATTTACAGAAAGTCTCAGAGAGTGAAAAAGTCTTTGTCCAAGGTCCTAAAACAGTGATGCAAAAAAAACAATAAATAAATACTTATTTTTTATAAAGCCCAAGGACAGGTCCTCTGATTACATAGCCCTGACCTTTCTGCTATAAGTAGGGATGAGGTAAAAATCCATTTTGTGATTTTTCAATGTAAACTCCACTTGCCTGTCTAGTTAAAAAAAAAAATAGAAAGAAAGAAAACCAAAGGGATCTTCAACACATCATTACTAATTACCATTTAGGAAAGGCAGGTGGGAGGCATTAAAGAAAAAAATTAAATAATTCCTAAGAATTGGTTAATCAAAGAACGAATCATAGGAACAAGTAATTTCATCAAAGAGAATGACAAACATCAAAAGATTGGGTATGTAACAAAAGCAGTACTCAGTAGTAAATTTATAACTAAGTCTAAATATTGAGGAAAGAGAAAGAATAGATTGACAATTTGAGTGTACAGCTAAAAAGTAAATAACAGATAACAAAACAAATTATGAAAATCAGAGTTTAACAAAATAGAAAAATCACCAAACTGATAAATGAAATTAGGAGCTGTTTTAATAATAATTACAAAGTTAACTAGTTCCATTAAAAATAGAGGAAAAAGTAAATTTCCAGTATAAAAAATGAAAAAGAATTTATAACAAAGTAAGATAAAATAAAGGAAGGGATCAAATTATTTTGCCCAATTATATGTCAACAAAGAGAAAACATTTATTAAAAAACTTAAATACTCATTAAAAGAAGGTAATAGAGAACTTAACACAATATCAGAAAAAATAAATTGAACAAGTCATAAATGAACTCCTCAAGAAAATCCTCCCAATGGATTTACAATTTAATTTTATCAAACATTTAAAGAATAGTTAATTCCTTATTATACAATTCTTTTTGCAAAAAATAGGAATACAGGTTTACTACCAAACTTCTTCTATTATACAAATATAGTCGTGATACCTAAACCAAGAAGAGAAAAAGAAAAGAAAGAAAATTATAGACTGATATCCTCAATGAATATTGATACAAATTATTAAATAAAAATATCAAAGAGGCTACTTATTTATATTTATTTAAATTTAAAATATATTTAATAAAGTATATATATATAAATACATATATAAATAAATAAAATATATTAAATTAAGTGTATTTTAAAAGATTATATACTTGAGCAGTTTACGGTAGATTTATACCATGACTATAAGGGAGGTTTAGGAAAACTACTATTTATAGTTTATAACACATCATATAATAACAAAAATTACAGTTATACCAATAGGTTCTGAGAAAACTTTTAATGAAATTCAAAGACGGTTTCTGTTAAAAAACACACAAACCAACAACCACACACACTAAAAATTACAGGAATAAAAATACCTTCCCTTAAGATAGTAAATAGTATTTATGTAAGACAAAGAGCCAACATTATAGGTAATGGAGAAATTCCATAGTCCTTTATAAATAAAATCAGAGGTGAAGTAAAAATGTCCATAGACACCACTATCATTTAATACAGTGCCAGAAATGGTAACTATAGCAATAAAACAAAAAAAGAAATGGAAGGAATGAGCATAGACAAATAAGAAATTTTTGCAGAGGATATGATGGTCTATTTAGAAAATTCTAAAGAGTCAAATAAATCATTAATTGAAACGGTAATATTTTCTCGAATACCTGGCTCTGAGTGATAGAAGAATAAGGGACATAGGAAGAAGGCTCTTGATGATAAGCACCAAGGGCCCTTTTCTTACACAGTCCAAATTCAGGGGCTTTCTCTCAAACTTCTCAACTTCCTTACAGTTTTTGACAGTACTCATCACCCTCCCAGTAGACACTCTTTCCTCTCTAAGATTTCTAGTACTATTCTTTTTTATTTTTTTCCTATCTTTTTGACTATTCCTTCTCCATTTCCTTTTCTGTATCACATCCCTTAATCATGATATTGTCCTGTGCCTTCTCTTTTTTCTACTTTCTCATTTGGTGACCTCATTGGCTGCCATAAATAATTGTCATTTCTGTGCAGATAATCCTTATTTTTTAAAATATATTTTTATTTCATTAAATGTTTCCCAGTTACATTTAAATTTTTAAACGTTCTTTTACAAATATATCTTATTTCATTAAATATTTCTCAATTACATGGACAAAAATTTTGACATACATTTTTAAAAATTTTGAGTTCTGAATTCTTTCTCCCTGCTTTTCCACCCCTTGAAAAGGTGGGAAAGTAAGCAATATGATATTGATCATACATGTGAAGTCATGGAAAATATATTTCCATGGTAGCAATATTTAAAAAAAAAACATATCAAAAGAGAAATAAGGTGGAAAAAAGTATGCTTCAATCTTATTATATAGATGATTTTTTTAAATCTACATCCAGCAAAATCTCTCCTCTGATCTTCAAGTTGTGCATCTTTGGCCACTTATGGGAAATTTCAAACTGATTGTCCTGCAGTCATCTTAAATTCAACATGTTCCAAACAAAGCTGATTCTCTTCCTCCCCCATCCCAAAACAACACTCTCTGAACACCCTTATTTCTGTCAAAGGCACATGTCTTCCCCTATTAGAATGTGCGTTCCTTGAGAGCAGGGACTGTTTTGCTTTTTTCTGTTTCTATTCCCAACACTTAGAGTGGAACTTTACATTTAGTAAGCATTTAACAAATGCTTATTCATCCATTGTGTCACCCAAGGTCACAACATCAGTGTTGTCTTCCACTTCTTACTCTCTCCACCTCATATGCAATCATTTGCCAAAATTCCTTGTTTTCACTTCCCCATCATCTCTCACTTCCATCACCTTATTTTTACTTGGCCACTAGTTCAGACTCTTGCCAAGTTTTGACTGGACTATTGCAGTTGACTCATAGTTGGTCTACCAGCTTCAAGCCTCTTACCTCTCCAACTTGTCCTCCATTCAGGTGCCAAACTGATTTTCCTCCAGCATTCAACTGATCATGTTACTCCTTTACTCCAGAAACTCCAGGGACCACTTATCACTTCTGAGATTAGATACAAATTTCTGTTTAGCTTTTTTTTTTTTAAGCAATCGGGGTTAAGTAACTTGCTCAAGGTTACATGGCCAGTTATTTCTGGGTGTGGTGCTGAGTATCTGAGCCCGGATTTGATCCAGGTCATCCCAACACTGGAGCTGGTGCTCTTACTCGCTGTGCTACCTGGCCACCCCCTGTTTAGATTTTAAAAACCTTCAAAACCTGACCCCAACCTAGCTCTCCACACTTATAATACATCACTCCCCTCACGCACTCCCTTATTTCAGCCATGGTCTTCTTCCATGCCTGGAATGTACTCCTTCCTGACCTCCACCTCAAAGAATCCCTCATTTCCTTCAAAAATCAGCTCAAGGGAAGACCTTCTACATTATACCTTTCTGATCCTCCAATTGCTGGCATCCGTCCCAAAATTATCTTGTATTTACTTTTTTATACATTTTATGCCATAAGGAGTATTTGCTCTGGCTCTCTGGAGACAGACATATACAGTGGCCTCTTGCTTTGCTTTAGGTTGATGCATTCATTAATCCCTTTTGTTTCCTGTGACCCAGGATTGTGTTAAAGACAACTGACAGCTAAGCCAGGAAGAACCACTCACTCTGGGGGTTATCGGATATAGTAGGAGAGATGGCTTCCATAGGAGAGAGGGAATTAGTAGAAGTTTTTTATGGAAAGACAGGTTGAACAAAGGATCTCTAATGACTTCTTCCTTAACGCCACTGGCAGAACTCCTTTGTGGCGTTCCCAGGTCCTAAACCTGTTGGATAAGGTCCAGTTATAATATAATTCCTCTGTAACAGGGGAGAAAAAACAAAAAACAAAAACCATTTCATATAAAAATACCTCTCTGCACTGGCTCAATGAAGCCTCACTCCAGATCATACCTAGGATGCTAAATCCCCCACCTGACCAGTCCTCTCCTCAGGGCTTCTACTGGGGCCCCCCCCTACTGTTAGAAGCACAAGGTTCCTCAATTATTTTCCATCATTTTAATAAAGTTCTCTTTGATATTATGTTGTGACTCACTGCCTTGGTGTTCTCATGACTGCTGAACTCATAATCAACAGCTTCAAATCTCTTTAAAAGGGGCCTCTTTGTTGGAACACAATGAAAGCCAACTCTCCCTTAGATTTTAGGGGTTAGGGGGCGGCTAGGTAGTTCAGTGAGTAAAATGCTGGCCCCGGAGTCAGGAGGACCCAAGTTTGGTTAGGCCTCAGACACTTAACACCCACACACACACAAAAAACCATGTAACTTTGGGCAAGTTACTTAACCCCAATTGCCCTCCAAAAAAAAAAAGCAAAAAAAAAAAAAGATTTCAGGGGTTAGAAGCACCTTAGAAGCAGTTATGGTGTTATAACAAACATAGCAACAAAAAATATGCTTGTCTATGTGACCCTGAGATTGGATCTCATTTCCCTGGCTATCTCTTCTGATTTCTGCTTCTTTCCCTGATCACCAAATAGTGTTATTAAGAGATAGCTATTGGGGCGGAGTCAAGATGGCAGAGGTCCTGCTTCCACCTTCCCCAATCCATGTAAAAGAGGACTCTGAACAAACTTTGGAGCTGCAAAACCCACAAAATGACACAGAGAAGCTAACCTCCCGCTGAGGACAGCCCAGCAGGCTGGCAGGAATCAGCCAGCACAGCGCTCTGGAAGCCAAGCCCAGCCCCCTGTGAGCTGGAGGTTTTAGCCCCAGGGTGGGCCTGATCAGCCGGCAGCTGGAGGGACTCCAGATAACCAGCAGAAGAGATCTTGCTGTTTTGATCTGAATTTGTAGTTATTCCATTATCTAAGCAAAAGTTAACATTTGTAACTGACTGTACATGTAAAAGATTAAATTTCTGAAGTATCTCTTTCTTCCAGAGTGAATATAATCAGAGGATAAACAAGCTTTGTGAAACAAGGATGTATGTCTACTATCTAGCTGTGAGGTTCAAGTCAGGAACTTATTTTGTTAAAGGCAGTACAATTATGTTAGTAAAAGAATAAAAACTTATGAGGTATCTTGTCTATGGGAAAATATAAAGTAAAGTGAAATAGTCTGAGTAATGGATTATACTAGCCCATACTCACCCCACTTCTGGTCAATTTTCTTTTACTCCTTTCTGGCCCTTGTTTGTTTAATATTTTTTCTAGATTTGTGTCTTTTAGGCTCAGCACCCTTCACTTGCAGGTGACGTCTCAGGCTGAGTACCAACCACTCTCCAAGACCATGACCCATCATCCCCTGGACCTGACATCAGCCATGTTCTGGACACTGGCTACTGACCCCACCCCTTGAACAATGGTACCCCGAGAGTCAGGGACAGCTCTACACCCCTTCCCAGTGAGAAGCAGTTTGGGAAGCTTAGATCATCTCCCTTGTCCCCAAATGAATTCAGGTATCATCTGTTTAAGGGGGGAATGATGGGGTATTGGGATCTATGTTTGTAAAATCAATTTGTAAACTCAATTTGTAATACCAATTTGTAACATCAGTAATGATGGGGTGCTTGGGATCTATATTTGTAACATCAGTCTGTAAAACTTTGTAACATCAGTCTGTAAAACCAGTTTGTAAAATCACACTCCATTCCCCCCTCCTCCCAAGTCTCAGAGCATTAACTCTGCCCATTCTCCCCCCTACCGCTAGCTTCAGAGCAATAACTCTGACCAGCAACAACTATCTCAGCTTGGAACAATAACAAACTATTCCTATGAATCCTTTACTAAAGTATCTATAAACATTCAGCTTAGGCAACTATTATTTCCCCCTTGTATAGTGTCCCGCTGCCCCCATGAATCCTTCAGGACCCTATCTCTGGGTTAACTCCTTAGCCTATTATCCACTGAGTCTTGGTTAACCTTGGTTCCCAGACATCAGTCTTTCCCAGACATCAATCTTGTCAAACATGACACTGATGGGAGGCAGACTGGGCACTTCTCCATCAGCCCTTGACCCACCTCGTTAGCATAATTGGCACAGGTTCTACTATGGATTACCTTATAAAAACCTTAATTCTACCCCTCCCCTTTGAGGTTACAGGTCCCCTAAGGATCCTTGCCTGCTGTAAGGCGTATAATAAACTTTTTCAACTCTGACTCCAAGTTAGCCTAAGCTGAATTTTTTCCAGACTGAATTGCAGGTTCTGGTCGTAGATAAGATCAGAGTTCCTGCTGAACCTATTGGGAGCCATCCCTCATCAGGTGGACCAAGCAACCAGTCTGAGGGGCAATCGCTCTTGCTTTAACCTTCTTGGATCTGGATTGCAGTCTAGGGTGGAAGTCCTGGGGTGTGTGTCCAGCTTGCCAGAGTGTGTGGAGGCCTAAGAGGGGGCACCCAACTAATACCTCCAGCAGCTGAGAAAACCCCAGCGTTTGGTACGAAGCTCCCCTGTCTGGTGGCAGAGTCCTACTGTGGCAAAAAGCCCAAAGGTCAAGTGACTGAGGGGCGACATGAGTCAGCAAAGGAAGCAAAACAAACAGAAGATTCCAACATTAGACTTCTACTTTGGGGACAAAAAGGAGCAAAGCATGGAACAGGAGGAAGACAGTGAAGTCAGAACTCCTGCACCAAAAGCTTCAAAGGAAAATATGAGCTGGTTACAGGCCATAGAGGACCTTAAGAAGCAGATAAGAGAAGTGGAGGAAAAATTGGGAAGAGAAATGAGAACGATGCAAGAAAACTATGAAATGAGGGCCAACAGCCTGACTGAGGAAAATTATACCTTAAAAAATAGACTGACTCAATTGGCAAAAGAGGCTCAAAAAGGCAATGAGGAGAGGAATGCCCTGAAAAGCCGAATTTGCCAGATGGAAAAAGAATCTCAAAAGCTCAATGAGGAGAATTATTGCTTCAGAATTAGATTGGAGCAAAGAGAAGCTAGTGACTTTAAGAGAAATCAAGATGCTGTTAAACAGATCCAAACAAATGAAAGAATAGAAGGCAATGTGAAATATTTTATGGGAAAAACCACTGACCTGGAAAATAGATCCAGGAGAGATAATTTAAAAATTATTGGACTACCTGAAAGCCATGATCAAAGAAAGAACCTAGAAATCATCCTCCAAGAAATTCTCAAGGAAAATTGCCCTGATGTTTTAGAACCAGAAAGCAAAATAGAGGTTGAAAGAATCCACTGATCACCTCCTGAAAAAGATCCCAAAAAGAAAACTCCTAGGAATATTATAGCCAGGTTCCAGAATTCCCAGATTAAGGAGAGAATATTACAAGCAGCCACAAAGAAATAATTTGAATATTGTGGAAACACAATCAGGATAACACAGGATCTGGCAGCTTCTACACTGAGGAATCGAAGGGCCTGGAATAGGATATTCTGGAGGTCAAAGGAGCTGGGATTAAAACCAAGAATCACCTACCCAGCAAAACTGAGTATCATCTTTCAGGGGAAAATATGGTCATTCAGTGGAATAGAGGACTTTCAAGCATTCTTAATGAAAAACCAGAGTTGAATAGAAAATTTGACATTCAGATAGAAGAAGCAAGAGAAGCTTGAGAAGGTAAACAGGGAAAAGAAATCATAAGCCACTGATCAAAGTTGAACTATTAACATTCCTACATGGAAAAACAACAATTGTAATTGATGAAACTTTTCTCAGTATGAAAATAGTTGAAGGGAATGGGAAATATATATATCAGAGGGTATATGGACGTATGAATACATGTGTGAATGTGTGTATATATGCTTACAGGTAAACATAGAGAGAGGGCACAGGACCAATTTAATAAGAAGGGATGATACTTAAAAGGTGAAATTAAGAGGTAAGAGAGGAATATAATAAGAGGAGATGGAGAGAGACAGAATGGGATAAACTATCTCATAAAGAAGAGGCAAGGGTAAAGGGTTACAATGGAGGGGAAGAATAGGAAGGCAAAGGAGAATGGATCAACTTTATTCTCACTGAATTTGGCTCGGGGAGGGAATAAAATACACACTAAATAGGGTATCTCACCCTACAGGAGAGTAGGGGGAAGGAGATGAGAGGGGGGATGATGGAAGGGAGGGAAGGCTGGAGGGGAGGGAAGTTGGAAGCACTCACTTTTGAAAAGGGACTGGATCAAAGTAGAGAATAGAACAAGTGGGTGGTGGGATAGGAGGGAGGGAAATATAGTCAGTCTTTTACAATATATCTACTATGTTAATGTTTTGCATTAGCTACACATGTACAATCTATACTGAACTGTTTATCTTCCCAGTAAGGGTGGGTGACAAGGGAGGAAGGGAATGAATCTGGAATTCAAAGTTTTAAAATCAAATGTTTAAAATTATATATACTACTATTAATACTATCTTACATGTAATTGGGAAAGAAGATATACAGACACTGGGGCATAGAGATCCACCATGGCCTACTGGAAAAGTCTAAGGGAGTATAGGAGAAGATATGGGAGAGAGAAGATTGGAAGAGGGGATATCCTATGGGACTGCTATTCTGGGGTGGTGAGTAGGGGAAAAATGGGGAGAAAATTTGTAACTCAAAATCTGGTGGAAATTAATGATGTAAATTAAGTTAATAAAGCATTTGAAAAATTTAAAAAAAGAGATGGCTATTTCTAACTTCTTCATGAGTTTTAGAGTTTTATAATCCTTACATTAGGTGGGGTTTTTTGCTCAAAAGGAAAGTTTTTCCCTAGCTACATCCTTCTTAGAGGACATGCCCACCTCTTGGTGGATGAGCATTGCCCTGGCTGGCCAGAATATCTGTAACTGGAGTTGTTGTTACTCAATGCAGACAGAGAAAACAAAGTTATTTAGTAGTTCCATAATTCTCTAAGGAGTTTTTTTCTTTCCTAGGAGTATCAAATAGTAGTAAGATATTATAGTTTATATTTGTCAACTGGACCTAAACGACCTCTAACCCGGGGATGGCCAGAGCGGAACAGAGGCTAGAGACACAAGAGTCAGAAATCAAACATAAGTTTAATTTCAAAGTGAGGGAAACAGCTTGCAAGCAAAGAGGCACATTAGACACATGTGCTGGGCTCTGTCACTAGTGGGGGGAACCGAGGCAGTGTGGGGAGAACTCAATACTTATACCAATGGCTACACAAGGAGCTACAGCCCTGACAATAAGGGCTAACAGCAGCAATGAGACAAGTCTGATTCATATAGCAGGCTTTCATGACCAGAACATGGCTGTGTTTGTCCGAGTTCAGAAAACACCTGGTGCTAGTCAAAGCAATACAATAATTGTGTGATTTTGTCAGAGGGTGCAATCATCCAAAGGGTGAACACAAAGGACTGTTGTTATGCCAAAGTCCTCAGGGCACAGCATGCCTGCTGGGCCTTAGCTCTGGAAAACAGTGTGTCTCCTAGTATCTTGAAATGTTTTAATCATATGTTAAGGTATACTTGAGTAATATTCTAAACATTTATTTTATGAAGGAGGAGATAAATAACTATCCTATACCTAATATCTCCTACTTTGTACAATGACAAAGTCATTTCTTCAAGTGTTTCAAGTTTGCCCCTAATGACAGATTTCTTTTTCTTCAGTATAAATCATTCAGGCCCTTCTTGTTTCTAACACAGGAATGAATGGTCAATGAAGAAAACACAAAGTTACCAATGAATGGCAAGGTGAGGAAAGCAGTTTGTGGTTTAGGTTAAGATTTTTTTCTCTTCGTAACTGCCAATCTTCCTCTGACCAGATTGAGAACCAGTCTGAACATGTTTGGACAACTTGATCCCTCTCTCTTTGTGTGGGTGGACCTTGTCTAGAAGCTTCACTTCCCCTCAGTGGACTGTCTTTTCTGTTTCAGAACAAATCACTCCCCTTTTACATTCCTAGGAGCATGGCCTTCTTTTCAAAAGAAAGAGAGAGAGAAAGAGAGAAAAACAGAAAGACAGACAGACACAGAGTGAGAAACACAGAGACAGACAGAGACAGGGATACAGAGACAGAGACAGAAAGAAACAAAGACAGAGACAGGGAGAGAGACACAGAGAGTGACAGAGGCAGAGAGAGAGAAAGGAAAAAGAAAGGGGAAAGTCAAAATTGTCTATACTTTGATCTCTCACAGCCTGAGGTACTTACTAGCTCATGATTTTATTTTGCATAATTTAGATTTTATATCTAGATCTTAGGTTCTTGCTGGGGTACAAAGTATGACATCAGTCCCAATCCCTGTTAATTCCAGTGGCTTCAGTCTGTTAATTATTTCCTATTTATCCTATATATAGTTTGCTTCATATATATTTGTTTGCATGTTGTCTCTCCCTATAGATTATAAACTCCTTGAGGGCAAAGACTGTCTTTTGCCTCTTTTGGGGGGTCCCCAGTGCTCAGCACAATGCCTAATGTGCTTAATAAATGTTGATTGATTGATTGACTGGTAGACTTTGCCATTGGTAGACTTTGCCACTGGTAGACATTTCTAAATTAGCTCCAAGACCTTACATGAGCTTATGTTGATCTGATAGTCTCTTCTTTCCAAATAGAGAATTCCCTCTGACTCATCTTTGTCTCTCCCCATATCTATAATCATTAATTAAGATACTCAATACAGCTCTGGAGTTCTTTTGATCAACAGTTTTAGTTTTATCACATTAACTAGCTTAAGAGAGAAAGCAAAAATTGTGACAAATATTAACACTGCTCAAGGGCAGAGGGGGTTTAAAACTGGTAAATAATCCATAGTACTGTACAATCAGCCCTTGGGGAGAGGGAAAGAAATAGGATCTTCACTGGTTTTTCTTCTCAGCCCAAGTTAGATCACGGGTTTTGGACTTATCCCATACATAGCTTGCACTTGAATAATTCTTACCATCCTAGCTCAGGACCCATTCCAGAGGCTGACAACTGCTAGATAGCTCTCCATGCTCTCCCTTCCCACTTGTGATGTCATCTGCTACTTTCTTTTTCCCATAAATGCCCCTACTAAAAGGGAAGGGGAGAGCTTCAGAGTTTGGGGACTGTCCATCTGGTGGCTTAGGCTCCTTCCCTCAAGTCTTTCTGCCCCAAATGAAGGCTATACTTTCATATAAGAATTAAAATATCAGCATAGGTTTTGAATTTTTTTTATTCATACTTGTGAAACCTGTATTTGAACTTCTGATGGTCTACTTAAAAGAGGCATGGATAGCTGTTAGTGAAACTATTTTCTCTTCTTTTCTCCATTGATTTCAAAAGTAGAATGTGCCTGTGGCTTTCCCTAAAAGGTCACATGGGTTTGAGTGCCAATATCTAACTGAAGACTGGAAGAAGTTTTCAAATCATTGCTAGAGGAACTGAGAGGACAGGAATTTTGGTATGTGTATCTTTTCAGTTCTGATTTAATTTATTGAGTATATTTTTAAAATAATGTGAATGTGTTTTTCTTTTGGCCAAAATTAGGAAGGATGAAAAAACCTCAAATGGTTTGGGAGCAAATAGCCAATTGTAACAAATTTATGTATAAAAGATGAGTAAAAGAAGTGAATTGGCTCCTGAAAAGTTGAAAAGTTTCCCAAGCAGCCTGATAAAGTTCTTCCATCATCCAGAGGCAACAGATGAACACAGATAACTTCCAATATTTGACTGAGAAGATCAGTAATGCCTCTTGGGGCCTAGATGAAAGGCTCTCTGGCCCCTAAATCAGTCATGCGTAGAGGAGGGATTTAGACCTGCAGGGATGTGCTGGAACTACATAGAACCAGTTCCTAAGAGCTAATTGCTAAAATTTTAGTATTACACCTCTACATCAGCAAGTGCTACAAATCAGTATTTGATTTATTATTTTGTTAATTGCCTATTAAACTTAAAAGTGTTTCTTGAATACATTTGTTTTCCAAAGCTCTTGTTAAACTTATATCAGCATACTATTAGATGTAGCAGTAGAGAATACTCTAGCTTCTTCTTTGTGCCTCAGGAGAATGCAGAAAAGGGGAATGATAGGAGAGGTGAAGAGACCTCTCATTCCTCCCTGACCCATCAGCAAAGGGATTTTGCAACAGAAGTACCTGGCAACATCCAGTGGAGCAGAGTCCAACTGCAGAGTTGAGTTAAATTCATTAGCGTTCACAGACAGGAACCTGATGCTGAGATTCCATTCTGGAGATGGCAGGCCCAGAACTGAGACCCTTGCTACTCCTGGGGTATGGATTTTAGTTTTTGAAATAATTAGACTAATGCTGTGTCTTTTTTTTTAAACTGATCCTATTTACAACTAATCGATTTTGTCCTGTAACTGCCTAAGTCATGAATCTTTGTCTCTGAATTTAATTAAGAAATTTAGCTGACCTGCAATGAGTTAAGTTTAGAAATCCAGTTCTCCTGTTAATCACTGTGCTATTCTTGTGTCAAGGAAATCTGTTGCCCTTGAGGGATGCAGGTGGACACCAGGCAGTCTGGCCTAGTATCTTTAAACCACAAAGCTATCTTTCAAGGATGTCTGGTTTCTTATCCAAAGAAGTCTGGTTTCCTATCACTATCCTTGAAGATTACAGCTGGACTCAAACAATGAACATTTCTTAGTCACAGGAGGGAAGGGTTGTTGCTAGCCCTATTCCCAATTTCCATCCATATTTTCTTCCATCTATGATGCTAGCCTTCCTTTGTGCTATTAACCCCATAACTGGGTCTTAGCTCTGCTGGGGAAGCTGAGATTCTATTTATTGGTAAATTTCAATTTTTAGTATTAAATTGATCATGCTTGGAATGTTGTGCATCAGTCTACCTTAATTTTTAAACTGTTACATTCCCAAAAGGGCACAGTATTACCCTAGGCCAAGATTTCAACTGAGTCTGAAGTTAGAGACAGTGAAGACAATGTTCAAGTATGTATATGTATGTATGTATGTGTGGGCCCACACATATACAATACTAGTCCTAGAGTATGGTTTGTAGTTCTTTCAAAATGCATAGCAGAACATTATAGCAAGAATTCAATTGAATCAAAAACTAAAGGTAGTAGAGACCACTGCCAAACACTGGAGTCATATGCACCACCCAGAAGCCAGCCCAGAGGACCCAGAAGAGAATCTTGCTTAAAGGAAGCATTGTGCCTTATAAGGAGCAGCTTGTGGGTATCACAGGAAGATATTAGGGCCCAATTTTGCTGGAGCTGTAGATTGCCTTCAAGATATGTCAACAATTAATGTGCATTTTTTTTCAGGTCAAATGACGCATTTAATTTTTAAATTTGTTCACTTTTTACATTTATTTTTTTTTAAATGTGGGGTTCTGAATTCTCTCCCTCCCTCCAACCTCTCTCCTACCCATTATGAAGGCAAGAAATATGGTATCAACCATATATGTGAAATTATGCAAAATATATTTTCATGTTAGCCATGTTGCAAAAACACCACCAGCAAAAATGAAGAAAGTGGAAAAGTCATGCTTCAATCTTCATTCAGACTCCATTAGTTCTTTCTCTAAGTGAGAATAGCATTTTTCATCATAAGTCCTTCAGAATTGTCTTGGATCATTGTATTACTGAGAATAACTAAGTCATTCACAGTTGCTCATCATATAATATTACTGTCACTGTGTACAATGTTCTCCTGGTTCTGCTCACTTCACTTTGCATCAATTCATGCAAGTCTTTCCAGGTTTTTCTAAAAACCATCCTGCTTATCATTTTTATAGCGCAATGGTACTCTATCACAATCATATACTACAACTTGTTTAGTCATTCCCCAATTGATGGGCATCCCCTCAATTTTCAATTCTTTGCCACCACAAAAGAGTTGCTATAAATATTTTTTTACATATAGTCAAAGGGTATGCACATTTTTATAGCCCTTTAGGCATAGTTCCCAATTGCTTTCCAGAACGGTTGGATCAGTTCACAATTCCACCAACAATGCATTAGTGTTCCAATTTTTCCACATCCCCTTTAATATTTGTCATTTTCCTTTCCTGTTATGTTAGCCAATCTGATTGTTGTCACATGGTACCTTAAAGTTGTTTTAATTTGTATTTCTCTAATCAATAGTGATTTAGAGCATTTTTTTTATATGACTACAGAAAACTTTGATTTCTTTGTCTGAAAACTGCCTGGTCATATCCTTTGACCATTTATCAATTGGGAAGTGATCTGTATTTTTATGAGTTTGACTCAATTCTCTATATATTTGAGAAATGAGGCCTTTATCAGAGAAACTTGCTGTAAAAATTTCCCCATTTTCCTGCTTTTCTTCTAATTTTGGCTGCATTGATTTTGTTTGTGCAAAACATTTTTAACTTAATGTAATCAAAGTTATTCATTTTTTATCCTGTGATGCTCTTTATCTCTTATTTTGTCATGACCTCTTCTCTCTTATTTTATTTTTTCCAATTACACATAAAGACAGTTTTCAGCATTCATTTTTATAAGATTTTGAGTTCCAAATTGTTCTCTTTCCTTCTCTTCCCTCCCTCTTCTCCAAGAGGCAAGAAATCTGATATAGACTATACATGCACAATCATATTAAGCATATTTCCACATTAGTCATGTTGTGAAAGAAGGATCAGAACAAAAGGGAAAACCACAAGAAAGAAAAAAAACAACAAAAGAGAGAAAATAGTATGCTTCTATCTGCATTCAGACTCCATAGTTCTTTCTCTGGGTGTGGATAGCATTTTCCATTGTGAGTCTTTTGGAACTGTCTTAGATCATTGTATTGCTGAAAAGAGCTAAACCTATCATAGTTGATCATCACATATTTTGCTGATACTGTATACAATGCATGAACTCTTCCCTTATCCATAGTTCTGACAGGTAAGATATTTCATGCTCCCATAATTTGCTTATATCATCCTTTATGTCTAATTTATATACCCATTTTGACCTTTTCTTGGTATACAGCATGAGATATTAGTCTATACCTAGTTTCTGACAAACTACTTTCCAGTTTTCCCAGGAATTTTTGTCAAATAGTGAGTTCTTGTACCAAGAGAATGAATTTTGGGGTTTATAAAACACTAGTTTACTATGGTCATTTACTGCTGTGCATTGTGTACCTAATCTATTCCCCTGACCTACCACTCTATTAACCAGTACCAGATTGTTTTCATTGATTACTGCTTGGTAATTAAGATCTGGTACTGCTAGAAAAACTTTCTTCACATTTTTTTCATTAATTGTTTTAATATTCTTGACCCTTTGTACTTCCAGATGAATTCTGTTATTATATTTTTCTAGCTCTATACGATAATTGTTGGTACTCTGGTATGGCACTGAAAAAGTAAATTAATCTTGATTAATATTTATTTGTATTATGTATTTATAATTTTATTATAATGGCTTGGCCTACCTATGAACAACTAATATTTCTCCAATTGCTTAGCTCTATCTTTTTTAAAAAATTAAATTGGTTTGTTTATTTACTCTTAGTTTATGACATTCAGTTCCACAGTTCCTTGAGTTTCAAATTTTCTCTCCCTCCCTCTCCCCACCCCCATCATGGCAGCATGCACTTGAATACAAGATCTACAAATATCTTCACATTAATCATTAGTCAGATTGTAAAGAAGGATTATAACTGATAGAATGATCAGTGGGAAAGAGGAAACAAAACAAAACAATAAAAAGAAACACAGCAAGTAGCTTGTTTCAATCTTCGTTCTGACTCCACATCTCTTTTTCTGGATGTGGATATCTTTTTTGATCGTGAGTCTTTTGGAGTTGCCTCATAACCTTACGTTGCTGAGAGGAGCCCAGTCTATTGAAATTAGTTATCACACATACATTTCATCTGTGATCGTGTACAGATTTCTCCTGGTTCTGCTCTTCTTGCCCAGTTCATATAAGTCTCTCCAGGTAAATATGAAGTCCATCTGCCCCTCATTTCTTATAGCACAGTAGTATTCTATCACATTCATATACCACAACTTGTTCAGCCATTCTCCAATTGATGGGCATCCCCTTGATTTCCAATTCTTTGCCACCACAAAAAGAGCTGCTGTAAATATTTTTATACATACGGGTCTTCCTCCCACTTCTATAATCTCTTTGGGATACAACCCTAGAAGTGGTATTGCTGAGTCAAAGGGTATGAAATGATTTATAGCCCTTTAGGCATAGTTCCAGATTGCTCTCCACAATGGTTGGATCAGTTCACAACTCCACCAACAATGCATCAGTGTTCCAATTTTTCCACATCCTCTCCATCATTTATCATTTTCCTGTTTTGTCATCCTAGCCAATCTGGTCGGTGAGACGTGCAACCTCGAGTTGTTTTGATTTGCATTTCTCTAATCACTAGTGATTTAGAACATTTTTTCATATGCTTATAGATATCTTTACTTTCTTTTTCTGAAAACTGCTTCTTCATATCTTTTGACCATTTATCAACTGGGGAGTGGCTTGTATTCTTATAGATTTGACTCAATTCTTTGTCTATTTTAGAAATGAGGCCTTTATCAGAGACGTTGGTTGTAAAAATTCTTTCCCAATTTTCCACTTCCCTCTTAATCTTGTCTACATTGGCTTTATTTGTACAGAAGCTTTTCAATTTAATGTAATCAAAATTATCTATTTTGCATTTTATAATGCTCTCTTACTCTTGCTTTGTCATGAAGTCTTTCCCTCTCCATAGATCTGACAGGTAAACTATCCTTTGCTCTCTCAGATTGCTTACAGTATCAGCCTTTATACATAGATCATGCACCCATTTCAACTTTATTTTGGTGTACAGTGTTAGCTATTAGTCTATGACCAATTTCTGCCATACTATGTTCCAGTTTTCCCAGTAGTTTTTGTCAAATAGTGAGTTCTTATCCCCAAAACTGGGGTCTTTGGGTTTATCAAACAGTAGATTGCTATAGTCATTGACTGCTGAGTCTCGTGTACCCAATCTATTCCATTAGTCCACTACTGTATTCCTCAGCCAGTACCAAGTAGTTTTGATGACTGCTGCTTTATAATACAGATTAAAATGTGGTATGGCTAGGCCACCTTCCCTAGCATTTCTTTTCATTAATTCCCTTGATATTCTGGACCTTTTGTTCTTCCAAATGAATTTTGCTACTATTTTTTCTAGCTCCACAAAGTAATTTTTTGGTGGATTGATTGGTATGACATTAATATGTAATTTAATTTAGGTAAGATTGTCATTTTTATTATATTAGCTCAACCCAGCCATGAGCAATTGATGTTTTTCCAATTAGTTAGATATGACTTTGTGTGAAAGTGTTTTGTAATTATGTTCATATAAGTCCTGGGTTTGTTTTGGCAGGTAGATTCCCAAATATTTTATAATGTCTAAAGTAACTTTAAATGGAATTTCTCTATCTCTTGCTGTTGGATTTTGTTAGAGATATATAAGAATGCCGAGGATTTATGTGGGTTTATTTTATATCCTGCAATTTTGCCAAATTTGTTTATTATCTCAAGTATTTTTTTTACTTGATTCTCTAGGATTTTCTAAGTATATCATCATATCATCTGCAAAGAGTGATAGCTTAGTTTCTTCTATGCCTAATTTGATTCCTTCAATTTCTTTTTCTTCTATTATTGCTATTGCTGACATTTCTAGTACCAAATTGAATAAGAAGGGTGATCCTTGTTTCACCCCTGATCTTATTGGAAATATTTCTAGCTTACCCCCATTACATATAATACTTGCTGATGGTTTTAGATAGATGCTACTTATTATTTTAAGGAAGACTCCACTTATTCCTATACTTTATAGTATTTTCAATAGGAATGGGTGTTTTATTTTGTCAAAAGCCTTTTCTGTGTCTATTGAGATAATCATTTGGTTTCTGCTAGTTTTGTTGTTGATGTGATCAATTATACTGATAGTTTTCCTGATATTGAATCACCCTTCCATTCCTGGAATAAATCCTACCTTATCAAAGTGCATTATTCTTCTGATATTGAACCACCCTTGCATTCCTGGAATAAATCCTACCTGATCAAAGTGCATTATTCTTGTGATAAGTTGCTGTAGTCTTTTTGCTAATATTTTATTTAGAATTTTTGCATCTATATTCATAAGGGAAATTGGTCTGTAATTTTCTTTCTCTGTTTTGTCTCTTTCCAATTTAGGTATCAGTACCATATTTGTGTCATAAAAAAGAATTTGGTAGGACTCCTTTTTCTCCAATTTTCCCAAATAGTTTGTAAAGTATTGGAGTCAATTGTTCTTTAAATGTTTGGTAGAATTCTCTAGTAAAGTTATCTAGCCCTGGGGATTTTTTTCCTAGGGAGTTCATTGATGGCTTGTTCAATTTCTTTTTCTGATATGAGGTTATTTAAGTAGTTTACTTACTCATGAGTTAGTCTGGGAAACTTCTATTTTTATAAATGTTCATCCATATCACCTAAGATTGTCAAATTTATACATATACAATTGGGCAAAATAATTCTTAATTATTGTTTTAATTTCCTCTTCATTGGAGGTAGATTCACCCTTTTCATTTTTGATATTCATAATTTGGTTTTTTTCTAGAAAGAATTTTTTTTATCATATTGACTAAAGGTCTATCAATTTCATTGTTTTTTTTTTCATAATACCAGCTCTTAGTTTTATTTATTAATTCAATAGTTTTCTTAAATTCAATTTTATTAATCTCTCCCTTGGTTTTCATTATTTCTAATTTTGTATTTAATTGGGGATTTTCAATTTGTTCTTTTTCTAGCTTTTTCAGTTTCATGCCCAATTTATTGACCTCCATTTTCTCTATTTTATTTATATATGCATTCAGGGATATAAAACTTCCCCTAAGAACTGCTTTTTGCTGTATCCCACAAGTCTTGGTATGTTGTATAATTATTGTCATTCTCTTGAATGAAGTTACTGATTGTTTCTATAATTTCTTGTTTGACCCACTCATTCTTTAGGATTAAGTTATTTAATTTCCAATTAGTTTTTAGTCTATCTTTCCATGGCCCTTTATTACATATAATTTGTATTGCATCATGATCTGAGAATGATGTGTTTAATATTTCTGCCTTTCTGCACTGAATTGTGAGGTTTTTATGCCCTAGTACATGGTCAATTTTTGTGTATATGCTATATACCACTGAGAAGAAGGTATATTCCTTTTTATCCCCATTCAATTTTCTCCAGAGGTCTACCATATCAATTTTCTCTAAAATTCTATTTACCTCCTTAACTTCTTTCTTGTTTATTTTGAGGTTAGATTTATCAAGCTCAGAGAGGGGGAGATTGAAGTCCCCCACTAGCATAGTTTTGCTATCTATTTCTTCATCTTCCTTAATTTCTCCTTTAGGAATTTGGATGCTGTATTGCTTGGTGCATAAATGTTTAGTAATGATATTGGTTCTTTTTTTTTTAGAGGGAAGTTGGGCTTAAGTGACTTGCCCAAAGTCACACAGCTAATGTGTTAAGTGTCTGAGGCTGGATTTGAACTAAGGTCCTCCTGACTCCAGGGCCGGTGCTCTATTCACTGCGCCACCTAGCCGACCTATTGCTTCATTTTCAATGGTGCCTTTTAGTAGGATAGTTTCCTTCTTTATCTCTTTTAATTAGATCTATTTTTGCTTTTGCTTTGTCTGAGATAAGGGTTGCTACCCTTGCTTTTTTTACTTTAGCTGAGGCATAATATATTTTACTCCAGCCTTTTACCTTTACCCTGTGTTATCTCTCTAAGATTCTTATAAACAGCATGTTGTAGGATTATGGTTTTTAATCCATTCTGCTTCACATTCAGTTTTGATTACTATCTGTCTCTTTCCCTTCATCCTATTCCCTCCCCTGTTTATGCTTTTATTTGTCCCCCTTCTCCCTTACCCTCCTTAAGAGTTTTCCTTTTGACTGCTGCCTCCCTCAGTATTACTTTCTTATCAGCCCCCCTCCCTTTTCTTACCCTTCCTCCTTACTACTTCTTCCCTTCTAAGCACACCCCCTTTCTTAGCCCTTCCCCCCTCCTACTGCTTGTATGGTATGATAGATTTTAATTCTTAATGTAGTATGTTATTTCTTCCTCGAACCAATATTGATGAGAATAGATCTCATGCAATTCTCCTCTCCCTCCCCTCTTTCCCTCTATTATGATAAGTTTTATGTCTCTTCTTGATAGAGTCCTATACTTAACTGATTATGTTATTCCCTCCTTGCACCAGAACCAATGAGGGAAAAGCTCATATAATGCTCACCTCCCTCCCTTCTTTCCCTCTACTATAATGCTTTTATACCTCTTTGTGTGGCATAATTTACCATTTTCTGCTTCATTCTTTCCTCTTCTTCCATTACAGTCCCTTTGCAGACCTTAATAAAGTTTTCTATCATCATTTTGTGTAATTTATACCCACACCCTCTCTATTTATCTATATCTCTTTTTGATGTTGCCATAGGTATAGAATTCTCAGTATTAACAGGTATCAGCTTTCCATATAGGGATGTAAACAGTTTGCTCTTATTGAATAACAAGTTATGTATGTGTGTATTTTCCCTATTTGCCTTTCTATGTCTCTCTTGAGTCTTGTAATTGGAGGTTGAATTTTCCACTGAGCTCTGGCTTTTTCATCAGGAAGGTCTGGAAGTCTGTTATATCATTGAATGACCATCTCCTTGCCTAGAAGATTATGCTCAGTTTTGCTGGATGTAATGTAATGCCAAGGAAAGGCAACTTCCCAGGTTCAAAATACCAGCATAGGTGCTCTCTATTTTATTCAGTAACAAACCAAGAACAGAGAAGATCGAAACATGACATCATTCAAAATACAGCATTTACTAAGTGTGATTAAATAATCTCCAAGGACTACCCCACCCCAGGACTTTCCAATCATTCAATCAATTACAAAGTCCCTGTTCTAAATACTACTCCACCCCTAGGCTATACCTTCTTTTGGTCCACCACAAAACCCCTCTTCTCAAATGGAGATTATTTTCCAAACATAGGTAAAGTACCTTCATTTGTCAATCACAGAACACAATAAGGTCAAAAGTTCCCCACCCCTAGGATCACAATTGAATCTACCCCAGAGTTACATCAAGTTTAAACACAGCACTTAATACCCAAATGGAGGTCTTTTCTTCATCTTGACACGAGGCAAGTTCTCAGCAATCTTAGTTCCTGGGGAGACAAGGCTTAGCAAGGCCATAAGATACATTGCCAGTCCCTTCATGAATTTATCCTCTGTCTGTAGAACAGTCCTAGAACCCCTGAACACATTAGCAAAGCCCTCTCACAGGATTTCTGTAAACATACAACAAGAAAATCCTTCTTCAGGGCTTCTGAACCAACAGAAAGGCTCCCAGACCCCTGCAACAACAGCACTGTCCTTCACCAGTGGACAGTATTCATTCTGTCTGCCGGACAGTCTCCAGACCCCTGCAACAACAGTACTGTCCCTCACCAGTGGACAGTATTCACTCTCTGTCTGCAGGACAGTCTCAGGCCTTCTTAACCAAATGCCAGGTTCCAGGACTTCTTCAACAGGACAGTCTTTCACCAGTGGACAAATCTGGCAAAATAACATCAAAACAGACAGACAAAGTACCAGCAAAACAGCCATGTATCCTCAGTCCTTGGCAGCTCAGGGGGCAGGTCTCAAAAGTCCAGGGCAATTCAAAGCGGCCACCAGCAATCTCTTAGTCTCTCTCTCTCCACGAGGTGCTGCTTCCAAAAAGAACTTCCGCCTCTCTCTTGTCTCTCCAAATCTACATCACCAGCTCCTCCCACTTCAGGACTTTCTTTTCACATCAACAAGCCCATCCCACAGGTGGGATTAACAAACTCTGGGTTTTAATACAATCAATTTGAAAACCAAGCCAATACAGGGGAATCTTTAATTGCCATTACTATCACACTGGATAGGTGATCCTTGGTTGTAACCTGACTCTTTTGCCTTTCGAAAAATCATATTCCAGTTCCTCTGATCTTTCAGTGTAGAAGCTGCCAGATCCTGTGTGATCCACAATGTGGTTCCATGATATTTGAATTTTTTTTTCTGGCTTCTTGTAATATTTTCTCCTTTACCTGATAGTTCTGGAATTTGGCTACAACATTTAGAGGAATTTTCAATTTGGGATCTCTTTCAGGAGGTGGACTCTCTTGATTTCTATTTTACCCCCTGGTTCTAGGATCTCAGGGCAGTTTTCCTTGATGAGCTCTTGGAAGATGTTGTCCAGGCTCATGTTTTCATCATGATTTTCTGGTAGACCAATAATTTTCAGATTATCTCTCCAGGATCTGTTTTCCAGGTCAATTTTTTTCCATTGAGATATTTCACCTCTTTTTCTAATTTTTCATTCTTGATGTTTTGTTTGACTGATTCTTGGTGCCTAATAGAATCATTAGCTTCAATTTGGTTGATTCTAATTTTTAGCAAATTATTTTCCTCAATTTTTGAAGCTCCTTTTCCAATATTCAGATTTCATCTTTAGTTCACACATTTTTTCTTTTTAAGGAGCTGTTTTCTTCATTGTAATGTTTTTCTAATTTTGCAATTTTGATTTTAAAAGAATTATTGATTTTTTCTTCTACCTCTCTAATTTGGTTTTCAAAGTTCTTTTTGAGCTCATCTAAGAATGCTTTCTGAGCTTGAGACCAGTTCATATTCCCTGTTGAGGCTTAAGCTGTAGGTGTGGAGTCAATACTGTCTTCTTCTGAATTTGGTTCCTCCCTCTCACAATAATAGGATTCTAGAGTCTTTGTCTTTGCAGCCTGTTTTTTTTACCCATTTTGAAGCCAGGCCTTAGCCATGCTCTTCCTCTAGGGTTCCCAAGCCTTTACTGTTTAAAATTTTGCTCTGGGGTAATAATTACTGTGTTTTCAGGGGCGGGGGGGGGGCAGGGAATGGAGCAGCCAGGGTTCACTCTGCCATCCTGCTCCCTGGAAGTTCAGGTAGGGGCTTTTTAAATTTACAGGCTGTGGGTTGGTAGTCCTAGGAGTAACTGCTGCCCCTGCCACAGGCCCTGCATTTGTCTCTTACCCAGCTCTGACAGCTCTTAGCCCTGGGTTGATAGGCCTGGGAATAGCCCTTGTGGTTGGTGGATCAACTTGCCACCACATTGACCAGGCCTAGTCTGGGCCTCTGCATGCCATGTCATCCGGGCCTCTTTGCACCACACTGTCCAGGCTAGATCTATCTTTATTAGTGTCAAAAGTGTTTTGTACGCCATACCAATCAATCTACCAAAAAATTACTTTATAGAGCTAGAAAAAATAGTAACAAAATTCACTTGGAAGGACATAAAGTCTAGAATATTGAGGGAATTAATGAAAAGAAATGCTAGGGAAGGTGGCCTAGCTATACCACATTTTAATCTGTATTATAAAGCAGCAGTCATCAAAACTACTTGGTACTAGCTGAGGAATAGAGTAGTGGATGAATGGAATAGATTGAGCATACAAGACTCAGCAGTCAATGACTATAGTAATCTACTGTTTGATAAACCCAAAGACCCCAATTTTTTGGATAAGAACTCACTATTTGACAAAAACTGCTGGGAAAACTGGAATATAGAATGGCAGAAACTGGGCATAGATCATTATCTAACACCATATGTCTAAATGGGTGTACAATCTAGGTATAAAGGTTGATACTGTAAACAATCTGGGAAAGCAAGGAATAATTTGCCTGTCAGATTTGTGGAGAAGAGAAGACTTTATAACCAAACAAGAGTTAGAGAGCATTATAATGCAAAATGGATAATCTTGATTACATTAAATTGAAAAGTTTCTGTATAAACAAAGACAATGTAGACAAGATTAAGATGAAGTGGGAAATTGGGAAAGAATTTTTATGACCAGTGTCTCTGATAAAGGCCTCATTTCTAAAATGTACAGAGAATTGAGTCAAATCTATAAGAATACAAATTATTCCCTAATTTCAGAAGAAGAAATTAAAGATATATATAAGCATCTGAAAAAATGTTCTAAATCACTAGTGATTAGAGAAATGCAAATGACATCAATTCTGAGGTACCATATCTCACTGGTCAGATTATCTAAGATGACAAAACAGGAAAATGACAAATGCTGGAGAGGATGTAAAAATTGGAACACTAATGCATTGTTGGTGGAGTTGTGAACTGATCCAACCATTGTGGAGAGCAATCTGGAACTATGCCTAAAGGGTTATAAATAATTGCATACCCTTTGATTCAGTAATACCACTTCTAGGGTTGTATCCCAAAGAGATCATAGAAGTGAGAGAAAGACCCGTATGTATAAAAATATTTATAGCAGCTCTTTTTGTGGTGGCAAAGAATTGGAAATCAAGGGGATGCTCATCAATTGGAGAATGGCTAAACAAGTTGTGGTATATGAGTGTAATAGAATACTATTGTGCTATAAGAAATGAGGAGCATATGGTCTTCTTATTTACCTGGAGAGGCTTGTATGAACTGATGCTGGTGAGAAGAGTAGAGCCAGGTGAAATTTGTACACAATTACAAACACAATGTATGTGTGACAACCAACTTTGTTAGACTGGACTCTTTTCAGCAATGCAGTGTTATAAGTCAATCCCAAAAGACTCATGATGGAGAGAGATGTCTACATCCAGAGAAAGAACTAGAAAGAACTGAGTTTGAATCCAGATTGAAGCAAACTACCGGATCCTTTTCTTTTTCTTGTTTGGTTTTGTTTCCTCTTTCCCATCTTTCATTCCATCTGATACAATTTGTCTTTATACCCTAACTAATGTCTAATGTGAAAGTATTTGTAGATCCTATTCTTAATTGTATGCTGTCATGGGTGGGAGGGGAGGAAGGGGGAGAAAATTTGAAACTTAAGGAATTGTGGAATTGAGTCTTGTAAACTAAAAGTAGACAAATTAGTAGACCAAAACATTTAAATAAAAAAAAGAAATGAAGAGCAGACAGACTTCATATTTACCTGGAGAGACTTATACAAACTGATACTGAGTGAGAAGAGCAGAACCAGGAGAAATTTGTACACAATTACAGGCACATTGTGTGTGTGAAGACCAACTTTGATAGACTGCACTCTTCTCAGCAATGCAAGGTTATAAGACAACTCCAAAAGATTCATGATGGAAAGAGATGTCTACATTCAGAGAAAGAACTAGAAAGAACAGAGTTTGAATGCAGATTGAAGCAAAATACCTGCTCTCATTCTTTTTCTTGTTTGGTTTGATTTCCTCTTTCCCAGTGTTCATTCCATTGGTTACAATCCTTCTTTACAATCTGACTAATGTCTAATGTGAAAGTATTTGCAGACCCTATACTTGATTGCATACCGCCATGGGTGGGGGCGGAGAGGAAGGGGGAGAACATTTCAAACTCAAGGGATTGTGGAACTGAATCTTATAAACTAAAGTAAACAAATTAATAAAGACAAAAAAAGAGTTTTGTAATTGTGTTTAGATTGTTCCTGGGTTTATCTTGGCAGGTAGACTCCAAGTAATTTTTGTCTGCAGTTATTTTAAATGGAACTTCTCTATCTGTTGCTACTGGACTTTGTTGGTAATATATAGAAATACTATATGGGTTATATGGGTTTATTTTTTTATCCTGCAACTTTGCTGAAGTTGTTAATTATTTCAACTGGTTTTTAGTTGACTCTCTAAGATTCTCTAAGTACAAAATTATTCTCATCTGCAAAGAGCAATAGTACTGTTTCCTCATTGCCTGTTCTAATTCCTGCAATTTCTTTTTCTTCCCTTGTTGATATAGCTAGCATCTCTAGTGCAATATTGAACAAGAGTGGTGACAATAGGTATCATTGATTCACCCTTGATCTTATTAGGAAGGCTTCTGGCTTATCCCTATTACAGGTAATACTTGTTAATGATTTTAGATATCTAATACTTATTTTAGAAAAAGCTACATTTATTCCTATCTTTGCTAGTTTCTTTTTTTGCTTTTTGGAGGGGGAAGGCAGGGCAATTGGGGTTAAGTGACTTGCCCAAGGTCACACGGCTAGTTTTGTGTTAAGTGTCTGAACCTGGATTTGAACTCATATCCTCCTTACTCCAGGGCCGGTGATCTAATCACTGTGCCACCTAGTGGTCCCCCTTTTCCAGTGTTTTAATATTTTGTCAACAGCCTTTTCTGTATCTGTTGAAATAATCATATTATTTTTGTTGTTTTTATTATTGATATTGTCAATTATGCTGATAGTTTTCCTAATCTTGAGTCTACATTCCTGGAATTAATCCCACCTGGTCATAATGTATAATCTTTGTGATATATTGCTATAATTTCCTTTCTTCAACATGCATTTTGAAGACATCTATTATGTACCAGGAACAGGGCTAACCACTGGGGATACAAAAAGTACCCCAAAACCAAACCAAACCAACAAAAAAAAATCCCTGCTCTCAGGGAGCTCACAGGAGACTATATGCAAACAACTATGTACAGACAAGATAGAGGAAGGATAATTTGGAAATGATCTTTGAGGGAAATCACTAGCATTAAGGAGGATCAGGAAGAATTCTTCCAGAAAGTGATGTTTTAGCTAGGACCTGATAGAAGTCAGGGAAGCCAGGAGATGAAGATAAAGAAGGAGAGAATTCCAGGTCTGGGGGCAGTCATCAAAACGTTTTAGAGTTGAGAGATGGAGTGCTTTGTGGCAGTGTTAAAAGTGCAGAGTACTTGGGGGAAATACATGTGGAAAGGTAGGAAGGGCCTATATTATAAAGGACTATGAAGCCAGGTTATGAAGCCAAACAGAGAATTATATATTTGATCCTGGAGTTAGTAGAAAGCAATTGGATTTTATTGAATGGTGAGGGGGAGGGAGGTGGTATGTATATTGACCTGCATTTTAGGAAGATAAATTTGACAGATGAGAGGAGGATGGACAGGAGTAGAGACAGACTTGAGGCAGGAAAACCAACCAGCAGGCTATTGTAATAACCCAGATATGAGTGATAAAGGTCTGTATTAGAGTGGAGGCAGTGTCAAAGGAGAGGAGTGTACAAGAGATGTTACTTAGATAAAAACAATAGGAATTGGCAAAGGCAGATTAGACATGGTGGAGTGAGAAAGTGAGAAGTCAAGGGTAATATGTAGATTGTGAGCCTGAGTGACTGAGAAGCTGGTTGTCCCATCAAAAGCAATAGGAAAGTTAGGAAGAAGAGAAAGCTGGGTGTGGGTGGGGTGGAGCAAGATAATTGAGTTCAGTTTTGGACATGTTGAGTTTAAGATGTCAACAGGGTATTCAGCTTGAGATGTCTAATAGGACAGGCAGAATTTGGGCATTTAGGTAGAATTGTCATTTATTGTCATAATAGGAAGTTGAAGATAGGAGACTGCAGACTAGGGTTTTGTAAGTAGATCTGATAATCATCTATATGGAACTGATAATTGAGTTCATGAAAGCTTATGATGATCCAAGGAAGGAGAATGAGAAGCTGTGGTCAATAAGGCAGAAGGAGAACCTGAAGAGAGAAATGTCATGAAAACTTAGAAAAAGGAAAATATCAAGGAGAAGAGGGCGATTAACAGTGTCAAAAGTTGCAGAGAGGTCGAAAAGGATGAGGATTGAGAAAAGGCCATTATATGTGGTAATTAAAAGATCACTGGTAACTTTGGAGAAAGCAGTTTTAGTTGAATGATGAGGTCAAATGCCAGAAAGACTTCAGGATTAAGAGTGAGAGGAAAGGAACCAGAGTTATTGATTATAAATGGTGTTTTCTAGGAGTTTAGCCTCTAAAGGGGAGATATGAGATAATACCAAGTAGGGATTAAAGGATTAAATGAGGGCTTTTTGAGATGAGGAAGATATAAGTATGTTTGTAGGCAGCAGGCTAGCAGCCAATAGACTGGGAGAGATTGAAGATTAGTTAGAGAGTAGGGATCAGAGAGGGGGCGTGGTGTTAGAGAAGAAGGGATGGAATGGAATCATTTGTTCATGTAGATGGGTTTGTCTTGGTAAGAAGAGTATTTCTGCATTTGAGACTCAGATGAAGAAGGATATAATAGTGGAAGGCATCTAAATGAAGAGAGAATAGGAGGAGGGAAGAAGAGGGAGCTCTTGGTGAATGGCCTCAATTTTTTCCAGCATAATATGAGACAAGGTTCTCAGCTACAAGGGTAAGGAAGAGGCAACTGTGGGAAGTTTGAGGACAGATAAAAAGTTTTGAAAAAGCTGATGTGGTGATTGGGATAATGAGTCAATTACAGAGGTGTAAAAAGATTGACTTGCCTTAGTGAGGGCCCAGCTGAGATAATGTAACTTAAATTTGAGTGGACCCTGTCATCATAGTTTTGTAATAATCTTCAGCATATGAGTAGGAAACAGGCAGAAGATGGAAGTAATTAATACAAGGCTGAAGTGTAAGATTAGTGACAGTATAAGGGGGCATATAATTCAAGAGAACAGGACTGTGTAGAGTTGAACTGGTTTACCAGAGTCAAGATGAGAAAGGGAGAAAGTTCAGGGATCATGGCCTGGGAAAGAACTGATAGGGATTGGTAAAGGTGAGAGCAAAGAACAGAGTTTGGGGTCGAAAGGCAGAGGTACAGGTAGAATGACAATTGATCATGTTCAGATAAAGGAATTTCAGAGTTTGTGAATGTAGAAATAGTACAATAATGGGTGATGGCAAGATTCAGAGTTCTACCTCTGTGTAGCTGTTGCAGAGTAGAGAGAAATTTCATGGAAGATGAGTAAGTTGAGGAACTGGGAGTTTAGGGTGTTTGATAAAGTATCAGTTTGTGTTTTGGAGTCCCTTGGTAGAAAGACAATAGAGAAAGATTGTGAGCCAAATACTGAACTTATCTGAGGAAGGAAGAGTGTCTGGAAGTTGGTAGATAATAGCTACCAGTCTTAATTGGCTGATAAATATGGATTGTATGAACCTCAAAGGAGAAGAGGGGAAAGCCTGGAAGTGGAAACAGAGAACAAAGAGCATCCCAGATCCCCCATTGAGACCAGAGAGCGGGAGGTGGCAACAGGGCTATGAGTGAAAGTGGATTCAGTGCTGGAAAGAGTAACCAGTGAATCTGTGTCTCCGGAGGGAATTAGAAAGGAAAAGGTTTAAGATGAAAGTAAGTTTGTCACCTATGGAGCAGGCATTCCAGAAAGCCCAGTGGAAAGGGTGGCTATCTCTAGTGTGGGGCATTGTGAAGATTGGGTTGAGGGGAACGGGAACAAGGGAGCTGTTAGGGGGAAAAGAGAATGAGGTTGGATGAGTTCAGAATCACTGGGATGTGGAGGATATTATGGCATATAACATGGAAATACCCAAGGATTTATTCATAGGCTCTGTGACCAATCATACTTATCACATTTTAATAACTAGTTTATTATATGCTTTGAGCATAAAAGGTCAAGGTATCTAAAGGACCTCTGAGCTACAAGTGGAATTTTTAGAATTTCTTCTATGGGGCTCTGGTTACGTCAGCAAAAAGAAGATCACTGGTGGCCAAAAGGAAAGGTGAAGGTTTACATTTCAAAGGTAAACTTGTAAATTTATAGCAGACAATCAGAGAGGAAAGCGGTTTACATATCAAACATATCAAAAAGGAAAATAATCAGGTAAAATAACCTGAACAGCAAATAAAGGATTGCTCAGGAATTGGCAAACTAACCAATATATGCATCAGAAAAAGGTGAGTCAGACCTTTATCCTTAACTATTTAATTGCCTGAATTAAATTTTTGGAAGTCCCAGATAAATTCCAAAAAGCATCAAATAAGCATGTGACCTGCTATCTCAGGCAAAATGGCAGCTACACTCAAATTCTCTTGTGAGAGGTGGGATTATGTTAATCTTTCAGTTCAGGTAGGAGATCATTGTCCCTAGGGTTCAGCCTAAGGGTAGAGTAATCAAAAGGCTTAGGGAGGTGTGTATGTGTTTATTTATTTTTTTAAAAGCAATAGGGGTTAAGTAACTTGCTCAAGGTTACATGGCCAGTTATTTCTGGGTGTGGTGCTGAGTATCTGAGCCTGGATTTGATCCCCAGGTCATCCCGACACTGGAGCCTGTGCTCTTACTCACTGTGCTACCTGGCCGCCCCTTGTGTATGTGTTTTAATGTGTGCGTGTATATGTGTGTATGATGGTGGTGGTGGTAGTGATTCTCCTTTCCAGAGAATCAAGGCAACTAGAGCAGAGGGAATGTTCCCTATGTATATTTGATTGTCTTCTCTTCCAGTTGATGCTGTTTATTTGTGAGAGAACAAGCCCCAGGCTCAGGGGGAAATATTTTGCTGTTACTTTTTTCATTATACCATTTCAATAAATGCCTTTGTCTTAGGCAAATGGTGTCCTCAGGATGACTACTGAAAAGTATATACATACCTTCGTGGGGGCCTGTGACTTACAATTTTAAGAATGTAGACCTATAGAATATCTTGACTCTGGGGGAGTCATCATTTGGGATTCTGTAATGCCATGCACAGAAGCTTTCCAGAAGAATGCTACTGTGAACAGCTTTTAAGGTTCTGATTGCACAGTATAGTGAACACTCTATTTATTACATAACAAATTAAAGCAAAACTTTCACAGAAAATCAAGGTACAGCATTCACAATATTACAACCTCTCAAAGTCCAATAGTCAAAGTCTTCCACTAATGGGGCAAAGTCTTCCACTTCTAGGGCAATTTTAAGTTAACTCAATTAGTCACTTATTCAGCAAAGTCTTCCACTTTTGGGGCAAAGTCTTGATTAACTCAATCAGTCATTTGTTCATCAATCAATTACTAAGTATCATACACAAATCCCTCCACCCCTAGGACACTAGTAAACTACAATTTCATCTTTACTCAGTACCCAGGGAGAGGTCTTTCCATCTTGACTTGGGGCCTGTTCTCAGATTCCCTGGATCCCCTTCCATGGTCCCAGATTCTACCTGGATTCAACAGACTGTCACCTGGGTTCACTGGCAGACAGCTCCTAGTTCCTTGGGTAGGTCCTGCTCTATACTGAAGTTCACAGCGTCTGGTCCATGTCAGAGCCTTCACCATTTCTGCTCCAGGGAATTCAAGGCTCAACCAAGCCACAAACAAACAAAGTCATAGCATCCTGGCTCCTGGGTCCTGGCTGCCGGCTGTGGGTTCAGGGCTCTGGGTCCGGTTCAGAAGAAGCTCCAACACAAGTTCTCAGGAAAATTCTGGCTCAGTTCTCCATTCTCTCTTCTGTAGTTGCTCTGCCACCAGATGCCACCAGGTCTCAAGAAATTCTGACTGTGCCTCCCTGGGGCATTAGCATACACAGCATTAGCTTCCTATTTCAGCCAACCCCTTCCTGTTACATCAGTAACAGGAGACAGGAGTTCATTCCTTCCTACTTTTACCAAAACAAAGGGATCTTCAAATTCAAAATTACATTACCATTACAGATTCCTAACTTGTAAGAGAGAACTGAGTGTAGCCCAAAGAACTACACGTGAAATGTTGTACCCTAATGATTTCCTTTGTTAAACTCTAGACTGAGTTAAGAGAAACTCAAGGTAGCACAGGGACAGGTTTTCTAGACCATACACTAGATTTCTGGATTAGGTTTGGCAGCATCTGTGTGAAGATTGAGTGAAGAAAGTTTAGGACGGGTTGAGTGAGTTCCAAGCGCCATCTAGTAGTTTATAGTGAGACTGCACTCTAGCTAACCTAGATCCTGGGAAGTTCAAGGGTGACCATTCACTGGTCTTTTTCTTCCTCCAGTGCCATATAAAGTGCAGGTGCACAGATACAGAGGAAAACTATTAGCACTAACACCAAAACATAACCTTTATATTTATTAATTGCATAACACTATAATAGGCACTGGGGATACAAAGAAAAAGATGAACCCGTCTCTGTCCTGAAAGACTTCACATTCTTTGGGTAGTGGAGAGGAATCCGTAAGTGTTGCAACATACACAGATGAGAATAATGCTAAGTAATTAGAAGAGAAAGAGGACACTTAGGGTTTTAAGTGCACATCTCTTTTTTCTTCTTCTTACTTTGAGTCCATCCTCCATGAAGAATTGCCAAAGTGATATTCGTAAAGTGCAGGTGTGGAGTGCATGTCACTCCACTGCTCAATCAACTCCAATGGCTCTCTATTACTTCTGGGATCAAATATAAACTCCCAGTTGTCATTTAAAGCCCTTTATAACCTAGCTCCAACCGACTTTTTTGGATTTATTAATCACTGCTTCCCTCCAAGCACTGTAGCTCCAGTCAAATCGGCCTGCCTGTATCCTATCACATATAACACTCCATCTCTCCACTGTTGTGCCTTTGCAAGGGCTCCCATGCCTGGATTGTACTTTTTCCACTTCAATTTTTTTAGAATCCCTAGCTTTCTTGCAAACTCAGTTCAAGTGCTGCTTCCTACTTGAAAGACTTTCCCCAACTGCTAGTTCCTCCTCCTCCTCAAGATACCTTGCATATACTTTGTATGTATTTTAAATTTACCTATATGTATGCATATGGGACAGCTAGGTGGCCAGTGGATAGAGCACTGGGCTTAGAATTAGGAAGACTCATCTTTATGAGTTCAAATTTAGCCTCAGACACTTAATAACCCTAGATAATGACTTAACCTTGTTTTCCTCAGTTTCCTCATTTGTAAAATGAGGAATTTCCTCATTTGTAAAATGAGGAATTTCCTCATCTGTAAAATGGCAAATCACTTGAGAATCTTTGGCAAGGAAACCCTAAATGGGGCCAGGAAGACATGACTCAACAACAACAAATATATGCATGTGTTGCCTCCCCAGATAGAATTTTTAAGCTTTTTGAGGGAAAGGACTTTTTCATTTCTGTGTTTGTATCCTCAGTACCCAGCACTGTGTCTGGGACATGTAGTCCCTTAATAAATACTTGTTGATTATTTGGCTTTGTTGTTCAATATTAAGTGCATAATAAATTGTCATATAAACTTTTCCCCCATGAGGGCATATTGTAAAGGGTCAGGGAGATTTTATTTCACCACAATGTTGAGAAAATGCAAGCTCTACTTTACCATTAATTTAGTTATTTTGGCATTTAGACTTCTTAACATCTGCTTTATTTACACACATTATATATTGTACTTCCTAGACCAAGAGTCCTCATCTTCACTCTGGCTATTTTCCTCTGGTCCATCCTCCAAATATGAGCATCAGAGATCATGATTATGAGGCTTTAAGTCACACTGCTCTGAACTACCCTTATCATGTCTCCTGATCTCTGCCCTGGTCATTTTTAGTTCACTGCAGGTACCCAACTTCCTCCCTCTTTCCTTTTGGATATCCCTTTCCCTATCTTGATTTAACAATATCTACAATATGAAAGTCTCAGGAAACGTTATCATTGTATTGCCCAATTTTTCTGCTCTCCTCAGGGACCTTTCTTGGTCAGTAAGAATTGTCCTTGTTTTTATATTTATATCCCCCCCTACTCCCAACTCCTCCTTAGCACCATGCTTTAAGCACTTAATGAATGCTTTCATTCAATCTTTGTAAAATGGGGATCAACACATCATCTACTTTACTACAGTGTGGTGAAGATCCAATGGAATAATACATGTAAAGCAGTCTGCAAATCTTAAAGCACTATATAGATACTAGCAATTCCTGCTAGCAGGTGCACAAATACATAGACATATACAATATGAATAGCTACTATTTATATGGAGCTTTAAGATTATTATTATCGGGGCGGCCAGGTAGCACAGTGAGTAAAAGCACCGGCTCCAGTGTCGGGATGACCTGGGGATTGAATCCGGGCTCAGACACTTAGCACCCACCCAGAAACACCTGGCCATGTAACCTTGAGCAAGTTACTTAACCCCGATTACTTTAGAAAAAAATAATTATTATCTCCACCTTACAGATGAGGTTGAATGAATGAAAAACATTTTAAAAGTGCCTACTATATGTCCAGAGTTTTCCGGGGATACAAATACAAAAGCTGGGACAGTCTTTGCCCTCAAGGAGCTTACATTCTAGGGGAGGAAACAGTACATATTGAGGACTGGTGTTTGGGTATTTTGGTTAAGGATGGTGAGTGGAATCAAAGGCCAATCCATTGTCACTGGCCACCTTTGCTGTCCTTGGACGAGAAACTCCATTTCCTGACTGGACATTTTCATTGGCTGAACTCGATGCCTGAAATGCTCTCCCTCATCTTCACCTTCTTTCAGTTTCCAGTCAAAATCCTACCTTTCCTAATCCCTTTTAATGCTAGTGTTTTCCCTCGGCTTGATTAATTCCAACATATGTCTTGTTTGTACAGTTGTTTGCATATTGTCTCCTCTATTACACTATGAGCTCCCTGAAAGCAGGGACAATTTCTTTTGCTTTATATTCTCAGCGATTAGTAAAGTGTAAGAGATTAATAAATGTTTATTAACTGTCACCCACTGTCACCAGCCACTTTACTATTTCTGGAACAGGAAACTCCAGGCGCTTGGTAAATATTTATTGACTGTGAATGGTGAGGGGAACCGTAGGGTAGCCCATGGACGTCCGCCAAACTGTGCTTAATGAATGCATATCGACTGCATACATTATCGATACATGTATGCATGCACACACATATACGTATATGTATATATACACGTTTCCAAAGTCCACAAAGTAGTAACGCGTCCCCCAGCCTACCCAAAGCTTGAGACTCGGCGGGTTCCCAAGTTTGGGGCTCCGCTAAGAGGGTCACCGGCCATCTCGGACCGAGCCTCGCAGCCGAGGCCTCGGGGAGAACTGATAAGAAGAGCCAGTCTTTTGTGAGACCTGGCGCGGATTCAGCCTCAGGGGCAGCGGCGGCGACTGCGATTGGTGGGGATTAAAAAAAAACCCCTAAAAGCTAGTTCCCTTAAAGTCAGGATGAATCAGTTTATGACTGGCTGCGCTCCCCGGGTCTTGCCCCGGCATCCAATCCTGCAGCCTTTTATTGATAATCTCCCTGTCCAGATAACAGCCCAATGGGGGCATTCTAATTTGGATCGTGATTGGTCGGAGGGAATTCCTCTTCCAGCAGTAGTAAACACACCGCGACTCTCGGAACCTAGGATTGGTTAGCACCGAGGTTCTCGGAGTAAATCACACCAGGTCGGGTCCCTCGACTCGCCCCGCCCCGGCCCCACCCTCTCCCTCTGGTGATTGGTTGTTGCGTGACCGGTGGGGGCGGGGGGGACGAGACAGCCGAATGTCACTTCCTGTGGCCGCCGCCGCCTCAGTTTCACAACGCCGCAGAGAGAAGCCACCGGAGGGTGCTGGGGAGGGCGGGGGGGAGGGCAAAACTGGGGGCGGGGGGGGGGGGGGGAGCGCGCTCGAGTCGGCTTCACGCGCGGGCGGGCTCCGTGTATGCGAGACGGGGGGGGGGGGGGCGCGGTGCGGCATTCGGTGGGGAAGTGCACAAGTGCAAGGAGGTCAGCGCGCGGGCTGACGGACGGACGGCCTGGCTGTCAGTCGGGCTTTGTTCTGGCGTGAGTGAGGTTGTCAGCTTTCTGCCCCGAGGGCTCCTCGGGTCCGGCGGGTTCCGTGACTGTGGGGTGGGAGGGAGGGAGGCGGGAGGGAGCGAGCGAGCGACGGACGGTACTTTTGCGCAAGCGCGGTGGGGAACAGACAGATTTGTGTTCCAGACACTGGACCGTGGAGGGTGACGAGGAGAGGGAACCCCCAAGACCAGTATTTACTGTATTACTTCTCTTTGGGGGGGGGGAGGGGAGAGTGCCTTCTCCCCACCAAGTGCTGCGGCTTTTAGGTCTCTTTGAGTGAGATTTGGTTAAAACAGAAGGTGATGTAAGAGAGAGCTTGTTATAGACTATGGACTGGTGGTGAGTAAAGAGTCGTCTTGTTGGCTGGGTGTGGGTATGGCAGGTTGGCCCCTCATCCTCTCCCTCTAGCCTTGTGTTTACCATTTATTTTTTTTTTCTGGTGAGCAACTGTAACACTTAGGGAATACAGTTTAGAACTGATCTTACTCTTTGCTTTGTGAGGGTTAAGTTACATTTACTCCAAAAGGTGGATGACATATTCAGGAAGAGAAAATTTTGAGGTTATTGAATGGCAAGGCCAGCTTGTGGAATTTTTTTTTAAGATATACTATATCTTGAATGATAATTTTAAAAAATTCCTCAGTGTCAGGATAGTTCTTTCATTTGGTAATATTTCTAAATCCTAAGTAGAGTGCATTATTGAGCACAGTTGGACTTTTATTTGAATAAAATATTTTTGTGCTGCAGCAGCGTTGGGGAAATAAGCAATCATTGTACTGTTTGTTATTTTGAATGGGATTTTCTGGCTGCTTTATGAGGAGGAGCTAATTTTCATTTCCCCAAGCCTTGGGATCCCTGAGGGTGGGAGTGGTTGGTGGTGTTGACCATGGACTGATGGGTAGCCTGTAGGGAAAGTGGAACAGGGAGTCGGTGTTGACTGAGAAGTCCCTCAGTGGAATGGGGGAGGAGCTGTTACTGCCAGCTCGTCTTCTCAGTGAGTCTCAGCAAAACTTAAAGAAGGGGGAGAACCGTGGTAGTGTCCATTTTGGAAATCTCCCAGGGAAGTCTTAGAGCCCCTGGGAGGGAGAGCTCTGGTAGGACCTTAATTATTCCTTGGAAAATCCTGGGGAAGGGTTTGGACTGAATGTGTGCTGATTCTTATGGTGATTTGGGGGGTTGCTTTTTTGAATATATCTGTAATATCAATATGCTTTCTTGTGATTTAGCGGGGAAGAGCTTGCTTTAGTGGGTAGAGAGCTGGTCTTGGAGCCCAGAACACCTCAATTCACACGTCTGAACACATAATGTTTGAATGTTTGTGGACAAGTCAGCTCGATCAGTGCTCTGAGGATGGACTTAAAACTAGAAACTGCAGAGAACCTGCATTGGTAGAGAATGAAATGAAATTTCCAGATCCAGCCCCTATCCTTATGTTTTTTTCAAATTTTAATTTTTTTCAATTGCCAAGCATTTATTTCTCTCCTCATCTTCCTCCCATTGGGAAAAAAAGAAAAGAAAAATAACACTTTGATTACAAAGCTATGTAGTCAAGCAAAGCATTCTGGCCTTGACGTTATCCAAAAATGAATATTGCATTCTGCATATTGAATCCATCATCTCTCTCCGGAAGTAGGTAACATTCTTCCTCATCAGAACTCTGGAATCATGGTTCTTCATTTCATTGGTCAGAGTTTTTAAGTCTTTAAAAATTGTTTGTTTTTACAATGTATTTGTTGTATAAAATTATTCACCTGGTTCTACTCAACTTTACTATCAGTTCACACAAGTCTTCCCAGGTTTCTCTGAAACTGTCAGTTTCATTACATTCATATGCCATAATTTGTCCAGCTATTTCCCAATTGGTGGACACTACTCTTAATTTCCAGTTCTTTTGCCACTTCAAAAATTGCTGCTGTATTTTTAGACATATAGGTCCTTTTCTTTTTTTATTGATTTCTTTGGGGATATATGCCAAATAGTTATTCCTATTCTTATGATATACCTTTTTATTTTGGAAGCTGAATGGTTCCCCCCAAAAGTCCATTTATTTCAATAGTATACTAGGTTCAGTTATACATTATTCCTTGTCCCTAACTTTTTTATAATTAAGCCAAACTGCCCGATCTGCTGTTCTCTTAATAGGAAATTCTGTCTCTCCCCATATTGCCTTTGCAAAAACTGTCTTGATTCTCACACAAAATATTCTTCTTCCTCATCCTTGTCTCTTGGAATCCAGGGTTCCTTTTAAGGCTGACTTCAAGGGCTACCTTGGCAAGGTCTTGTTGCTTGTTGGTTCCCTCCTCCCCTCTCATTGCTTTTTGTTTCTTATACTGATGGGTATGTGAACCTCTTATATTTCCCTGTAGAATATAAGATCTATTATATTGATACGTATTTGTTAGTTTATTTATTTAGTTTGGTTTAATTAAGATCTGAAAGAAGTCTAAAGAACTGCAATTAAAGAAAATATGTATAATTTGAAGTCAGTTCTTTCAGAAGGAAATGTTATAGAATGTTATTAGAATATAGAACAGTAATAGTAACTGTTGTATAATTATAGTTTTCAAGTCATTTTTCTTATAAATATTTGAAATACTTGTGTATTAAATTTTAGTCTTTTAACAACACTAAGGTAGATGGTAAAAAAAACTACTATCCTCATTTTAAAAGTGAAGAAATAAGATGAAGTGACTTGCACTGGTTGATAAAGGTTTGAAATAGTTCATGGTTACTGAAATGTATGTAAATAGAGTCTGATATTCAGCACAGTTGCGATAATGTAGTATCAGATATCCTGAGACTTAGTAAGGTATATAAATGCCTCACATTCATTGAAATGTGATAAAGCTTTCTATACTGTTTGGAATTAGATCTTGACTTTATGTTAGCCTTTGAGTTTACTAAAAAGTGCATAGTAATAATACCTTTTCTTTGTTTCATATAAATGATTCTACATCTTAAAAATCACAAGCATTGGTCAGGTTAGGAATAACTAATTTGTGTTAGTGTAGCAGGTGGGATGAAATGTAACACTACACTGCACCTTTTGTTTAAGTATAAAATGAACTTCAGATGTGTTGAAAGACCAGCTGTCTCTGCAAAATGAACTATTGCCCTTTAACAGTTGTTTTCATTACTGAATTATATCTCTTGGGCCTGAGATCCAATTTTTTATTTGATTAGGACAATCTACTAATAGCCGTTATAATTTGTCTTTGAACATTCATACAAATAAGGAAAAGTCACACAAATTAGGTATAATAAAAACTTATGTTTATGGTTCACTTAAGTGCCTTCACTTATGTTTTCTGATTTGATCTTAAAATTGTCAAATCAGCAAACATTTATTAAGCCCCTACTATATGTCAGACATATCCTAGGCACTGGGAATGGAAAGACACAAAGTAAAACAGTTTTTTTTACCTCATGTAACTTACTTTCTATTGGAGACACAATATGCACATATATAAATTTAAAGAAAATAAAGACAAAACTGTTGAAAGTTTAGACCCAGGGGAATGCACTAACAGCTTGCAGAATTAAGAAAAGCCTCAATGTAGAAGGTAGCATTTGAACTGAACTTTAAAGGAAACTATGAGTTCTTTGAGATGGAGATGAAGAAGGGTGCATTCCAGGCATGGGAGAGGGCATATGCAAAGGCAAGAAGATGGAACATGGCACGTTGGGTGTAAGAGAAAGCTAGTTTGGCTGAAGTTCATGAAGGAGAGGAGTGTGTGTGTGTGTGTGTGTGTGTGTGTGTGTAATAAAATAGGTAGGGGCCAGATTGTGAATATTCAAATGCCAAAGAGAACAGTTTGTATTTAACTCTAAAAGTTAACAGTAAGCCAGTAATAATAATAACAATAACCATTTCTAGAGCATTCATTATGTTACAGGCTCTGTGCTAAGGTCTCTTCATCTCATTTGATCCTCAACAACATGCAGGCAAGGTGGGTGCTATTAGTATCCTCATTTTACAGTTGGGGAAACTGAGGCATTCAGAAGTTAAGTGACTTGTCCAGGGTCACACAGCTACTACATGTCTGAAGTCAAATTTGAACTCAAGTCTTCCTGACACAGTGTTCTATACACTGTGCAGCTCAGCCACATGCCGAATGTTTGATTAGGAAAATTAAAATGTTTAGACCTGTTTTAGGATTATTACTTTGGCAACTGTGTTGAAGATAAATTGAAAAGAGGAGAGACTTGAGGCAAGGAGAACAAGTGGCTATTGCAGTAGTCAGGGTGTGTACTGTTTTATGGGGTGTAGAGTTCTCTGGGTTATCTGGGTATGTAACAATGGAACATAAGCTCTGGCAGTTTTTCTCAAACCAGAAAGGCTTCAAATATGTGTTTTTTGTGATTTATTTCCGTAGGCTGAGAGCCAGCCTACCTCGTTTAGAGAAGCTCATCACCAGGTTGACTAATGAATTCCAGCCATAGCACCTCTTGAAGATTGTCAGCTAAGCTAAATAAGATATACATGTCTGTTAAATAAGAAATTTATGTTGGTAAAGGGAGTGTCCAAACTGATAAATGTTGAAATGAGTAAGAGAAAGTGAGAAAGATAGGTCCTGGGATTGGCTTCTTTCTCTATACCACATATCTTGGTAACTTCATTAATTATCATGGGTTCAATTCCATTTTTATGCAGGTGACTCTCAAATGTAGATATTCAGGGCTTGTTATAATCTTTAAATGTCTCCCCCATTAGACGGTGATCTCTTTGAGATCAGAGACTCTTTTACCTTTTCTTGTATCCTCAGTACTTGTTGTATACCTACTACATAGCAGGTGCCTAATAAATGTTTACTGACTGATTGAATTGTCTTTCTCCTGAACACTAGTCCTGCTGATCCAACATCTATTGTTTACTGGGTATTTCTCCCTAGCTGGACCTTTGGCATCTCAAATTGAGCTTGTCCAAAGTAGAATTTTCACCCTAAACCTGTCCCAGCTCCGTCTTTACCCATTTCTACTGAGGGTACCCTTATTCTTCTAGTAACCTAGGTTGACTATCTTAGTCATTCTGAATTCTTCCTTCACCTTCACTCTCATTTCCCATATCCAGTCAGTTGTCAAGTCTTGTTGATAAGGCTTCCACAGCATCTCTCGAATTCTCATATGTGTCTTCTTTTTTCTACTTATATAGCTATTAGCCTTGTTCAGCCTCCTTAGTCTCCTTATTTCCAGTTTCTTCCCTCATTAATTTATCTGCCAAAATCATCTTCTTAAAACACAGTTCTGACTATGTCAGTCCCCTACTTAGGAATATACAATGACTCCTCTATTCCCTTTAGGATGAAATTTGAATGTTTCCAGACTAGAACTTCATATTACTCCTCTTCATACATCATACATTCCAGCCAAACTGAACTATTTTCTGTTTCCTGAATTTGGCATTCCATTACCTGATTCTGTACTTTTGCTCAGGCTGTTTCCCTATACCATATATCTTTCTTAGCCCCTGTATTTGTTAGAATACTTAGAATCATCTACTAGAGGAAGCATTTCCTGATCACCTATTGAAGAAAAACATAGTATACCCTGAGTTTCAGCATGTCTGCCAGAAACTATTAATTTATAAAACCTTTTAAATTCAAGCATAGTCTTAAGATGTCCAAATCAACTGAATTTCTTCATAATCTTAGGACACAATTCATTTCAAAGTAACATAGGAATTTTGAACAAGTGTTACAATATATAAAACACAGTTTGGGCTTAATATTTTACTTCATCTAATAGAGGAATTCTCAGAGTGTGGTCTGGGGACCCCTGGGGATTTGTGAGACCCTATCAGGGGATGTGTGAGAACAAAACAATCTTCATAATAATACTAAGACATTATTTGTTTTTTTCTCCACACATTCAGTAGAATTTTTCAAGGCATCATAGCTTGTGGGTTAAAGATTTAGCTGCAAACATGAAGACTGAGTTAATATCTTGTCTGCAGAATTGTACTTTTGTCTTTATGGATGGATGAATCTTCAGACAGGGCTGGACTTGGAATATAGGAGCTAACACATCATTGAAGCTCTTTCATTGAATCCTTGGCAATAAACACATGTAGTGTTGAAATATTTAAAGTATTGAATAACTTTTGAATTTCTTGGTTTAGCCTGAAACAACTGTATTGACACTTGCCCTGAAGGTTCAAAAGTGATGGTGGGTAAAACTGCCAGCTAAGAAATCAAGGCAGTGGCATCAAACTGTACTGGTTGTCACATTCTTCATTGTCACATACTTGCAGTTAAAAAAAAAAGCTTGCTTCACTTAAGAATTTCCTTGATTAAGCAATAAAAATGATTGACTTTATTAAATATCAACCCTTGAGTACATACTGCCTTGTTAATATTCTGTGTAATGAAATGAGAAGTATGCATAAAGCACTTCTGTGTAGTATAGTGATTATTTTGAGGAAAAATACTCATTTGACTTGTGAGCTGAACTTGCTTTTTTCACAGAACATCAGTTTTACTTGAAAGAATGACTTACAAACCCTGCTTCTTCAGACTGAATTTAGGCAGATATTTTCCCAGAAATCAGCAGTCATCCTGTCATTTTAAGGGAACAGTTAACAATATTTGTTGTCAATAGAAGATTTGAGCTTTCCAGGGAAAATTGGAATTTTGGAAGACTTGTCTGATGATGTTTTACTTAGTAAAGCAGTATTTTCCAAGTTACCAATGCTTGGTATTACAAAATGGATAAAAGATCCATTAAAAGTGCTAGATAGAGCATTGGATTTGACTGTAACAATTAGAAAAGTCCATTGATAAAGTTTCAGATCTCATAGTGCAACTAACATTTAAGAAACTACCACTTGTTCAGTTTTGGTATGTATCAAAAAATGATATCCACATTTTTCTGAAAAAGACTTTTTTTGGGGGGGAGATGGGAGTGGGGAGTCAGTTAAGGTTAAGACTTGCTCAGAGCCACACAGCTAGTAAGTGTCTGAGACTGGTTTCAAACTCAGATCCTCCTGACTCCAGGGCTGGTGTTCTATGAAAAGACTCCCTTTTCCAACTTAAGTTGAATATTCCTCATAGATTTCCAACCAGAACAACATATCACAACACATTCAGTGCAGTAGCAGCTATGAAAATTAAAGGATCTTCTATAAAACCAGATTAAAGAGATATGAAAAAAATACATAAAATGAAGGCTACAGTTTCACTAACTTTTTGTATCTATTTATTTTTAGTTTTCAGCATTCATTTCCACAAGATTTTGAGTTCCAAATTTTCTCCTCATCTCTCCCCAACCCCCTACCCCAATATGGCAAGCATACTGATTACCCCTTCCTCCATTCTGCATCCCCCCCTCAATCCCTTTCCCCCTTACTTTCTCGTAGGGCAAGATGGATTTCTATACCCCATTTCCTGTATATCTTATTTCCTGGTTGCATGTAAAAACAAATTTTTAACATTTGTTTTTAAAACTTTGAGTTCCAGATTTTCTCCCTTCCCTCTTCACCTACCCTTTGAGAAGACAAGCAATTCAATATAGGTTATACATGTGTGGTAATTTCACTAACTTTTAAAAAAATCTAATTACTTTTATTTTTTTGGAGGGGGGAGGCAAGGCAATTGGGGTTAAGTGACTTGACCAGGGTCACACAGCTAGTGTGTCAGAAGTTTGAGGCTGGATTTGAACTCAGGTCCTCCTGACTCCAGGACTGGTGCTCTATTCACTGTGCCACCTAGCTGCCCCAATTACTTTTCATAAAATTGTTATTTATGTTAATGTAATGGGTTTATTATTTTAAATGAATTAATATATTTAAAATTTATCAATTTTGATTTCTAATACAGTAAATATATATTATATACATACGTGCATATATATGTATCTCCCACATGAACAAAAACTTCTTTCCCTTTTCTATACCATTCATCCTTTAGTTTTCACTGAAATCTGGTACTCTCCTGATGGTACAAACTCCTAGATCACTTTCCAGGACTGATTGTATATTCACTCATTCCCCCTGACTCTTTGGTCAAGGTTGGGGAGTTAGAATATTTTTTGCTCTCCCCATTGCCATTTTCAGGCTCTCCAGTGCACTCTGCATCACTTAAGTAACCTCTCCTCCTTTGAGAGGTTTAACTTAATCCATACCACCTAAGCAAAATTCTGGTAGTTGTTAATCTCTCAATCTCTAGGACACTTTGTGTTTTTCAGTTAGTTTGGTTCCTGATTTAGTCTCTGTCCTCTGCAATTCCTGTCCTCACACCAGGGGACTTCAGAATTAATCTTGATACTCTCTTAAACACTTATACCTCAGTATCTCAACTTGCTCATTTCCCATGACCTACCCTTCCACCCTATCCCACTACAGCTACAGAGAGAAATGGTCATACTTTTGCTATCACTCACAAATGCTCTACTATCATATTTATGGACTCTGAAGTTCTGATAACAGTATGTTGTCATTCTGCCTCTCCCTCTGCTATGTAGCTCCTAATCCTAGTTTTTGTTTTCCCCGTGACCCCTGTTTCCTTGACTCCTTAGTTCTTTTCTAGTTCATTATTCCTGTACTGGCTGTACTTCCTCTCTTCAGCATATTGACCCCTTAGTGAACCAGTTCAACTCTGCACTGTACTCTTGAATCCTTTGTCCCCTTTATCCTTTCCCCAATCTTGCATTGCCAAATCTCAGCCCTGGATTATTCCCACTATCCTTTTCTTTTGCTTCTACAGACATACTTCTGAATGAAGATGGAGAAAATCATGCAACTGTTCTCACTGGGTCTACTGCACATTTAATGTTACATTATCTTAACTGGGCTCTCACTTTTGCAAGGCAATTATTTTATATCTCTGTAAATAACTCACTATTCTCACCACACCAACTTTTCCGAACTTTTTCATCACTTCTCAAACTTCCTGCAGCTCACTCAGCTAAGAATCTTGCTTCATATTTCACTGAAAAAAATAAACCATGCACCAAGATTTTCCAGCTCTCCCCTCTGTCTCATGTCAATAAGATGTCTTCTGCTACTTTCTTCTTCATCCCATCTCAAATGAAGATGTGAGAAATCTTGCCAAGAGAATCTCTTTACATGCATGAGTAACCCCATTTCATCCTCTTCTCCAGCAAATTACCCCTCCCCATCATCTAAACTCTCACTTATTTTCAGTCTCTCCTAGTCTACAGCTTCCCTTTTGTATGCAAATATCCTTGTCTCCCCATCCTTAAAAAAAAATCTCACTTGATCCATCCATCCTCAGTAGCCATCATCCTACATCTCTCAGCCTTTGTGACTGATCTCCTTGAAAAAGGCTATCTTCCCTTTCCTCTCACTCTTTTTATGTCTTGCAGTTTAGTTTCTCTCCAAAGTTAACCAATGATCTTTTTCAAAAAGTTCAATTTTATTTTCAGGTTTACTTCATCTTCCACGGCACTTTCTTTACTATCTCCCCTCAGTTGGGAAAATAGGAGAAAGAAAACCTGTTATAAACAGTATAGCCAAGCAAAACATTCCTGAATTGTCCGTATTCAAAACCCCTTCCAAAACAAACAAATTAGAAACCCCCCATGTGGCTCAGTCTTCATTTTGTCCAACATCTTTCCATCAAGAGATAGGTAGCATGCTTCATCATGAGTGGAATTGTGGTTAGCCATTATGTTGATTAGAGAGCCTAAGTCTTTCATAGTTATAAAGATGTCTTCTGTTCTTCTGATTTTCTTCACTTTACTTTGCATTAGTTTATACAAGTCTTCTCATATTTCTCCAAAATCATCTTCCTTATTATCTCTTACTCCACAATAGTATATCACATTTATATACCATAATTTGCTTATCTGTTCACCAATTGCTGAGCACACTCTCAGTGTCCAAATCCTTGCTGCCAGAAAAAGTGGCTCCATTTTTGTACATATGAGTCCTTTTCCTCTTTCTTTGATCTTAGACCTAGTAGTGGTATTGCTGGGTCAAAGGGTATGCACTTTAATAGCTTTTGGAACATTGTTCCAAATTGCTTTCCATAATGGCTGGTCCAGTTTACATATTTACCAACAGTACATTATTTTACCTGTTTTCCCAGAGCTCCTCTACCACTTGTCATTTTTCTTTTTTTGTCATCTTTGCCAATCTAATTAGTGAAGGGTAATTCAGGGTTTCAAAAATTTATATGTTTCTAATAGTGATTGATATCTTGGATTTCTTTGTTTGAAGACTGTCTATTCCTATCCCTTGACCATTTATCAATTGGAATGACTCATGTTATTGTAAGTTTCAATCAGTTCCCTGTATATCTTAGAAATGAGAATTTTATCAGAAAAAAATTGCTACAAAGATTTTTCTCCCAATTTTCTGCTTCTCTTCTAATTGTAGCTGAATTGTTTATGCTCGGGTGCACAAACTTTAATTTTATGTAATAAAAATTCTCCATTTTATCTCCCATGATCCTCTCTAGCCCTTCTCTTAGCCATAGATGACAGGTAATTTTTTCCATGCTCCTTTAAATTGTTTATGATGTCACCTTTTAAATACAAATCATGTAACATGTAAATTTTCTTGATGTATAGTATGAAAAGTTGATCTCTACCTAGTTTCTCTCAGACTACTTTCCAGTTTTCTCAACAGTTTTTGTCAAATAGTGAGTTCTTTTCCCAGTAGCTGAGATCTTTGGGCTTATTAAACACTAGTTTAGATTATCTTGCTTCTGTATATTATGTACCTAATCTTTTCTACTAATCAACCTCTGTTTTTTACCCAGTACCAAATTGTTTTGATGATTATGACTTTGTTGTATAGTTTGAGATCTGGTACTTCTAGACCTCCTTCCTTCTTACTTCTTTTTTTCATTAATTTGTTTGATATTATTGACCTTTTTACCTCTATATGAATTTTTTTTCTAGCTCTATAAAATAATTCTTTGGGAGTTTCATTGGTATTGCACAGATTGCGCTGGAAGCAGTTCAGAACTGGATCAGTTGGCCCTTCTTGTCTCCTCCCAGCTCAAAATGCTTACTGTGCTTGATGGCCAGCATTTTCATGGATCCCTGCAAGTTGGGCTCCAAGCACTCAAGCCTCAGCACTATCTTCTTCATGGTCTTGGCCTTCTTGTGGAAGATAGGCTTGATCTGGCCACCTTACCTGCTCTGCTTGAGGCCTTAGCGCTACTTGCCCTGCGTGTACAGAGAGTCCATGCCCTTCTTGTACTGTGTCACCTTGTGCAGCTAGCAGTGGCTGCGGAGGGGGTGGGAAACTTACCAATTCTGCTTCACTCAGGGTCAGGCTTCTCTTCGGCTTTTTGGAGCCATGAAGGATTTTCAGAGCTGAGAAGGAAGGGGGTGAGGGAATACAGAGAAGAGTTCTGAGAGAAGAAACTGGGGTTAGCCGAGTGGAGCTCAGCACATGCCAACACAAGGCTTGCAGGGAGATAATTTTGGTAGTATTGTCCAAGGATTTCTTAAACTGCCAAATCCAGTGAACTTTTCTCAGTCTTCTCTCTTGAACTCACTGCAGCCTCTGACACTGTCAGTCACCCTCTTATTGATATCTTCTCTTCTCTCTCTAGGTTTACAGCACACTACTCTCACCTCATTCTCCTCCAATCTACTTGGCCTTCTTGTACTGTTTTCTTTGCTGAATCTTCATCCAAATCTTGCCTAGTAAGTCAATGTTCCCAAAGCTCTGTCCTAGGCACTCTTCTCCCTCTGTACTATTTACTTGATGATTTCATCAGCTCCTTTGTATTCAATTATCATCTCAGTGCTAAAAATTCTCAACACTACTTATCTAGCCCAACCTCTCACCTGACTTCTATTCTGGCATCTCCAATTGCATATGTTATCTCTTGAACTAGATGTTCAGTAGACACCTTATATTCAATATATTGTCTCTAGCTCTTCCCTTAGTCATAGATGACAGGAAATTTTTTTGATGCTCCTTTAAATTGTTTATGAAGTCATCTTTTAAATATAAATCATGTATCGTGTAAATTGTCTTGATATATAGTACGAAAAGTTGATCTTTACCTAGTTTCTCTCAGACTGCTTTCCCCTAAACTTTCCCTTGTTTCTACCTTCCCCATCACTGTTGAGGGTACAACCATCCTCCAAGTCTCCTAGGTCACAAATGTCATCTTTGACGTTTCTTTTTCATCCCCCAAATCTAATCTGTTTTTTCAAGGCCTGTCAGTTTTATCTTTATAACATCTTTTGTATATGCCCCCTTCTTTTCTCTGACATTGCTACCATTGCTGGTGTAGGCCATTATTAATTACCTTGTGCCTCAATATTTCAGTAACCTGGTCTCTTTGCCTCAAGTTTTTCTTTACCCTGATCTATACTTCACTCAACTCCCACTGGGTTCTTCCTAAAGCATTGTATCTGACTATGTCATGTCCTCTACTTGATAAACTTCACTGGCTCCCTATCACCTTCAGAATCAGATACAAAATACTGCAAAGTTTAGAGTCCTCCATAACCTGCCCCCAAACCTTTCAGTGACACAGGCCTCCTTGCTGTTCCTCAAACAAGACACTTTATCTCCAGACTTGACATTTTTCCTGTCTGCCCTCCATGCCTGGAATCTTCCCACTTCTCTCCCTTCTGGCATCATGGAAGCATACTACAATATTTGTCTGTCTAAAGTGAAGGAAATGACACACAGCAAAAGATAGTCTTATGATGAGGAACATCATCACCTATTTGCTCATCAGCTGGAAACTAAAAGAGCTTTTGCTAAGTTCTTGATGTGTCATTTATAATTTATATTATTTGTAATTCTGTCATTCCTTCTCATTTCCTGCTGTTCAGAATCCCTAGTTTCCTTCCAAACTCAGCTCAAGCTCCACCTTCTCTAGGAGGCCTTTCCTAACCCATCCACTTGTTAGTGTCTTCCCTTTCCCATACTGCCTTATAGATGTAGGTCTCCTCTGATAGACTGAGCTCTTTAGTAACAGAGACTGATTTTTCTCTTGTATTCCCAGTGCCCAGTGTGGTGTCTGGTCTACAGTAAGTGCTCACTAAATAGCTTGTTTTCCTGATGACATACCAGTGTACAGAATATGGATTTAAAAAGGACCTTGTGATATTAACTCAAGGATACAAGTATAACCATCTGTCACTAAGTTTTGGGAGGGAGGTTGAGGTTTGGAATATCACAGTGAAAGCATGTGCTTTCTTTGTTCAGAAGTAATGGATTATGTAGTTGACATGGGAGACAGCATGTCAAGAAGAGCTGTGCTTGGTGGAGAACATGTGGGTGAGGATAAATGGAGCATAATAATAGACATGATACCATTGGGAGAGAATAGTGAAGACTGCCATTGACTACAGTGAAGGAAATGGGTATGGATCAATTATTCCCACAAATGATAAAACTGACAGGCCTTGAAATTGAGATAAGTTTGTGATGGGGATATTTGCTTGTTTATCCAATGGAAGCCTCTTAGCTCCTGAAAGGCCATTTGATACATTCTTGACTTGTCTCATTTCTACTTGTGTCTTTCAGAAGACAGAGGGAAAGATGAGGGAGCCAGGATTGTTTCAAATCATGGGCTAACTAAGCTTTTGAAGAATGGCCTCAGAGGACACATACATTTCATAGATGGAATGCTGGAATGGGTATCATGGGACCGGGGTTCAAATCCCATCTTTGCTAGGAGTGGGCCTCATTTTTTTTTTTTTTAATTTATAAAAGGAGGTTGTACTAGATAATTTCTAAGATCTCTTTCCAGCTTTAAACATTTGATTCTATGAAACTAATTGCTATTTATAACATTGTGAAATAACTGGCTTAGAAATGTTCTTTTAGAACATAGCCTTTTGAGCTTCTACCTTTCCATTTGATTTATATAATTGTTTTTGTAGTTTTTCAGAACTTAAGCATCTCTTGTATTTTTCATTTGCTTAGAATTGAATTTATTTTGTTATCTGTAACGTTGACAGTTAAGGTTCCAAGTGGACAAAAAATAAATTCAGTTATTGGTTTTTCTTCTAGGGTTTCATTCTAGATTTAGACATGTGGAATGTCAAGTATGCATTGTTATTCAGTATTTGGTAAGGGAAAGGTTTTGCAGGTAGCAAACCATGTTAGTAGTGCTTAACAATCAAAAAGCGAACAAGTTGCTACATATAGAGGGGCTTTTGTATGGGTTATATGTTCTCTTGTAAAGTGTATAGATTTGTTTTTTGGAAACCAGATATATAAATTTAAACTTAACTGTGGAGCTTGTTATTTAAAAAGATCTCTATGAGTTATTTTGAAAAGGTAAAGTAATTTTAATAATTACTCCCTAGTTCATATGTGTTATAAATATGGATGTTCATATATTTAAATAAAAAGGTATTTGAAGGTAGATTATTCTAATGTTTTCTTTGAAAATGTTGACTGTTTTAAATTTGTTTTTATATATTTCTACCTTAATTTGTTATTCAGATTCAGTGTCTTAAAGTATCTTAAAGATTATGCAGAATGCAGACTGTATCTTAGTTATTACCTTCTTAAAAATTATTATCCTCCCATATATAATGCTCTTTGGAATTTTATACAGAATAAGCTAAATAAGTAAAGACACAGCCAGGACTTTAATTTCATTCAGGTCATATATCCATTTTGAGTTTCTTATTGTGTATTATGTACCCAATCCAAATTTCTGTTAGTAGCAGTATACTTTTAAACATAACTTTGCCCATACAAACCTACATTCTTTTAATGGGTCATGAATTGTCAGCCAACATAGTATACTGTATGTACTAATTATGGTATATTTACTGCAACTTATTTTGAAGATCCTTAGGTTGGTCACCATTTGTGATGTCCATTTTATTATTGTCTGAGTTTTATAAAAGCTAGTTCTTCTGTTAAGTTTGGCGCCATTAAAGAGGCATCAGATCTGTCCTAATGGATGGTACAGTATTGAAAGGGTAATACACATTATCCCCCTCCCCACCCAAAACAGCAACAACAACAAAATAACCCAACAAGCACAAGGTAGCATTTTCTAAGTACCAAAAATGTACTGTCATCTTTATGTAGTATAGGAGTTCTAAGGAGGGAGTTCTAGTCACCAAGGGCTATGGTGATTGAATAACTGTGAGTGAGGATATAATTTGAGTTTGTTCTTGAAGGAAGGGTAGTAGTATTTGCTAAATAGAGAGATTGTTGGTCTCTAGTAAGAGGACAGTGGACAAAGCTTGACTGTTAGGAAGGGTTAGGTGAGGGTTTGCATTAGATCATAGTTGGAAATAGGCTGCAAAGATAGGTTGGAAACAGATCGTGTTGTCTTGGTATGCTGGCTTGGATTTTAACTTTTGCTTGATAGAGCTTAATCAAGATTAACTAATCTTGATTAATCTGGTATCTGTAAGCAATTTAGCCAGACTAGAGGATGGATTGAAATAATGCAAATGTAAAATGATAAGGGCATGGATTCAATTATGTAATATCAAATAAATTTTTATCATTTATTATATAAAACTAAATTTTAAAAAGGATACCATATTGAAGTCTGATGCTATACTCTGCAGTTTTTCTACTGCTTGTTTTATGATAGTCAAATAAAGCAGTCATGTTACAATTTTTTTACATTTCTGTCTTTGAATTTTGGTTCCAAAATATGTGAAACACTTGATTAGGTAAACAACACCCTCCATCCCCAGTTGTCCTAATAAATTCTTTTACTTTGCTTTTGTATGTATGAGAAGAGATCATAATTTAAAGATTTACTTATATTCTAAAGTCAGCTTTTTTTTTCTTTTTTAGTGGATAAGGGAGTAAGCTCAGGTAGTAATATATGAACACCTTATTTAAACACTTAGCAGTCTAAAAGGAATTCATAAGCTTAAACAGGACTTTTCTGTAATTTTTCTCTCAGGGAAAATATTCCACTTTTGCAAGTTTCTATATTTCTAATCCTAATTTCAATTGTTTATGAATGCAAACTTTGTTTGATTTCTGTTTCCCCAGTATTTATTACTGATTGTTATTTCTATGCTTCTACTTATCCTTTCTCAGTTTCAAAGTCCTTCTCTTCTTTCTTTGTTTATAAAAATTTAATCTTTTTTTCTGCCTCTTAAAATTTTTCTTTTTTATAATGAACTTAAAAATAATCAACAGTCGTTTTAATATAAAAAATGAGACCAGGAAAGAATGCGATAAAAGGACTTAAACATGTTACAGTTTTTTTAAACTTAAAAAAATTTCAGTTCCAAATTTTCTTCCTTCTGCTTCTCCCCCACACATCGAGAAGGCAAGAAATATGATACCCATTATATATGTGAAATCATGTAAAACATTTCCACAATAGCCATGTTGCAGAAAAGGGGGAGGGGGCAAGAAAATGAAAATGAAAAAACCTACTTTACTCTGCATTCAGAATATATTAGTTCTTTCTCTGGAGATGGATAGCATTATTGTGGATTCTTGTATTGATTAGAGTAGCTCTCAGTCTTTGGCAGGAGATTTTTGTTTCAAAATTGCTAATTTTTGGGCATATGTTCAGCCATTTCCCAATTGCTGGACATCCCCTCAAATTTCTATTTCTTTGCCACCATTAAAAGAGCTGCTTTAAATATTTTTATGCAGATAAGTCCTTTGTCTTTTTCTTTGCTCTCTTTATGGTACGGGGGAAGTAATGCATTAGTGTACCTGTTTTTCCACATCCCCTCCAGCATTTTCCTATTCTGTCATGTTAACCAATCTGTTGTGTGTGATTTGATGCTTCAGAATTGTTTTAATTGGCATTTCTCTATTTACATTTTTCCTTAAATGAGTTCTATATATTATCTTTAGAAATGAAGGCTTTATCAGTGAAACTTGCTACAAAGATTTTTCCTCCCAATTTTCTACTTCTCTTCTAATTGTAACTGAATTGGTTTTGGTTGTGTACAAACTTTAATTTTGTGTAACTAAAATTGTCCATTTTACCTCCTATATGAATTTGTTCCTTGTTTGGCTATGAACTCTTCCTTTGTAAATCTGACAGGTAAATTTTTCCATGTTCCCCTAATTTGCTTATAATAGCACCTTTTTTTTTTTGCTTAAATCACATAACCATTTTGATCTTATTTTGGTATGGGATGTGAGATGTTGGTGTATGCCTACTTTCTGCCAAACTGCTTTCTGGTTTTCCAGCAGTTTTTGTCAAAAAGTGAGTTCTTGCCCTGAAAGCTTGGATCTTTGGGTATATCAAACACTAAGTAACTGTCTGTATGTTGTGTGCCTAATATGTTCCATTGATCAACCACTTTTATTTCTTCACCAGTATCAGGTTGTTTTGATGGCTACCAATTTGTAATATACTTTTGAGATATTCTTTTTAACTTTTTTTTTAAATTGCCTTGATATTCTTGATCTTTTGTCTTCTGGATGAATTTCATTATTTTGTCTAACTCTATAAAGTAATTTTTTGGTAATTTGGTATGACTGAGTAAGTAAATTAATCTTGATAGTTATGTCATTTTTACCATATTGGTTTGGACTACCTATGAGCAGTTAATCTAAGCATTTGATTGTTTAGATCTGACTTTATTTCGCGGAAATGTTTTGTAATTGTGTTCATGTAGTTGTTGGATGTGTCTTGGCATATAGACTTCCAAATATTTTATGCTGTTTATGGTCATTTTAAATGGAATTTTTCTTTTTCCTGCTGGGTTTTGTTGGCAGTATATAGAAATGCTCATGATTTGTGTGGGTTTGTTTTATATCCTGCAACTTTGCCTAAGTTAATTGTTTTGACTATTTTTTTAGTTGATTCTCTTGGGTTTCTGTAGCAGCAAGCACCCCAAGCATCCTCAGGGTTTGCCGCCCATTAGAAGGTTCTTGGATCTGCTTTGATAAAGGAAAGCAACTCAAAATGGGTTAACAAGCTTACTTTAATCAGTCAGACATATATCGTTTACCTTGTTCAGGGGAAAAAGGTCAGCACCCCAAACTTCAAAGCATACAGGCAGAATTATCAAGACAGAAACAGATCAAGTAGACAGATTTCCAAACTGTCCAACCATTACATCCATACCCAGTCAACATCTGGGTTCTTCAAACGGGGTGGGGG
>NW_027185764.1:62895171-62896651 GCF_028583685.1 Petaurus breviceps papuanus | reverse complement strand
GGGGGGGGGGCGGCTCTGGACAACGGCTTTTCAGAATACAAATCAAATCACAGAACACTTCTCAAAGTGAGCCCCCAAAACAAAGCTACACATCAGGGCTTATATAGCCTTCTCCTGGCTCAGAGAATGTAACAACCTTATTGACCCACTGGCCAATCAAAAAGTATTTACTGAAAAACAGGCCTCCCACCCCCAAGTTTCAGGTGCACTTTAGCCTAGGGGCAGGGAAGATCTTTAAATTTGCATTCCCATTACAGTTTCCTAAGATGATATAATCATATTATTTGCAAAAAGTGATAGCTTTGTTTTCTCGTTGCCTATTCTAATTCCAGCAGTTTCTTTTTCTTGTCTTACTGCTATAGCTAGCATTTCTAGTACAATATTGAATAATAATGGTGATAATGGATATTCTTGCTTCACCCCAATCCTATTGGGAAGGCTTCTACTTTATCCCCATTATAGATAAAGCTGGTTTTAGATAAAATAACGGATGAACAAAAACTTTTAAGAAAAAATCCGTATATTCCTTTGCTTTCTAGTATTTTTTTTTTAAATTGGTATTGTTTTTTGTCAAAAGTTCTTTCTGCATCTCTTGATATCATATGATTTTTGTTGTTTTTGTTTTTATTGTTAATATGGTCAATTATCCTTATAATTTTCCTAATTTTGAAGCAGCCCTGCACTATTAGTATAAATCCAGTGTGGTCATAGTGTATGATCTTTGTGATATATTGCTGTAGTCTCTTTACTAGTATTTATAATCTTTTGCATCAGACTTACAGTTTTTTAAAAAGATATATTAAATTTAACAAGGCAGTAAAAAAACTTGCTCTATTTGTATTCCCGGTACTCTTTTTTCTTCTTTGCATTAAAAATATATTAGTTTTTTTTTCCAAGCCATTATTCAGTATCTCTCCCTAACCCCAAGTGGAAGCCCTCCTTTGTAACAAATCTTAAACAGTAAAACAAATCAATACATTTATCATGTCTAAGAATGCTTTTTCTCTTCTGGTCCATCAAATTTCTTCAGAGAAGGAGATAAGCTTCATCATCAGTCTTTTGATATAATTAGTTGCTCCTTTTTTCAATGCTTCAATATCTTTAAAAGTTATTTTCCTTCTTAATATTATTGAGTTATTGCATAAATTTCTTCTGGTTTCTATCCATTTTACTTTGCATTGTTTTACATAAATTATTCTTCTGATTCTGCTCACTTCACTCTGCTTCATTTCATGCAAGTCCATATTTCTCTGATTCCTTCATTTTTGTTTATGACAGAATAAAATTCCGTTACATCTGTATACCACATTTTGTTTATTTGTTCCCCAGTTGATGGGCACCTCTTTCATCTCCAGTTCTTTACCATAAAATTGTTGCTATACATATTTTTATACAAATGCATCCTTTCTCTCTGTTCTTGACTTCTTGGGGGTACATGTGGTATTACTGAATCAAAGGGTATGTCTTTGGCTATAGTTGA
>NW_027185764.1:62806182-62895161 GCF_028583685.1 Petaurus breviceps papuanus | reverse complement strand
ACATGTGGTATTACTGAATCAAAGGGTATGTCTTTGGCTATAGTTGAGTTGTTTTCCAAGTAGTTGAACTGATTCACAGCTTCACTAGTAGTGCCTTAATGTCCCTGTCCTCCAATAATTCCTCCAACAATTGCTACTTTTTCTTTTATCATTTTTGTCAGTTTGAGGAGCATGAAGTAGAACCTTAGAATTGTCTTTTTATGCTACATAGTGTAAGGATTGGTCTAAAACTGATTTCTGTTGAACTGTTTCCCAGTAGTCTTAGTAGTTTTTGTCAGGTAGTTGGTGTTTGAGGTTTTATGAAGCACCAGGACTAGTATGTTGAATTACTTTGGGGTTTTGTTTTTCAAATTTATTCTGTTGAACCCCCTTAGTTCTTGTTATTTTCCTAGGGATTCTTGAACTTTTTTTTCAATCCAGAAGCATTTTGTTATTTTGTCTACTTTTATAAAATAATTCCTGGATAATTTAGTTGTTAAGACACTAATTTAGATAACATTTTATTATTGGCATGGCCCAACTTGGGAGCAACTAATCTCCAATTATTTATCTTCCTTTATTCTTTTTTTTCCTTTTTTTGCTTTTTGGAGGGCAATTGGGGTTAAGTGACTTGCCAAGAGTCATGTGGATAGTAAGTGTGTCAAGTGTCTGAGGCCAGATTTGACTTAGGCCCTTCTGACCCCAGGGCCGGTACTCTGTTCACTGTACCACCTTAGCTGCCCCATCTTCTTTTATTCTTGTAAAATTCTTTTGTAGTTATGTTCATGTAAGTGCTAAATATAGTTTGGCAGTTGAACTTAACAGTCATTTTACACAGTTTGTAGTTATTTTAAATGGAATTTCTTTTTCTGTATCTTCTTGCTGGATTTTCTTTTAGTAATATACATAAAGTCTGATGATTTTTAGAATTTATTTTGTATCCTGCTGCATTGCTGAAGTTGTTTTCATTAGTTTTTTAGTTGAATTTCTAGGTTCCCTAAATAAATTATTGTATTATCTGCAAAAAGTGTTAATTTCATTTTATTTTTGCCTATTTTTGTTCTCAGTTTTTTTCTTATTATAGTAGGCATTTCTAGAATTATATTTAATAATAATGGTGACAGTATACATCCATGCTTTGTCCCCAATTAGATTGGAAATAATCTTTATTATAGATTATTGATTTTAGATACTAAATATAATATTAATGAAAGATAATTATTCCTATCCATTTTTTTTTTTTAAAAGCAATCGGGGTTAAGTAACTTGCTCAAGGTTACACGGCCAGTTATTTCTGGGTGTGGTGCTGAGTATCTGAGCCCAGATTTGATCCAGGTCATCCTGACACTGGAGCCGGTGCTCTTACTCGATGAGCCACCTGGCCGCCCCTAAGCAATTGGGGTTAAGTAACTTGCTTTACACAGCCAGGTGTTTCTGGGTGGGTGCTAAGTGTCTGAGCCCAGGATTCGATCTCCAGGTCTTCTCAACACTGGAGCCAGTGCTCTTACTCACTGTGCTACCTGGCCGTCCCATTCCTATCCATTTTAGTGTTATTTATGTATTCTCTCAGAAGTATTTTCTGCATCTACTGTTAGATATAATCATGTGACTCTTACTGTATTAGTTTTTAGTATTGACATTCTAGTATGTTTTGTATTGTTCCTAATATTAACCCAATCCTGCATTCCTGGAGTAAGTTGAACCTGATCATAATGAAGATTTAAAAAAATATTTGTGATAGCCTCTTTACTAATATCTTATTCAGTTATTTTGCATTAAAATGCACTAGAGATATTTATCTGTAGTTTTCTTTCTTTTGCCTCTCCCTGATTAGATATTGGAACCATACTTGTTTCATCAAAGAAATTTGCTAGTATACCTTCTTTATTTTTACAAACAATTCATGTAGTATTGGAGTTAATTGTTTTATAAGTTTTTATAGAATACATTTGAAAATCTGGTCTGGATGTAGTTTTTTTTTCTTTCCTTTAGAAGTTCCATTATAGCTTTGTCACGAGCAGTTTTTTTCTTGGGTATTCAGTTGCTGTGGTTTTTGAGGAGATGGGAGCTGCAATATCTGCAGAATCAGTTGCCAGGTTGCAATTCCATAAGGATTGCTTTCTAGGATGATGGGGGGGGGGGGGGGAGGGGGCAGGACTGGAAGTATGAGCTGTGGAGTCTGAGGGACACTGGAATTCCTGGAACTCTTGGGCTTATCTGTCAGTGACATTTGGTCATGGTTTTGTATTGGTGGTGATGAGGAAGATGGTGCTTACTGGATTTTGTGGCAGGACTTGTTTCCCAGTTCTCATAGACTTCTGGCTACCTTTTGTGCATCCTAAATTGGCTAAAGATATTGTAGTTTCTCTTTGGACTTCTTGATTTTTTCCCCATTCTTGATTGTTTTTCAGTATGGTTTTCTTTTTAGATGTTTACTAGACTACATTTGACAGCTGGGCTCCATCCACTGTGATCATTCACACAGCCATCTTAATTGGAAATCCCCTGAATATCTTTTTCCTTACCAGGTAAAGTAAACTTTATAACTCTTAAGATGGTCTACAGGTGTCTCATTTCTTTCCAGTCTCTACCCTGAACCACCAAACCAGGCTAAGTAAGTCATGCCTGGCCTAGAAATACACTAAAAAAGATATGAAGTTTGTAGTGGTATCTTGAACAGATATAGGATATTTTAACCAGATATTATTTTGGAGTACTTGGCCATCAATAAAATGACAGATGACATGTACTTTTTTGCCTTTCATTTATTTCTCTCCATCAGCCATTTTATCAATTGACTAAGTAGAATCTCAAAGGCTTGCTTTTGGTTAAGGATTCTATGAATTTTTAAATTGATTAACTTATTAGTACTGCTATTACATATTTCAGATTATCTCTTTTCAAGTCATTTTATTAACGTACTGATTCAGCATGTAAATATTTATGATAAAAATTTTAAAAAAAGAAAAGTGATATGATATGGCCTAGAATAAAAGGTAGTTTTTAGCTAAATTAAGCAAAATCTTTAGTTAGGTAAATTTTATAATTGTGATTTCTTTTTTGTCCTCTTCCCTATGTCTGTGGTTTGTTCTCAACGTTTCTGACTGCTGGAAGTATTTTTTTCATGGCTATTGGCTATGGATACTTCAGTTAATTTCCTTTGAATGCTTTCTTTCATAGCCTGATTCTGAAATAATTCACTAGACTATACTTTCCTTCCCTGGCTTCTGTGACATTTTTCTTTTGGTTCTCTTCCTCCCTGTCATACCATTCCTTCTTTTGCTAGATCATCATCCATCTCATTTCCAGTAACTGGATGCCTCCTAAGGGTCTATCCTGGGATTCTGTATCTTTCTGTTTCAATTATCTCGTTGGTTCTCATGGATTTAGATACTGTATCTTTGTATGATTCACCAAACTTTGTCCATCCCCAGGCTCTACTGAGTTCTAGGTCCACATAACTTAATTGCCTCCTAAACATTTCTAGCTACATGTCTGAATATATTAAACTCAACTCCAAAGCAGTTCAATTAGATTTCTTCCTGAACCTTATCGACCTCTCCAAACCTCCCTAATTCTGTTGAGAGAGCCATCATTCTTTCAGTTGCCTAGATTTGAATATTTGGAGTAATGCTTGACTTTTCCTTTCCCTCATTTCTCTCCTTCCCCTATATCACAGTCTCTCTTGCATCTTTTCCCTTTTCTTACTTGGCTCCCATCTTAGTCGAGAAGACTCTTATCACCTCTTAAAACAGCTTCCTAATTGGTCTCTCTGCTTCAAGTTTTACCCTTCTTTAATCTGTCTGCCATAAAATTGCCAAATTAATATTCCTAAAACACTGATATGACTGTCCAAAAATCTTCACTGCCTAGTACTCTGTTGCTCCTGTAATTTAATTGTGTAATTTAATACCTTTCACAGTATGGCTCCTTAACAACCTTTCCAGACATTACTTCCCTTCACATACTCTCTGTTCCTGCCAAATTGTCCAGCTAGCTGTTCCCAAAACTTGCCATCTCCCATCTTTGTGCTACTGCACAGGTTGTCTCCCATGCCTGGGCTGTACTTCCCCTTCACCTACACCACTTAAAATCCTTAATTTCCTTTTAAGGCTAAGATTAGATGTAATCTCCTACAGGAAGCCTTTCCTGATCCCAAAGAGATATAATTTTCTCTTTTTTATTGTGCTGTGCTTTGTACCTCTCCACCTATGATTTCATTGGTGTAGAAAACTCCCTGATGAGAAAACTCGCTCTACCACAATAGTCACATAGCTGTCCTGCCACTTTACAGTCTTAAAGATTTACAATTAACTTCTATTCCAAGAACACAGGATTTTATCTGTACTTACTATAGTAACATACTGAGAGGTTATGACCTGCTCAGAATCCTCACAACCACTATGTGATAGAAATCGAACTTAAATTCTAGTTCTACTGACTTGAAAACTGTTTGTGTCCATGATACAATGCTGCCTTAAAAAAATTATTAAATAGAAGTGTGTGTGTGTGGGGGGGGGGGGTGGTAATATATCATTTAGTTCAGGAAAATCTTGACGGTTATAAAATCAGAGGAAAAAACCTCTTGGAATCAGGTTAACATTAGATGTTATGATAAGAGATCCTATTATAGGCCTAGGACAGTATTATAGGCTAGTGAGAAATTACTTGGTAATGGAGCCTCTCACCTGAAGATATTGACACTTCAATTCTATACCCTTTTCCTTGCTTTGCAGCGTGACCTGAAATGCCATCATTCTATTACAAGTCATTGCATTTTCTTCCCTAAAGAATCAACATTGGAAATGTTCCAGAATTTGGCAATTTTAAGATCATAACTACTATTATTGCTCTTGAAATTGAAAGGGACTTTTGTCATTTTGATGACTGATCCTTTTCAGAAGTATCAATATTTTCTTTTTGAAGGATAGATCTTTTCTTTTTAATTAAATTTTTTATATCATTTCCCCAAGATTTTAAGTTACAAGTTTTCTCCTCATCTTTCCCCTACCCACCACTGTATACCCCCTCCCCCAATATGCTCTCTCCTATATCCTCCCCCACCCCCCCTCTGACTTTCCAGTACAGTAAGATGGATCTCTATATCCCAGTGCCTGTATATCATATTTCCCAGTTGCATGTAAAATATATATATAAATATATATATATATATATATTTTTTTTTTTTTTTTAACATTTTATTTTAAAATTTTGGATTCCAGATTCTTTCCCTTCCTCCCTCATCACCCATCCTTACTGGGAAGATAAGCAATTCGATATAGGTTGTACATGTATAGCTACACAAAACATTTCCATAGTGGATATATTGTGAAAGACTAGCTATTTTCCCCTCCATCCTATTCTACCCCCAACTTGTTCTATTCTCTACTTTGTCCCTGTCCCTTTTCAAAAGTGTGTGCTTCCAACTGCCCTCCCCCCCAACCTGCCCCCGCCTCCAACCTGCCCTCTCCTCCATCATCCCCCCTCTTATCCCTTTCCCCCCTACTCTCCTGTAGGGTGAGATACCCTATTTAGTGTATATGTCATTCCCTCCCTAAGCCAAATTCAATGAGAGTAAGGTTGACCCATTCCCTTTTGCCTTCCTGTTCTTCCCCTCCATTGTAACAGTTTTCCCTTGCCTCTTTGATATGAGATAATTTACCCCATTCCGTCTCTCCCCATCTCCTCTCATTATATTCCTCTCTTACCTCTCAATTTCACCTTTTAAGTATCATCCCTTCTTATTCAACTGGTCCTATGCCCTCTGTGTATATCTGTACATATATATGCACACACTCACATATGTATTCATATGCCCATATACCCTCCTATATAGACATATGTATGTATACATGCATACATATATATACATACACATATATATTTATATTCCCTTCAACTGTTCTCATACTGAGAAAAGTTTCATAAGTTACAATTATAGTTTTTCCATGTAGGCATGTAAATAGTTTGACTTTGATAAGTTCCTTATGATTTCTTTTCCCTGTTTACCTTCTCATGCTTCTTGTATCTGAATGTCAAATTTTCTATTCAACTCTGGCTTTTTCATCAAGAATGCTTGAAAGTGGGGCGGCTAGGTAGCACAGTGAGTAGGAGCACCAGCCCCAGTGTCAGGATGATCTGGGGGATTGAATCTGGGCTCAGACACTTAGCACCACACCCTGAAATAACTGGCCGTGTAACCTTGAGCAAGTTACTTAACCTCAATTGCTTAGGGGGGGGCCAGGTGGCTCAGTGAGTAAGAGTACCGACCCCAGTGTTGAGATGACCTGGGGGATCGAATCTGGGCTCAGATACTTAGCACCACACCCAGAAATAACTGGCCATGTAACCTTGAGCAAGTTACTTAACCCCAATTACTTAATTAAAAAAAAAATGCTTGAAAATACTCTATTTCATTGAATTCCCATATTTTCCCCTGAAACATGGTACTCAGTTTTGCTGGGTAGTTGATTCTTGGTTTTAATCCCTGCTCCTTTGACCTCTGGAATATCATATTTCAAACCCTTTGATCCCTCAGTGTAGAAGCTACCAGATCCTGTGTTATCCTCATTGTGTTTCCACAATATTCAAACTGTTTCTTCTTGGCTACTTGTAATATTTTCTCCTTGATCTGGGAACTCCGGAACCTGGCTATAATATTCCTAGGAGTTTTCTTTTTGGGATCTTTTTCAAGAGGTGATTGGTGGATTCTTTCAATCTCTATTTTGCTCTCTGGTTCTAAAACATCAGGGCAATTTTCCTTGAGAATTTCTTGGAGGGTGATTTCCAGGTTCTTTTTTTGATCATGGCTTTCAGGTAGACCAATAATTTTTAAATGATCTCTCCTGGATCTATTTTCCAGGTCAGTGGTTTTTCCAATGAGATATTTCATATTGCCTTCTATTTTTTCATTCTTTTGGATCTGTTTAATAGTATCTTGATTTCTCATAAAGTCACTAGCTTTCATTTGCTCCAATCTAATTCTGAAGGAATGATTCTCTTTAGTGAGCTTTTGAGATTCTTTTTCCATCTGGCAAATTTGACTCTTTAAGGCATTCTTCTCCTCATTGGTGTTTTGAGCTTCTTTTGCCATTTGAGTTAAAGTCTATTTTTTAAGGTATTATTTTCTTCAGTCAGGTTGTTGACTCTCTTTTCATGATTTTCTTGCATCATTCTCATTTCTCTTCCCAATTTTTCTTCCACTTCTCTTATTTGGTTTTCAAAATTCTTCTTAAGCTCCTCTATGGCCTGTAAGCAGTTCATATTTTTCTTGGAAGCTTTTGGTGCAGGAGTTCTGCCTTCATTTTCTTCCTTCTGTTCCATGTTTTGATCCTTTTTGTCCCCCAAAAAGTAATCCAAAGTCAGATTGCTGTGCTTGTTTTGCTTCCTTTGCCTGCTCATGTTGCCACTCAATTACTTGACTTTTGAGCTTTTTGCCATGGTAGAACTCTGCTTCCAGAGAAGAGAGCTTTGTCCTAAATTGCTGGGGTTTTCATAGCTGCTGGAGCTGTTAGAAAACTATCAGAGCTATGAAGCTCTGAAGCCTCCACACACTCTGGCACCTGGTCACCCACCCCAGGACCTCTACCCTACACAGCAATCCAGATCCAAGTAGGTTAAAGCAAGAGCAGTTACCCCTCAGACTGGTTGCTTGGTCGCCCTACAATCTGCAGGTCAGGAGCTCTAAAACAGCCACAGGGTGGTGGCCACCGTGCCTCATCCACTTCTCTCCCTGGGGGGCAAAAACCACACTGCACTCCTGGACCCCCTGTTCTCAAAGTCCACTGAACTTTTACTTTGTCTTTGGCGTTTATGGGTTGATAATTCTGGAAACAGCCACAGGTACTGGTGATTCACTCTCTCAAAGTCCCTCCAGCTGTGGCTGGTTGGGCCGCCCTGGGGCTAAAACCGTGGGCTTAGATGGGGTTGTGCTCTGCTCCCAGCACACAGCAATGGACCCTTCCTGCCAGTCTGCCAGGATGTCTTCAGCAGGAGGTTAGTTGCTCTCTGTCACTTTGTGGGTTCTGTAGCTCTAAAGTTTGTTTAGAGTCATTTTTTATAGGTATTTGAGGTGGTTATGGCAGGAGTGCAGGGAGTCTTTCTGCTTCTATGCTGCCTTCTTGGCACCTCCCTCAGGATAGATCTTTTTGAAGGATAGATAGCTTTACGATTAAATAAAAATAACTTTTTTTCAGTTCGCTTAAAAACTAGTTTCTTCTGATTGTTAAAGAGGCAGGCACTGGACAGAAGGTCACTCATCCTTAAGAAGGCCATTGCTTTCAGTAGAGTTGAACATTATTAGTTTTAGAGTGCCTATTATATTTCTGAATGGGTAGACAGAATAACTTTACAGTGATTCCTTTTCCTAGATAAAGTAGAGGTCATATGACCTGCCTCTGGCATATCTTCTTTTCTCTTTAACAACATCTAAAATTAGAAAATCATAAGGATAGTTCTGCTGGGTAGATCTGAGATTTTCATATGTCTCTCTGCCCTATTTCCCTACATAGTTATTATCTCTTATTCCAAAGCACAGAATTTCTTTTCTTGAAACTGGGTAGTTGTCCAATAGTAGAGGGCATGAGAGGAGATGATTTATTCACCCTTTGTTCTCTCTTTTTAAGGTTATGTGCCCGTATTTGTATTTGAAGGATCCAGAGTTCACATCTTACTTTAACACATGGATTTTCAATCTTTTTGAGGAAGAACTAATTTTCATTTCTGTAAATTTGAAGAATGCTGGCAGTAAAGTACCTCACTAAGGATTAGATATCCCTACTGATTTGCTTCTCATTGGGAATCCTAACTAGCTGAAAAAAGGGAGGTCATTATGCTGGTAACCAGCCTGAAGATCAGCTAGTTGGGGATCCCTATTTTTAAGGCATGGTGCATTCATCAATAGTAGTAAGGGTGAAAATAATATAGAGTATCAAGATGTGTTCCAGGTATTTTGAAAAAAAATTTTTGAACATTTTTCCAATTACATGTAAGTATAATTTATAGCATTTGTTTTTTTAAATTTCAAGTTCAAAATTCTCCTTCCTTTCCTTCCCTGGCATTGAGAAGGCAAACAGTTTGATATAGGTTATGCATGTGCAGTCATGAAAAACATATTTCCATATTAGTCATATTGTGACTATATATACCACCACCACTATATATAATACCACCCCAAAAAAAGCCCATAAAAAAAATTAAAAAATAGTATGCTTCAGTTTGCATTCTGACCCCATCAATTCTTTCTTTGTGTTGGGTAGCACTTTTCATCATAAGTCTTTCAAAACTGTTTGTATTGCTGAAAATAGGTATGTCATTCACAGTTGATCTTCATTGCAATTTTGCACTGGCTATATTCAGTGTTATTCTGGTTCTGCTCACTTAGCATCAGTTCATATAAGTCTTCCCAGAGAGAAGTAATTAATCCACTGTCACATGAATAGTCAGTAACAAAATACAAGGTTTAAAACTAGATCTTCTGATTTGAGAATGAAAAGGAGGGGGCCAATGAATAGGAGAATATTAGGAAGAAAAAGACCAAGTTCCATCTGCATGTGTATTGAAGACCAAAGCTTTATTTCAGTCCGGTACAGTTAAAGGTATGGTTTTTCCAGTATCAGGGTATGGTTGTGAGAATTAGACTATAAGAAAAGCTGAGTATTACAGAATTGATGCTTTTGAATTGTGGTGCTGGAGAAGACTTTTGAGAGTCCCTTGGACAGCAAGGAGCTCACATTGGTTAATACTCGAAGAAATTAACTCAGGCTCTACACTGGAAGGTCAAATACTGAAACTGAAGCTTAAAAACTTCAACCACATAAAACTTCTTTTGTTTTAGCTCCCAAAGCCAGAGCTCACTGTTATCTTTCACCTCTGAATGTTATTCTTTTATTGTTACAGTTTTTTAAAAAACAACACAACTTTGGAAAACCAAAGAACCTTTTAGCAAGATGTAGTTTTCCTGCTTATCTCTTTGAATTTGATGTTTTTTGCTTTTCCTTTGTCTGAGATCGTGTTTTTTACTCCTGCTTTTTTTAAACTGCAGCTGAAGTATGATAGGTTCTGTGCTAGCCCCTTATGTTTACTTTGTGTGTTTCTCTGCTTCAGTATGTTTCTTGTAAATAATATATTGTAGTATTCTAGTTTTTAATCCAGTCTGCTATTTGCTTCCATTTTTTGAGTGAGATGATCCCATTCATGTTCATAGTTATGATTACTGTGTATTTCCCTCCACCCTATTTTTTCCATTTATCCTCCTCTCTTCTTTTACTCTGTCCCTTTTCAAAAATGTTTTACTTCTGATCATCTCTCACAATCTTCCCTCTCTTTTTTAATCCTCTTCCTGCCCTACTTCCCTATAGAATAAGGTAGATGTCTATACCCAACTGAGTGTGTATGTTGTTCCACTTTTCATCCACTTTTGATGAGAATAAGGTTCAAGCATTGCATGCTACCCCTTCCTCCCTCCCCCACATTTTCACCTCCACTGTAAAAACTTTCACACCTCTTTTATGTGAGATAATTTACCCCATTCTACATTTCTCTTTCCCCTTCCCCTAGTACATCCATTAATTTTTCTTTTTTTTTAAGATATCCCATCACAGTCAACTCATACCCATATCCTATATGTATATTCCTTCTAACTGCCCTAATAATAAGAAATTTCTTAGGAGTTAAAAGTATCAGCTTCCCATGTAGGAATGTAAAGAGTTTAACCTTATTGAATCCCTTATGGGCTGTCTTTGCTGTTTACCTTTTTATGCTTCTCTAAAGTCTGGTATTTAGAAATCACATTTTCTGTTGAGGTCTGATCTTTTCATCAGGAATGCTTGAAAGTCCTTTATTTCATTAAATATCCATTTTCCCCACTGAAGGATTATAGTCATTTTTGCTGGGTGATTCCTTGTTGTAATTCTAGCTCCTTTGCCTTCTGGAATATCATATTCCAAGCCCTCCAGTCCTTTAATGTATAAGTTCCTAAATCTTATGTTTTCTTGACTGTGGCACCATGATATCGAAATCATTTCTTTCTGGCTGATTGCAGTATTTTCTCTTTGACTTAGGAGCTCTGGAATTTGACTATATTATTCCTAGGAGTTTTTATTCTGGGGTCTCTTTTAGGAGGTAAGAGGTGATTCTTTCAATTTCTCTTTTACCCTCTGGTTCTAGAATATTGGGGCAGTTTTCCCTGATAATTTCTTGAAAGATGATGTGAAGGCTTTTTAAAAAAATCATGGCTTTCAGGTAGTCCAGTAATTTTAAATGATCTCTCCTTGATCGGTTTTTTAAGGTTTCTTCAGTGAATTTGTGTATATCTTTTTCCATTTTTTGTTCTTCCTTTCCAAGCTGTTGACTCATTTTTCTTGTATCACTCTCTTGCATCACTCTCATTTCTTTCCCCAATTTTTCCTCTACCTCTCATTTGATTTTTAAAATCCTTTTTGAGCTCTTCTAGGAATTGTTGGTCCTGACATCAGTTCATGTTTTTCTTTGGGGTTGGCATGTAGCCATTTTGACATTGTTGTCCTCTCCTGGTTTGTGTTTTATCTTCCCTGTCACCACAGTAACTTTCTTTGGTCAGGTTCTTTTTTTGTTGCTTGCTCATTTTTACAGCCCATTTCTTGACTTTTAACTTTGTTAAAGTTGAGCTCTGCTCCTGGAGTGGAGAGGGCACTGTCCCAAGCTTCAGGGTTTTTTTGTAAAACTGTTTTCAGAGCTAATTCTGGAGCCCTGTAAGTTTTCAGTTCTTAAAAGTGTAATGATCTAAGAAGAGCTGTGATCACTGCTCTGCTGGCCTGTGGTCTGGTCTGTGAGCAACTACGAATATCCTTTTCCACCCTGAAACTGTAACCTGCTCTCCTGTGTCTATGAACTCTAGTGTGCTGGTGCTTCTACTCGCACTGGGACTGACCTAGTCCTGTAACTCAGATTGCAGTATGGGCAATGCAACAGAGTCCTGCACCCAGTGCCAGCAATGGGACCCCCATTTAATATTACCAGTTGTCCAGCCCCCTTGCTGTCTGTGGCCTAATAGCTCTGAAGTCACTGTCTGATTCATTTGCCACCCCCCACTGCCTACCTCTAACCCCTCAAGGCTTCCTGTGCTGGACTATACTTTACTCATACCCCAGTGAGTCAGACCACTCTTGTCGACCTTCTGAGTTATCTTTGACTGGAAAATTGTTTTACCCTGTCTTTTTGTTGGTTCTGCTGCTCCAGAATTACTTTTGAGGCATCATTTTAAAGTGTTTGGTGCCATCTTGGCTCTGTCCCTTGAAAACATTTGTTTAAGGAAGTTCATTTTAAGAGCTAAAGGAATAATTGATAACAATATTAAATGTCAAATTATTTTTCCTTTCCTTCTCCCTAGAGGTCATCTAGAGGAGAAAAAACGTAGTTGTGAAAAGACCTTGATAGATAACCATATGATTATCAGTTAAAAGCATTGGGGATGTTTAGCCTTGAAAAGAGAAGGCTTAGGAGGGACAGGATGAAGTTGTCTTCAGATATTTCAAAGCCTTTCTCAAAGAGGCATTAGACTTCTATTTAGTCTCAAAGGGCATGGCAAAGGTGGAAGTTAGGAAGAGGCAGATTTAGGTTTGATACAAGAAGAAACTTCCTAACAATGACAGCTGTTAAGTAGGATGGGTTGCCTTGGGAGGGAGCTAATTCTCTCTTACAAAAGGTCAAGGAAAGGCTGTAGGACAGACTACTCATTAAGGTTGATGTAGAGGGAATTCTTGGTTCATTCAAAATAGGTTGGATTAGATTGCCTCTTAGGTTCCTTCATCTCTGAAATCCTATGATACCCAAAATGAACCTGTACCAGTCAATTCAAAGCACTTTTAACCTTTTTCCTAATCTAATTCACAATTATAAACCTTCAGAGTTAGAAGGTCCTCAGTAGTTCAAAATTCCTGAAAAAAAAAAATCCTTACGGCATAATACCTTGACCCAGACCTTGCTTGAAGACCTCCAATGAAGATTTTAATGGTACAGTTCTATGACCTGATTTTTGGTATTTAATGATTTGACATTGGAGAAAAGGTTGGAGGGGCACAATTTATTCAAATGAAGGCAGTGATTCTTTCCTTTTGTTAGGAGAGTGACTCTGGCTATTCATCCCTCAGCTTTTGCCATTTGATCACATCTTTAAAAATGTTTTTATCTTGAAGGTTTTAAAAAAATATCATTGTCACTTCTTAATGGCCCACCACCTTTCATAATAAAGAAGTAAAATTAAGGAACCCATCAGCCATGTTTGGCAGCATAAATGGCATTCTACATCCATGGTCCTTGAGTTTTTCTTCCACAAAATGAGGATGACTGAAGTGTCGCTCCAGTAACATTTGCAAGAGGGATTTTCTGGGAGTGCCTATACCAGTGAAATCACGAGACTAGTACCTATTGGGTTTCTATCTCTGATCCTGTTTTATGGAAATTTTAGATACTAACAACTTGCTCTGGACTGAAAAGTAGTTGAGGCAAATAAACAAGGCAGCAGTTAATAGGCAAAGGAATGAATTTTAGTAATAAGCAAGTGAAGGAATCAGAAAATCCTTTTCAGTGAGTTTTGGTTTATGTATATTTTATATAAAGTACTTTGTTTATAAATATTACAATAGCAAATGTTCATATATAAAATTTCTATTATAGGCTTGCCTAGTTAACATGTAACATTTGTAACTTATGTAACTTATAAATAAACTGCCCTGTTTTCAGTGATTTTTATATATGATTCAAGAAAATATTTTACCCATCTGTCTCCCAGGATAGTTGTGAATATAGTGTTTTGTAAACTTTCTAGAACTATTTAAGTATGAATAGTTACTGTCTTTTGTATACATTAACTTTTTATTCTCATGATTTCTATTAATAATCATTTTAGAAATCATATACTTAAATGGCTCTATAATCCTACTGATGTGGGTACTCCAGAGTTGCAGATTTCTACTTATCCTGGCCCTCTCATCCTGTGTGATTCTTGACTTGGTCTTCACACGAAACCTTCACCATAGACCCACCCAGCATGCTGATAGCCTTCCTTTAATTCTTCAAAAATCCATGGAGGCAACTCTCGAGTTCTTGAGGGCTATGCCAGCAAGCTCTGGAGGTTTTGCCGTTTTGGAAGGACTTGAGCAAGTATAGTCCCAGGGAGAGGCTGTGTAAGAACCAGTCTTGTTAAGAATGGAGTTTTTACTAGGTAATGAGTTATTTGACCATGACAGCCAGCAAAACAGAATTTCAAAATGAGTCTTGGACCTGTGGGTTTTTCTGCTTCTAAAATAACAAGTGGTAGAAAGGGAAGCGACAAAGGATATTTTAAAACTCCCACAGTTTTTAAAAAAGACTATCATAAACATTAGCTTCCTCAAACATTTACTAGCTGTGTGACCCTGGGCAAGTCTCTTAATCCAGTGGAGAAGGAAATATTAAACATACCAGAGTGGTTTGCCAAGAAAACCCCATGGACAATATTGATGTGCTATGGTCCATAGGGTCATGAAGAGTCAGATATGACTCAACAACAACAAACATTAACTTAGCTATTATTACTCCAAATTAAAGATCCTTGTCCACTTTAGATGTCTAATAAAATAAAGTTTATCTTTTATCTTTTTTTCTTTGTTATATCATTTGGATCTTGCTCTTATGTTTATGATATTAGTTTAATATAAAATCATTATTTGTTATAACTGTTAGTTTGTAACCTTCAGTAGAAGTAGGATGTTTACACTTTACTCTTGGGGTTATTAATAATCACTGGTATCTCTCGTTCTAATTTAGTGCTTACTTTTTCTGCAGAGTAGTTAATATGAATCAGTTTCATTTACCTCTAGTCTTTTAGGTAAACCACTACATCCTTGTTGTAGGGGTTAAAGTTTCATTTGGCAAATTCACTGAGAACCTGGTTCTCTTTACTAAGTCTGATTCTTTGCCTCAGCCCAAGAGATGATATAGTTCATTCCCATAAAGTAGAGTGAAGTAATTGAGAAAATGAGGATAGGCTGGATGGGGATTATAAGAATTCATTCTTGTAGGTTCTTTTTTTTGGTTATTTTCATTGTAAACACCTAAAGATTCATCACACATAAACACCATTACTATAGTGATTTTTTTGTGATTAATTTAGCCATATCCTTGAAGAAATTTGGTGGCCTTTAATTTAGAAATTGCAGTGTAATGGACATAGTTACAACATGTGAGTATTTGAATTTTAATTGTTTTTACACGTAAGTATACTTAGAAGTTGTGCAGTACCTAAGCCTCTTGGGCTTTTTGAATTTTGTTCCTTAAGTCTCATGTGTATATGCTTCTTTAATATTACTACTTCTTATTAGCTTGTATATTTTGTTAACTTTCTATTAGGATTTTATCAAGGAGACTCCCAGGGTATTTGAAACAGGAATTATTTTTTAGACTTAATCCCAAACTAGGAAATCCATAGTTTATATATACACTTGAGGAATTTTATTTTCTTAATATAGTGTTAATTCAAAGTAAAGCTCATAGTCTGTCTCTTTAGTTAACGAGGGCTTTTCTTCAGTGCTTATCTCTTACTCTACTTTTAACTTTAGACATTAGCTATTCACATGTTAAAAATTATACTGGATTTCATTGTATTACATAAAATATCTCAAAGTGTACCCTGTTGGAAATGGTTAAAGATACATTTCTAAGTACTGATTATCTTAGCTGGGTACTAGAGATCTCTAGGTTATTAAGGAGCTTCTTGTGGAGGCCATGTAGATAGAACAAAGCCAGAAACCTTGTATTTTAGTTGTAAAAGATGTTTCAGTATTGACTTCAGCTGAAATTTAAATGTATGTCCAACTAACTTCTGCATTGTTATAAATTCAGCTCTTAGTGATGACTTCTTTTTGTTCTCATAGATGATATTGAGCGCATTGATGTCATCATAGTATATGTCTGAGCCTTAAGAGTAATTTTACAACACTGGAGCTTATAGTATTGTAGGTAAACTACTACATTTATACAAATAAGCAAAATATAAAATTATTAGTGGTACATTGTGAGTTCCAGGGAAGTGAATTGTAGGGAAGACTCATAAATCTTTTGGAATTGTTTTAGGTGTTTGCATTGCTGAGAAGAGCTAAGTCCATCAAAGTCAGTCATTGCACACTTGTGGCTGTTACTATGTACAATGTGTGTACAGTGTGCTCACTTCACTCAGCATCAGTTCATAGAAGTCTTTTCAGGTTTTTCCAAAATCTTCCTGCTCCTCATTTCTTATAGAACAATAGTATTCCATTACATTCATATACTACAACTTGTTCCACTATTCCCCAATTGATGGGCATCCCTTCAATTTCCAGTTCTTGGACACCACAAAAAGAGTTGCTATAAATATTTTTGGACATCTGGGTCCTTTTCCCATTTTTATATTATCTTTGGGATACAGCCCTAGTATTGGTATTGCTAGGTCAAAGAGTATGTATTTACATTTTTATAGCTCTTTGGGCATAGTTCCAAATTGTTCTCCACAATATTGGGTTGGATCAGTTCACAACTCCACCATTAGTGTTCCAGTTTTCCCACATCTTCTCTAACATTTATCATTTTCCTGTTTTTTTCATGTTAGCCAGACTGACAGGTGTGATGTGATGTCTCAGAGTTGTTTTTATTTGCATTTTTCTAATCAGTAGTGATTTAGAGCATTTTTCATACAACTATAGAGAGCTTTAATTTCTTCCTCTGAAAACTGCCTGTTCATATCCTTTGACCATTTATCAGTTGGAGAATGACTTGTATTCTTATAAATTTGACCCAGTTCTCTATATTTTAGAAATGAGGCCTTTATCAGAGTGCTGCTATATTTAGGGCATTGTTTAGAACTAGGGACTCAACCTTGATAAGACCACATCTGAGTTTTTTTTTTCTAGTTCAGAGTTCCATGTTTTAAGAAAGGCAGTGACAAAAACTAGAAATCATTTCCTGTAGGTTTAAAGCAAAGATCTAAAGATCTTTAGACTTCTTTTTAGGAGAAAATTGAAAAAGGATGAGAGCTTGTGTGGAAGGGATTAGATTTGTTCTGTTTGGTGAGGGGGCAGAACTATGAACAATGAGTAGAAGTTGTAAAGAAACAGATTTTAGCTCAACATTTAAGTTAAAACTTTATAATAAAAAGAACTATCCAAAAGTGAAATGGGTTGCTTCAGTAAAGTAGTGGGTTCCCCATAATTAGTCTTCAAGCAGATGTTGGATGACCAGTGTTGGGGAATATCATAGAGCGGATTTTCTGTTAGGTCACTCTAAACTCTGAGGTTCCATGATTCTGTGTATGTGTAACAAAAGGCATTAAGTGCCTAGTTTGTTTCGGTTATAATAGACTGTAAGTCATTCTTGTTAGGCAAGATTTGTCTCTAATAGACCCAGTTTTTTCTATTTTCTGTCCCCTTTAGCTATCAGCTGGGAAAATGGACAGCTTACAGGCAACAAAACAGGAACTAATGATCCACATCTTTGGTCTTTAAGTCCCTTGGATTTCCTTCAATACTTCAGTATTAGGGGCGGCCAGGTCGCTCAGCGAGTAAGAGCACCGGCCCCAGAGTTGGGATGACTTGGGGATCAAATCCGGGCTCAGATACTTAGCACCACGCCCAGAAATAACTGTCCTTGTAACCTTGAGCAAGTTACTTAACCCCAATTGCTTAAAAAAAATACTTCAGTATTATCAGTGATCTGGTCAGTGCATCAGTGATCTCTCTGATACAGGTATTCTTTCCATTAATGCAATTTGCAGCCCATTCATGCTTTCTAATCTTTTGCCTTTCTTATCCATATTCTCACATAACTCTCCTTAAAGGCTCCACTTAATGTGTAGATTTTATCATATTTTGTGGATACCAGTGCATGTAGCTCTGATCTTACCTCCTTGCTTGTTTTTACTACATGATTAACTTACCTCCTTTTTTGAGCATATATTTCTTTTGTAATTTTCCACATGCCTACTTTCTCTTTTTTTTTATGAGAATGATTTACACCTATAGCAAAGATACTCCTTTGTGAATATATGAAAAGGGACAGAGAGGCAGGCTTTCACATATGATTTTCTGCATCAGACTATACACCTTTACCATTTCATAATTGACTGAAAGGTGACAAGAGTACAAAATCCCACTGGATTTGTTGTTTGATTACAAAAAAAAATTTTTTTTTTGCTTGATAGCACAAAATTCAGTTTTAAAGGCTATCCTCCAAGAAGGCCTTTCCTATCTGTGTTAGGTAGGATTATTCAAGTGTCCTTGATAAATGCAGCTTTAAAGATAACTGTTAACAACCCTCTTATTATTAATGTCAAATGAGGCATAAAACAGAGAGATGTATACTTGCCCTAGGTATTCACTACTGTCATGGAGTCTGTCCTGTGCAAAGGTCCAAATGGAAGAAGGATTCCCTTGAGTTTAATTAAAAAATAGTCTGACTACTGTCTCAGCTGTGTAATGTCATTATTTTCCATAAGCAATGAGACAGAGTCAAGCTTGTGCCTCTATTTCTCTATTCCCTTGCCTTCACTCAGAAAAACTACAACAATGAGAAAGCTGTAGAGGGTTAGAAACCTGCCAGATGTGTTTTTGTTCCATGATATTTTTGTCCTTTGTAGCTCCTCCCTGCTCTGGGGAGTCCCCACAGAGCATTGGGGCAGAGAGTGTTTATGAAAAAGTACCTCTTTGGGGCTGCTGGCCCCCTTTCCTAACTGTTTACCACAGGAAGGTTCTGTCACTGAGCTGTATCCAAGGACACAAAGACTTTGAATCAGCCAATCACAAAGTTTGCAGGAAAGGGGGAGGTTTCTGAGTATAGTATGCTCCAGTAGTTTTCTACTAAATTAAAGAGTTGAGAATCTACAGTTTTCTGGGCCTAAACTTGACATCATAAAACAGTCTTTTATTAAACAGCCATATATGATTTAGTAATACAGTTAGTTTTAGGAGCTGGTTGTTCAAAACTTATTTGGTGAAAAGAATTAGAGAATTTGAATGTAAGGAATCTTTAGTCTGTACCTTGGTCTTTATCATCAAATTTTCGTTCCTCTTTATTCTTATCTTTTATTTACTTCTAGGTTAATAGAGGGAATCTTTTGAATTTTTTAATCACTAACTCAGAGCCTCGATCTTGTCTTTTCAAAATATGCATCCCTTTAGCAAAGTCCTTTGAATTTATTTATATATTAAGCATAATTCTAACGGAAAATTTCCAACCTATAACTTATTTTAAAAACATAAAGTAGAAAGTGGAAGGCAATATTTGGACAGCCTGTGGGTTTATTTGCTGGTATGTGCACATTTGACTAGACTGACAGCTAAATTAGTGTTTGTTTCTGATTTGATAGACTTTTAGTGTATGTGCTTTTGGGCATTGTTGACACTTTCAGCTGTAACAACAGACTAAAATAAGACAGTGACTTGACTGGTGGTTTGTTTTTTTGACTCTCATTTGCAACATTTATGCTTTATTCTCTTGTTAAAACCATTGAAAATCTTAATTTTTTTTCTTTTAAATTATATAGGATCATGGATTTTCCTGGACACTTTGAACAAATCTTTCAACAACTAAACTACCAACGACTTCATGGCCAGCTTTGTGATTGTGTCATTGTGGTGGGGAATAGACATTTTAAAGCACATCGTTCTGTATTGGCAGCATGCAGCACCCATTTTCGAGCCCTTTTTACTGTAGCTGAGGGAGATCAAACCATGAACATGATCCAGCTAGATAGTGAGGTGGTGACAGCAGAGGCCTTTGCTGCTTTGATTGATATGATGTATACCTCTACACTTATGCTTGGGGAGAGTAATGTTATGGATGTCTTGTTGGCAGCTTCTCATCTGCATTTGAACTCTGTTGTTAAGGCCTGTAAACATTATTTAACTACAAGGACGCTGCCTATGTCTCCCCCCAGTGATAGAGTTCAGGAACAAAATGCACGAATGCAGCGGTCTTTTATGCTTCAGCAGCTGGGACTGAGTATAGTGAGCTCTGCATTAAATTCTAGCCAGAATACAGAAGAGCAACAGACTACCATGAACTTATCAATGAGGAGTAACATAGAACAGCGTACGACATTTCCAATAAGGCGCTTCCACAAGCGGAAACAGTCTTCAGAAGATCGAGCCAGACAGCGCATCAGACCTTCTTTAGACGAGTCCATGATTTCAGATGCAACTCCAGAGAATGGGCAGACAGTGGTTCATTCTCGTGAGGAGTTTTTTTCACCAGATTCTTTGAAAATTGTGGACAATTCTAAGTCAGATTCAGTAACTGATAACCAGGAAGACAATGCTATCATGTTTGATCAGTCATTCAATGGGCAAGAAGATGCCCAAATGCCCAGTCAGTCTGACAACAGTGCTGGGAACATTTCTCAAATGTCCATGGCATCTCAGGCAACTCAAGTGGAAACCAGCTTTGACCAGGAAGCTACTTCTGAGAAAAATGGTTTTCAGTGTGAAAATCCAGAGGTTAGCCTCAGTGAGAAAGACCATATGAGAGTGGTGGTTAAATCTGAACCTTTGAGCTCTCCTGAACCTCAGGATGAAGTGAGTGATGTTACCTCTCAAGCAGAAGGCAGTGAATCTGTGGAAGTGGAAGGTGGGGTGGTCAGTGCTGAAAAGATAGAACTGAGTCCAGAAAGTAGTGATCGTAGTTTTTCAGATCCACAATCCAGCACTGACAGAGTAGGGGACATTCATATTTTGGAGGTTTCCAATAATCTGGAACACAAGTCTACTTTTAGTATTTCAAATTTTCTAAACAAGGGCAGAAGTAGCACATTTAGTGCCAATCAGAACAATGATGACAACATTCCAAACACTACCAGTGACTGCAGAATAGATAATGACACATCTTATTTAATAAGTCCAGAGTCGGCACCTACAAGTGGTCATTCCTCTACTACTGTCTCTCATGTGGAGAATCCTTTCAGTGAACCTGCAGACTCACATTTTGTTAGACCGATGCAGGAAGTAATGGGCCTTCCCTGTGTGCAGACTTCTGGTTATCGAGCCGCGGAACAATTTGGGATGGATTTTCCCAGAACTGGTTTGGGAATACACTCTCTCTCCAGAACAATGATGGGTTCCTCTCGAGGAGGAGCTAGTAATTTTCCAGGCTACCGTCGTATAGCTCCAAAAATGCCAGTTGTGACCTCTGTTAGGAGCTCTCAAATACAAGATAACCCAGCTAATTCCCAGTTGTTAATGAATGGACCTACTTCTTCCTTTGAAAATGGGCATCCTTCCCAGCCTGGTCCCCCTCAATTGACCAGAGCATCTGCTGATGTTCTATCAAAGTGTAAGAAGGCGTTGTCAGAGCACAATGTCTTAGTTGTAGAGGGAGCCCGAAAATATGCCTGCAAAATCTGCTGTAAGACATTTTTGACCTTAACAGACTGTAAGAAGCACATTCGTGTACACACAGGTGAAAAGCCCTATGCCTGCTTGAAGTGTGGCAAGAGATTCAGCCAGTCAAGCCACCTGTATAAACATTCCAAGACTACTTGCCTCAGGTGGCAGAGCAGCAATCTACCTAGCACTTTGCTCTAATCCTATTCTTCCCTCTGATCAAAATGAAGTCAATACCAATTTCAAAAGAATTTTTAACAGAACTATTGGCAGATACTTAAACACTATTTTGTTTTAGGTTTCAGGCTGAATGGTGGCTCTTATAAGTTGGAGAACTTGTGTAATTAGACACAGGCACTTGTGCAAATAGGTCTTTGAGAAAAATTCAGAACTTGGAGGAAAAGGGATTGCAATCCCCGAAACCAAGTTTTTCCTTTAGGATTGAGTTAACAAGGAAAAAAAAAAGTATCTTTTGATCCTAAAACTGGCACGTTTTAGGAATGAAAAACTAAAGTGCAAATTTTTTTAAAGCAATTTTTGTAAAATTGTGTGAAGCATTTAAATAAAATACCTGTACATTTACGTTTGCTATATTATGTGTCTGAACAATGATGCAAAGAGCTCTTAACTGTTACTAATGGCGACTGGGTTCCTGTATGGGGGAAAGCCCTTTGGGATACCTGTGCCAGAAAATGCTTTAAAGTATATTATTATGAAAATAGTTCTAGGGGTTCAGAATGTACTGTATTTTTTATTTTAGGTTGTCGCAGTAATAGATACTGCGCTATGATGGTGCTGAAAATGAGTCCATAGCAAGCATTCTTTTGGACTATTAGATGTATATACTTATACAGCAAGATCATTTGGATGTTTGAGCAATTTTTCTTGTTTTACAACAAAATTGTATATACAGTATGTACTTGTATTGAGTGATAAGTGAAGTACTGTTTCTGTATGTGCTGTTAGCAGTATTTTAACCAACTTGTATTTCAGATGTTAAAATTCCATATATATAATGTGTATATATATATATGGGAATTTAAAAAGAATTAGTCTTTGTCTACTTCATTCTAATAACTTGTAATTATGTTTTGTGGAACTTTCTTTTTTTATCAGAAGATGAGCTTTTTTAGATGTTAACAGTCAGTCTAATCCCAACTATTGTGTAAGAAGACTGTCCGTTTCTTTTCTTCTTCCCCCCTTTCAGGCTTTGAGTTTCCATCTGTGAACCTTTCTGAATATGATAATATTTCTTAATTATGCTCAAAAGTCAATTTAGTTTCTGTGGGAAGGAATACATAATTTGAGAAAAGAGCCAAAACTTGTTTCATTTCCCTCAAAACCTTTTGGCCCCAAAGGGCCAAGAAAATGTTTTAAAAAGATGTTTCCAATTTAGGTACAACCTTATTTTATAATTCACTATTTCCCAAAACTTTGTTTTATAATTCAATATTTCTCAAACTCCAAATAAAGGTTAGGCATCTTATAGCATAGCGACCGTTGAATGGTATGTGAGACAGTGGCATTCTGTCATTCACCAATCTCACTGATTACTTTTCTCCTTTGTACTTACTTGGGCTTCCTTTCTCTTATTTTCTCTTGTTCTGTGCCTGTGCCTCTGGGCTGCTTGTGGTAGCTATGGATATTTCTCAGCCCTAGTGACAACACTCAGAGCCAAAAAAACAACACCACTAGAGGCTCACAGTGATCTTTGGGGTTTCTTTATTTTGTTCCCTAGAGGTATTTATTGCTTTAGTACTTTTTCAGACAATGTATATAGACAGGTGAGTTCAGCATACCATGTTGTTGTTGTTGTTTTTTTTGATAAGTTAAATTGTGTATAATTTGGGCAAACACTTCAGAATCATTGTGTCCAGAATAGAGTGAATTGATCTAGGGGAAAACTGAAACAAGAATCGGTCTGTATCTGATGTGTGTAGTAAACTTTTGTGCAGTTTAATGCACCTGAAGATATCCTGGTTCTACTTGGAGTGGATATTGACCTCTCCTAAATAAGATCTTTGATTTCCATGAAGTAAAGGCAAAAAAAATAATAATAAAACCTACCTTTGTGTTGTACTTGCAACAGTTGTTAGTCTTAGAGGGTTAAACTGCCATACTGAGAAGAATGTGAACGTTTCTTTCTGTGAATGGCTATTAAGAAATGCAGCTGATTTAGGGAAGTATAACACAACTGCACTTAATTTTTGACTAAATTTCCTCTAAGTAGTATTAAAACAATGAATAAAACATTTCCAAAGATGGTAGGCACCCTGTGCCATATCATCAGGGTAATTATTCCCAGTTTTATCTTTTGAGGAGGGCAGGGATTGTATTAGAGATCCACTCTTTTACAAATCCCAAATATTTGAGAAGCAAATTTTGTGTGTATCCTTATTTAACATATATGCTATATAGAGATTTTAAAAGTCTGTTTTTGGAATGAGCATTTTTGGAACTATTAGAAATGTTAGAAGGTTTTCCATTTGGATTTTTAAATGGCATAAGGAAATTATTCTGATTGGTTGGTCTTAATTATAGATTAGCATAAAGAAGCAAAATGTTACATGTTTATTGAATCCTAAAAACATGATTTTACACCCAATGAAAAACTAGTCAAAATACAGTATTTTCAAATAAAATTAACTTGCCATATTTAGGCAGCAGGCACAATGGATAAGAGTGCTGGTCTTGGTATCAAGAGTACTTGGGTTCCCCATCTTTGATATTTATCAGCTGTGTGATCATGGGCATCCCTTCTTGGCAATTCCCTAAGGTTTATTTACTAAGTTAGAGAGAGATGTGATCTAATTTGGTAGAGGGAGTTCCTAACTCAAAACCAGATCTTTAGATAAATTGCAGAATTTTTATTTGCTTCAAGAGTTTTGAATTTTATAGCTAAAACACTAAGGGATAAATGGTATTACGTATTTTTTTTTTTTACCAGACTATCCTAGTAATATTAACTAAGCTAGCTCCAAACTGTTTCAGATCAGTGGTATTAATATTTTTTTAGTTGTTTTGCTCAACAATTCCTCTGTTTTAGACTCGACTCCTTGTTCATCTAGGAAGTGTATGCCCAAATTTCTTAACTTCATTTTCAGAGGTCCTGCCTGCTGAGTCACATGCTTTATTTCATTGTCTCTAATTGATTACTGTACCTGGCTTCAGGGTTTTGAAAAATCCATTCGCCACTTTGGCTTTGTGATGGGGGAGTGAAGTGTGGGCCTGGGTGCTTTCATAATATTCTTAAAAATGTAGTTTTCTGTTGATTGGTCAGTCTAGATAAAATTATTGAACAGTGGGTATGCCACTGGAATGGCTGTAGAATGGAATTGAGTTCTCGGGAGAAGACCCAATGAAAAATTTGAATAATGGGAGAAGAGTTTGGACAGAAAGAACCAAGACACTGTGTTTAAGCTTTGGTGCTGTTACTAATTTTAAAATAAATTTTTCAAACAATTTATGCCTACTTTGTTTCCTCTCTTTTTCTAAAAAGGCTTTTTCTTTAGAAGAGTATGTTTTCTTCTTTCTTTGCTTCTTTCTGTTTTCCCTCCCCAAGAATGAAATGAGCTTCCCTCTCCTTCCTTATTTTGTTATAGTTTACTAATTGATTTCATGTGAAGAGCATTAAATCTGTGTTCAGACAAGTATCAGAAGAAAGGGCAGATTTAAATTTTACCAGGTGAGATTTAGAATTGACTTACGGAATAAATCCCAGACTCTGACTCGGATACTAGAACATGTGTATCAAGGTGGCTGTTTGTTTTCTCTGCCTCCCGGCAATGATGAAGGAACAAGTGAAAATGTTGGGAAGGTGAGAAGAAAATCACTTTGAATTATTTTTTTTAATCTTGGGTTTTTCTCTTTTAAAAGTTTGGTTCTGGACAGACATTACTTAATTTAGAGAATAATGCAGTTTAGTAAACAAATCACTTAAACTTCCCTAAAGCAAGCACTGTGTTAAACTTTGGGGATACAGTGACAAATGAAAAAGCGTCTGTCCTCAAGAAGCTTATATTCCAGAGGGGTAGAAATAAAACATTTAAAAAACATTTGTGCTATATCATTTCAGGGAGCACTAACAACTAGGGGTATACAGAAAGACTTTCTGTTGAAGGTGGTACCTAAGTTGAACTTTATACTAACCTAAGGATTCTAAGAGGGAAAGGTACGTAGGAAATGCGTTCTATTCACATCCACACAGGTGGGAAAATGACTTTTGAATCTTGGAAATGATGGGTAGGCCAGTTTGGCGTGTGTGTGTGGAATGTGGGAAAGGGAATAATGTGCAGTCTTTCTATCTAGAAACATCAGATTTAGAGCTATTTAACAGATTTAATCAGGGCTTTAAATGCCAAACTCGGGAGATCGTATTTTACCTTAGAGACAATAGGAAGTCACTGAAGATTTTGGAACTAGGCAGTGATCTCATAACTGCTTTAGGAAGATTTTAGCAGCTTGTGGAAGATAGATTCTAGAGATTGGAAGCAGGGAGACTGAGGTACATATAATTATGTGAACTCCCAAACTATTGAATTTGTATAATTATGTGTTTGAAGGGCTGGGCATTCGAAAGATTGTTACTTTTAGGAATTTCTTAGAACTGTACTTCCTGAGTTACCAGAGAGCTTAACAACATTGGGAACATGAACGAATATGCCCCCAAAGTGCCCCAGTTTAACTTGGTAGGAGAAAATATTTGCAGAGTAGTCTAGTTAAGAGGTGGTGAAGGCCTGAACTATGGTGAGTGGAAATGGGATGATTGGGGGAGACAGAGGTAAAGGTGACAAAATTGGGTTGGAAAATAGGGGGTGTGAGCTAAGGATGACTTTGATGTTGCAAATATGGGGGACTGATGGCTCCTTATAGAAATGTGTAAGCTTATAAGGTTTATGGAGGCAGGTAAATAGCTCCATTTTAGTTATGTCGAGTTTGAAATACTGATAGGATGTAATGGATGATGTCCAGTGGGCAACTAGCAATCTGGATTAGGAGTTCAGGAAAAAGATTAGGGAGATTTAAGGGCGTAAAACCCACAGGAACCCAGGAGGTTATTAAAGAAGAGAGAGAATGGGGCCCAGGATAGTCTTGGATGTCTTGGCATATCCATATTAGTGGGTGGAAGGTGGATGATCCTGTTAGGTAGACTCAGGAGTTAGTCTGGTAGGAGAACTAAAAAAAGTATCTCAGAAGTCAAGGGAAGAGAAGTGGGAATCTAAGCAAAAATTGGACGACCATTTGTTGAAGATGTTGAGATTCTTGTTCAGGACAAGGTGAACTCTGAATTCCTTTCAACTCTAGGATTCTTTTGAACCCATCTAATAAAGATGTGTTAAGTAGACTGGGGACAGATAAATCCGCTGGACTTAGACACTGAGAGGTTGCTAATAATCTTGGAGAAGGCAGTTTTAGTAAATTGGTGAGGTCCAAAGCCAGATTGCTAGGTCTGGGTTTAGAAGTGGGTGAGAGGTGAAGAAATAGAGGTAATAATTGTAGAGTACTAAGTTTGGCTATGAAAGGAAGTCTAGGGGTGTGGAGGAAAGCATGAAGGGATGGCAAGGTGTGTTTTTTTTTAAGGATGGAGAAGACATTTGTAGGCAGCAAAGAAGAAACTAGAGCAAGGTTGGCAGACTAGGGAAAAAGATTTAGAGTGACTAGAAATCAGTATAAAGGATACTTAAATAATTAAATACTTAAAATCAGTATAGAGGATAAAGAATAGATTTAATGGGAGTATGGTAGAGGAAAAGGAGAGGATTTGTGATGAGGGAAAACTACAGAATTAAAGATCATGGAAGTATAATTATGGACTATGTGCAATTCACATATACTTTTTCTATACTGTTTGTTGCCCGAGCTACTCATAGTAATCCTGCCCAAGAAATAAACGAGGCTAATCTGGCATGATTTGTTCTTGGTGCAACTTGTGCCAATTCATATTGATTGCAGTTTCTCTTTCAAAGTGCTCATGAATCATTGAATAATTTCTTCTAGAACTTTGCTAGAAATCAATGCTAGTGGATTCAAGAATCTACCTTCTCAATACTGAAAATCAAGAAATTTACCCATTTCCTTTTCTTGATGGCAGTTTAACACAAGAATTTTCAATTTTCAGAGGTTTAAGTCCCTCAAGCCAGGTGATTTGAATCCATTCAGTTAAGATAATGTGTGTGAAGTGCTTTGTGAATCTTAGGGTACTAGTAAATATCAGCTCTTCTTATTCTTAGCAATTTTTCACAAATTTCATTACATTATTAGTTTTAGTCTTCCTGACATCTTTACAGGTCTATGTCATGATTTCTATTCATCCCCACTCCAATCTATTTTGACATTGTTACTAGTTTACTTTTTTTCTAGGCAGTAATCAACTAGCACTTATTTAAGTATCTGCTATATGACAATCACTCTGATAGGTGTGCTGGTTTTGCCCTGAAAAAAAAAAATGAAATCGTTTCTGCCCTCAAACAGCTTACCTGTATACATATAACTATACAAAAAAATAATTACAGGGTAATTTTGGAGAAAAGTAGCACCTGAATTGAGGGGATCAAGAAAAGATAAATGTAGAAGGCACTTGAACTTTGGAAGGAAATGAGGGATTGAGTCTAAAATGAAGTTGGATGTAGTGCATTTGAGGCTTTAGGAAACAGCAAGTGGAGACAAGGTGGAATGTTGTGTGTTTGAATAGGAAAAAAAACAGTTTGGCTAGACTACACTGTTTGAAGGGGAATGATAAGGTAGGTTGTGGCCCTGTTATGAAAGACTTTAATTAGATGATCCTAGAGACAACAGGAAGTCATTTGAGTCTGAAGTCAGGGAGTTGGATTCAAATTCTTGCCTTTGATGTGTGACTAAAGTCATTTAACCTTCCTGGTCCTCAGTTTCTCTAAAATAAGTACTGGAATAGAAAGCCTCTGAGGACCTCTCCAGATGCTGTTTGTTGAGCAGGAAAGTGATGGAGATGTATGTTTTAGGAAAATAGTGTTAACAGCTGTGAGGAGGATGGATTGGAGAGGAGAGACTTGAGGGAAGGATGTTATAAATAGTCCTGGTGAGATGTGATGAAGACCTGAAATAGGGCAGTAACCACGAAAGTAGCAAAGGAAATAGACCTGAGAGATAGAAGTTGAAATGTTAAGATCTGTCAATTGGCTGCATATGGGGGGTGAAGGTGAGTGAGGAGCCAAGGATAAACCTGAAGTTGCAAAACAGTGACTTGGGAAGGATGGTGGTGACTTTGATGGAAACAGGGAGGTTCAGAAGCTTGATATCCATGCCCTCAGCTCACCTGGAGAGCTCCTCGGGGCAGCCCTGTTCTCTTTAGACACTTGCTTTTCTTGACACTATTTGTGCTTGTATGTTTCTTTTTTGAGTCATTCTACCCATCTTCCTTTATATTCTAATCTGTTGTCAGAGCTTCATGCTTTATAAAAGACCCCCCTCCCAAATAAAAAACCAACCAAACAAAAGGTGACCTTTTCTTCCAATGGCAACAGGAGAAGAAGCAATTTCAAGTTTTTTGTGATTACAAATTTTTGTATTTAAAAAATTGTTTTAAGTTTTGAGCTACTGTGGTATTATCTGCCAAGTGCATAGATAGCCCTTTTTCTGGTTCTGTGAAAAATACTAGCAATTATAATTCATGTTTTTTTTGCCTTCAAGGACATCAATAATCAAAAAACATTAAGTATTATTAAGCTTCAAGAGTTAACACAAGACAGCAATACCAGAGGAGTCATGTGGTCATATGGGGTTAAATATCAAATGAGTACAGTTCTGTTGCTTCACAGTGTTTCAAATTTATTTTCATTGTCGCCACTCTAGTTACTACCTCATACCTGGAGCATAGCGACATCTCCATCTAGTCTATCATACATACTGCCTGCCACTTATCTAGTTTTCTTATAACATGACCATGTTATTTTTCTGTTAAAAACTTTGCAATGGGGGTAGCTAGGTGGTGCAGTGAATAGAGCACCAGCCCTGGAGTCAGGAGGACCTGAGTTCAAATATGACTTCAGACACTTGACACTTAACTATGTGACCTTGGGCAAGTCACTTATCCCCAACTGCCCTGCTTTACCCCCTCTGAAAACAAAACAAACAAAAATTTTTACCCCTTGCAAGGGCTTTCAGTTGCATACAGGACAAAGTCCCATTTGCATCTTAACTCAAGCATCACATACATTGCCCTGAAATTAATTTTCATACAACTCAGCTTACAACAAATTGCTTTCTCATTTCAATCCTTTTGGTGGTTCTCAGTTGCCTGTAGAATTAAGTTGATACTTTTTAGTTTGATATCCATGGTTGTCCACTATCTAACTTTGATTTCCACACTTTTCTACACAAACCATTTGCTCCAGACAAATCTTTTGTTTGTCACTTCCTGAAACATCCTTCCAGTTTCATTTATGTTATACTCTTGCCCAGAATGTCTTCATTTATATATGTGTTCAAATTCTACCATCCCTTCAGTGCAGGTCCAAGTTTTAACTCATTACAGGTTGTCAGTACCATTCATGCATGATATTATATACCCCTTTGAGCTATAGGTATTTGTGTCCTCACTTAGATTGGGAGATCTGGAGACCAAGAGCTGTAACTTAAACTTTGAAGCTAATGCTTAACAGAATACCTTGCAAATAATACACAAGTTTTATTAAGTCAATAAGTGGGAAAAATGAGTAAATTGGTAATAAGGGATTTCAAAGTAGGGAGGAAAAGCTTCATGGAGGTGGGATGGAATGATTTTCTGAGAGACCCTTAGTGATCATCTAATAGTTTCTTCGTTTTGCAATTAATGAACCTTAGGCATAATCATAATGAGATTAAATGACTTCCATTGGCCCATAGAATTGAGGTCTAGGGGTTTGGTTTTTTTTTTTTTTGTGATTAGGATTTGTCTAGGATTCCTAACCTAGTCCAAATGCAGTTTTTGCTATGCCATTTGATAGACAAGATTTGGGTAATTGGAAGGTATTATCAACAGGTATGAAAAAAAGAATTAGCAATGCAGAAAACTAAGATAGCATGGCTGCCAAGAGAAGAAAGAATTTAAGATGGGGAATGTTTTTAACTGTCAAATACTGTGTTGAGGTTGAGGTGAATACTGCGAAAAAAAATCCTTTGAATAAGAACATTAATACCTTCAAAATGATGACTGGGAAAGAGCTGGAAGGAACCTGAGAGATGATCTACTCTAGTCTCCCATTTTATAGAGAAGAAACAGAACCAGAGAGATGATTTAGTTTTTTGTCCAAGATGATATAGGTGTTTACTAGCAGAATTAGGAGTCAAATCCAGGCTTCTGACTCAAAATATTTGTTCTTTGCATTATGCTTAATTTTAGTAAAATGGCTTGGTGTGGGAAACCATGTGGCAAACAGTATGGGAGGTGAAGAATTCGACACCGTGCAGACCACTAGTTCATGCAATACAAGTAAAAGTTTTATTTTTACATTGGGATGCTGTTGTTACTAGAGACCAGAGTTGGTCTACTTTGGTCAGAGTTTTTCAGAAATCTATGATAAGGAAGTGAGTCTGTACTGATTTGCTCTTCGAAATGAGGATGTGGGAGCTGCCATATAGAGAAATTCAGTGACTACAAAAGCTTAGTGACTGACATAAATCCATACTAAAATTCAGAGATGTGAAGTTATTGTGTTCTCTAATTTGTGTCCAGAAAAAGATAACCAATATTGTGAAAGCTCTGGTTTGTTGGATGTGAAGACTGAAGAAAGTAGGGTTATTTAGCCTAGAAAAGAGATCATTTATGGGAAAGGCTATCACTCAAATGATGAATTAAACTGGTTCTGCTTGGCTTTGGAAGTTATTTTTTTGCTAGAAGCAACAAGTATAAATTTCAAAGAGGCAGATTTGGCCTTGATGTGAGGAAAAACTCGTACTGCTATTTAGAAGTCAAAGCAGTTGTCTTGGGTGATAATGGCAAGAGACATTCTAGGAAACAGTGTTATAAGCACAACCCTGATAAAAGGCATACACACATAAATGGAGATTTTCAAGGCAAAACTGGATGACTACATATTGTGTGCGTTGAAGGGGGATTTCTTTTTCAGATATGAACTTAACAAGATGAACTGTGAAGGTCCCTTTTAACAATGGGATTCCGTCATAAGAGGTAAGCAAATATTCATATTTAGTTAGACACCACAATACATTAAGTAACTCAATCAATGATCATTTAATTGAAATTAAGACTAACATTCATTAACAAACGTTGCATACCCATTGACACCTTGTTTTCTAAATTACAGGATGATCACAAAGTAAATGTTATTCTTAGGCACTTTTCATGTAGTTTTGAGGCAAGTATATATATGGGGGAGGGGAGTTCCCTACTGTTCCCTTTATTTCTTTATGACAGCAGAAACATTCAGGTGAAAGTAACATATTTCTGTTTAGCAGAAATGAAAATATAATTTTATTCTTCCTCAATTGTGAGATTCTAATTGTTTAACCTTCATAGTTTGAATTCATTTGGCATTGGCTCCCCCTTTAGGCCAGCCAACAAGTTCTTAACTGCAAGCACTGACATAATGTTTCGGGTTCCATAGGTAGCACTTCCAATATGTGGCAGAATCACTGTAAAGGAAAGAGAAGGTGATCAGAAAATGGTGGGAAGAGAGTGTAACAGCTTGATATTTACCTAGAATTCGACTGAAGAGATTTTCTGACTAGTATAATGAGAATCATGACAACTGTATATTATCTATTACTAATATTTTTGGACTCACATTTCACCCACTGAGGAACAGAGTAAATGATCTTGGAGCTATTCTATTTTCTAGGCTTCATTTCTCAACACAAGTTGATGACTTCTTACCAAAGGGATGTCAAAAAGTCCAGTGTGATTAGAGCACTTAGGGAAAATTCTACTCTTGGAATACACCGTTTTTCATTTTAAGGACTAATTCAAAAGCAGTGCCGAATATAATGATACTCATGGCAAAAAGCATATATGGGAATATGGTACTTAGTAATAAATGGCTACTATTTAAGGCAGTTATCCTAAATGATATATGTTATATTTACATAGCACTTTAAATTTTCATAATGCTTTTATGTATACTCATTGGAACATTTAAATCTAGTCACTTCACAATGTAGGCACTGATCTACTGAGCATCAGTCAACTGGGGCAAGATCTTTTTTGCTTTATGGGATGGAGTTTAGCTGACAACTCGGGGGCACCTCTAGTCATCCTGATCTATATCTGGCCACTGGACCCAGATGGCTCCAGAGGAGAAAGTGAGGCTGGTAACTTTGCACAGCCCTCCCTCAACTAAATCCAATTCACTTGCAAGTCATGACATCATCTTGTGGTCCTTTTTGAGAACAAAGGACAAATAACAACAGCTGACAACTTCAGGAGCTTAAATATAGCATAATCTATTGATTATAATTAACAAAAAATAAAACATTACCTCTATGAAAATATCTCATCATTGGGCATGTAGTTAATTATGAGGCTGGTGAAGTTTTAAAGAAAATGCTTTAAGGCATCTTGGAGATCCTATTCCAGAAAGTTTTCTTATGAATGTTGCTTTAGCTTCCACTAAATTAAAGAAAATGTTGGAGAGAGTTGTCTCTCCAGACTCTTGAGGGAACCTAGGTATGTTGCTTGTTGCTTCAAGAGACAAAGGTTTATTCCTTTCCCACAGTAAGGTAAGTAACCCACTTAGTGATTCTACAATGGCATTTAGGTTTCCAGAAACTAAAATTATGCCTACTTTTAGGTACTGTTCTTAGGAATAGGTTTTTGTTTAAAGAAACAGCTTCTGTCAGAGCCAAGAATAGAGTCTAGAAATTTGAACTTCTGATAGTCTTAAATTAATAGTAAAGAGTAACCTTATGTTTAAAAAAGTTACTGATGTCTTTTTAAAAAAAAATACTAGTTGCTTTCCCATATTCTGTTAAGCAAACTAGCCAGCAAAATGACTTTATTTGATATGAAATACATCATTCTGCCCCTATAGGTTCTTCCCCACCTCTCTACTTTGAGGAGTAAAGTGTAAGCTTACATTTAAAAAACCAAAGCCTTACCACAATTCTTCAGTGAAAGGAGAGGATGGTTTGTGGGCAGTGGTTCAGGGGTTGTGACATCTAGCCCTGCTGCTGCAATCTGGTCATTAGCCAAAGCCTGGTAAAGGTCCTCTTGGTTCACCACATCTCCCCTGGGAACCATAGGAATTAGAATGGTACTTTGGTATATCATCCAATAAAGAACACAACAACCTCTGAGGTTTTGTTAAAAACAACAACAAAAAAACAAAACCCACCTCCCCCCACCTAAAAAAAACCCCAATTCCCCACACAAGAGGAGTCCATGTTAAATGGAACACTGAATTGTCTAGCTTTATGAAAAAATTTTTACATCAGTAATAGCTATTTACATAAGACTTTTCAGTTTCCCTTCTGTTCTCAATTAAAATTTTATAAGTGGACCAAGTCCACTGGTTCCCTTAAGCCATATCAAAGCCATCAAGAGTGACGATATCCTCGTAAAACTAGCTTTCACTACTTCATCTTTATTAATAAGCATTAATATACTGAAAACAATATATAATTTCCCCAAATTAATCCTGCCTAGTCTCTTGCTCTATACAACTCTGGGTCTAAATCCCTACTAAGATATATGTATTAAGGGAACACCTCAATGAACTGTCCCTACAATTACAGAGCATAGTTTGGACAATAGGGTATGTTGTCAAAGGATGAACATTTAGCAGTTTTTCTATATATCAAAGTGACCATTGTCAGGGCTGTCTAAGAGAAGATGGAACCAGGGCCATGGCCAAACCTTGATAAGATTCACAGATAATTCCCGATTATTCATGGATGAATGGACCAGCATACCATTTTCACTACCACTGAAAAAATTTATCTGATAATGTCCATTATCGATTTTACTCAGAAAGTTACTTCAAAGTATTATAAACTTCAGGGCACAAGGCATCATATTTTCTAAATAAAATACCATCAGCTAAATTACCTGTCTAAAAACATAAGGTAAAAAAATCTCGCCAGTAGGCATGCATTTATGAGGCTATTGAATTTTAAAAGAAAATGCTTTGAGGGCTCTCCCCTTGGAGATTGTATTTCAGAAAGTTTTCATATAATGCAAAAACTTGTTTCTAGCTTGATGAATGTTGCTTTGGCTCCACTAATTAAAGAAAATCAACTGTGATAAATGTCTTCATCCACTGACTACTTTATCCTACTACTAGCTATATTTATACTATATATATATACTATATATATAGCTATACTACTGGCTAGCATTTATATACCACCTACTACGTGCCAAGCACTGAGCTAGGTGCTTTTCAAGTATGTCATTCAATCCTTGCAACAATCCTATGAGCTAAAACACAGCTGAGGCGATGAAGGCAAACAGAGATTACATGACTTGCCCAGGTTCACACAGCTAGGAAGTGTTTCAACTTGGGTCTTCCTGACTCCAGGCCCAGTGCTCTATCTTAGCTGCCTGTGTGCCAGAAACCGTGTTAAGCAGTGGGGATACAAACATGGGCAAGGCAGTGCTGATTTGATCACTGTTATCCGGTGTAGCAGCAAGCACCCCAAGCGCGTCCTCAGGGTTTGCTGCCCATACAGGTTCTTGGATCTGCTTTGTTAAAGGAAAGCAACTCAAAATGGGTTAACAAGCTTACTTTAATCAGTCAGACATATATCGTTTACCTTGTTCAGGAGAAAAAGGTCAGCACCCCGAACTTCAAAGCATACAGGCAGAATTAAACAGATCAAGTAGACAGATTTCCAAACTGTCCAACCATTACATCCATACCCAGTCAACATCTGGGTTTCCACATCTGGGTTTTTCAAAGCCGGGGGACTCTCAACAACGGCTTCCCATAATTCAGATCAAATCACAGAACACTTCTCAAAGTGAGTCCCAAAACAAAGCTACACATCAGGGCTTATATAGCCTTCTCCTGGCTCAGAGAATGTAACAACCTTATTGACTCACTGGCCAATCAAGAAGTATTTACTGAAAAACAAGCCTCCCACCCAAGGCTTCAGGTGCACTTTAGCCTAGGGGCAGGGAAGATCTTCCAAATTTGCATTTCCATTACATCCGGGCAAGAATTAAGAAAGGAAGAATGGGGGAATGAGGGTTAGAGTGGTCCGGTCTCCAATTATGAATGGACCCATAAGCATTTTCTCCAGGAATGACTGTTCCCAGAGTAAGAGGTGGAGGGGAGTAAGGGAGGGGGAGATTGTATAATTAGGGCATGTGTATGTATGTAAGGAAGATGGCTAGTGTGCATCACCAAGGTGGGTATGGAGATGCCGAGATATGATGAGTTCTCCATCACCAATCAGGAATGCAGGGATTCCAGGATAGCAGCTGGAGTGAGGAGGCTAGAGTGCAGCAGCTTGGAAAGAATGTGGTTAGAATACATTATGGTATATATTGAAGAAGACAGAAGAGTACAGCTTTGGATCACTGAAAGCAACACAGGATTTCACCAGAATAATCCAGGCTGGTCAGTCTATTGCAGAATTCTCTGCAGGTCTGGGCCTAATTCCCTATTTAAGACATGTACCAATGCAGCATCCCAGTGGACTGTCCCTGCAACTACATAGCATAGTCTGGACAATAGGCATTCTTTATCCATTGTTTTTTTCCACGTGGATTGCACATAGTAAACATGTAATAAATGCTTTTTCATTCATTTATAGGCTTGGTCGTATTCTTGGACTTGGTGCAATCAATTCAGTCAATGGCTTCTGAAAACAGAAGCATTTGGAGGGCTCTACTATATATCAGGAAGTTATGTCAAAACTCTTGACCTATGGTGCGCTGGGAAGCACTTTTGGTAAGCATGTTTCCCTATTTCATAGGAATAGGGACTGGAGTTATGATTTTACTGGTAAGGGAATTCCCAGGTGAGGAAACTCCGTCTGCCAATATGGGTCAGCACTTTCTTTGCAATCTCTACTCTTAGAGGGTTGCCTAGAGCAGGTGTCAAATATATAGATAGCCTGCAGTCTGTAACACTCCTGGGTGAGCCAAGACCATTTAAATATGTAATTGGGAAGTTAAAAAAATATATACCGTTACATTTTTAAAAACTAAGTTAAAATATGGCCTACATGGATCCTTACGTATAGGTTAGTAGCCCCTGTTTGTATCTACCACTAGCCTAGAGTATTGAGAGTGACTTACCCAAGGTCACATAGCCACTATGTGTCAGAAACTGGACTTGAACCCAGGCCTTCTTAGCTTTGAGATTAGCTCTTGTTTAATGTCAATGATTAGAAGATTGAACAAATTGCCCGTGGAGTATTATCTATCAAGGAATATTGTAGTATGTTCTTAAAGAAAGTGGCAGAGCTGGCATTAGAACTTGGGTTTCCATATTTACTTTAAATATTCCTTGTATTTATTCTAATATATTTTTATGTGGTCTATACCACAGAATATAAGCTCCCTGAGGGCAGGTATAACTTCATCTTTTGTCTTTCTATCTCCATTTTCTTGTATACCTGTCAATTAGTAGGTACCTGATGACTGACTGGGATATATATTAAATTTTTTTTTATTTGCTTTTTGGAGGGGGGAAGGTAGGACAGTTGGGGTTAAGTGACTTGCCCAAGGTCACATGGCTAGTTTTTGTGTTAAGTGTCTGAGGCTGGATTTGAACTCAGCTCCTCCTGACTCCAGTGCCTGTGCTCTATTCACTGAGCCACCTAGCTGCCCCACGGAGATATCTTATTGAAATAGAACTTTTAAGGCTACATTTTAATCTTTTATCATATACGTAGGGCAGTGGCTCAGTGGATAGAGAAATGGGCTACAGTCAGGAAGACTCATCTTCCTGAATTCAAATCTGCCCTCAGTCACCTACTAATTATGTTACCCGGGGCAAGTCACTTAATCCTATTTGCTTCAGTTTCCTCATCTGTAAAAATGAGCTGGAGAAGGAAATGGCAAACGACTCCAGTATCTTTGCCAAGAAACACCAAAAAGTCAGACATGATTGAACAAAATAAAATACTTAAATGAACAGCAAACAATAAATATGAGGGTTTTATAGTTTCTTCTAGTCAACTGTGTGAAAAATTAAGATGTTTGCTTTAAAATATTGATTACAAAAGACTGCCTGTTTCATTCTTGTAGTTTTTCCAACACATCCTGATGTGTAACTCAGCTTCATAAAGATTTTATAGAGAAAAAAAGAAGGCATTTTAGGTCAGTTTTTCATTTCTTCCACGGGTCTTTCTTCAGTTGTAATCATTTATGACTTTCTTCTACTTGTTTACTAAGTTCCCCTGTTCTGGCTATATTAAAAATTGATCTCTTGATGCTCTCAAAATTATGTTTCTCCAGCACATATTTTCTCTGTAGTACAGAGTAAATATAGTATAGTAGTTCTTCCTGCCTTTTTTGCTGCCTTTTTTTGGGAGGGGGGGGCAGGGAGATGGGAGACTGGCAAGACCCTATCTTACCCAGGCTGGATGTGCAGTGGTCATTCATGTACCTCCAACCCTCCCTGCCAGCACAAAAGCTCCACTCTTCCCAACTGGGGCCAATCCAACCCTTCTGAGGTACCCTGGTGGCCCTCCACCTGAAGCAGCTCACCATGATGGTGCCATACTTAGCATGTATACCCCATTGCTCTCAGCCCTACTGCAATTTCTCAGAACTCCTGAACTCAAGGACTCCACCAGCCTCAGCATCCCCAATAGAGGGGAGCTTTTGGTACTAATGCTACTCCTTCCTTTAGCATATTGTGTACTGAAATATCAGAAACTAAGTGTTGTGTTTCCATTGTTACTAAAGAAGAAAAGTGTCATAAAAGCTATCATCTTCTAAACGGGTGGTGTTCTTGGCTAACACATCTCTGCTTGGCAAGGAGATCATTTTCTTGATGACTAAAGCAATTTCTGGGTTCTTTCGGCCCCTTTGGTGTGTCAATTCCTCTATATTGGTTAAACTTCCATAATGGTTCAAGTATACACTTAGTCTGGCATTCAACTGCCTCCATTAAATAGAATCCAACTCTTCCCACCAATACTTCTAAAATATTTGCTCATTTTCCTCACTGTCCTTCCTGTATTCCATATCTCTTACCTTGTAGAAGCTCTTTATTCCTCTCCCTATTTAAATTCAATACATCTCTTAAGGCTTTGATCAGGTGTTTTAAACTTTTTTTTTGGTGACATGGATCTGTTTTGGCAATCTGGTGAAGCCTATGGACCTCTTTTCAGTGAAATGTTTCTTAACAAATAAAATAAATAATTATCAAAGTATTGTTTTAAAAACGGTCAAAGGTCCCAGGATCACAACCCTCAGCCTTGATGCAGAGCCCTGATGTCCAATGAAGCCTTTCCCTTTCTCTCCTCTTTCTCTATGCCACTACCATACTTAACCTGTACTTCATAATTTATAACTGTTATATGCAGTCCTATATTGGTCTCTTGTTCACATGTGTCAGTTTTAGCTCTGAATAAGCCATATGGACCTGGAAGGCAGGGACCATATCTTCTATGTCCAGCAGATCAAAGTGAAAAATTCACTTGATCAAATTCATAGAGATGCAGAACCCCAAAGACTGCCCTCCTTTACTGGCTGTATCAGAAAGTTAAAAAAAACAAACTGGTAACCAAAGATATTCCTATAGGGTTACTTCATCCAGAAAAGATGCAAACAAAACCACCCACAGGAACTTTTTAATCTGAATGGGATTTTCCAAGAAAGCAGATTACTTTAAAACTTAAAAAAATTAATTCTTTATTAGTGTTAAGTAAAAGTTTCAAGGGCAGCTAGGTGGTGCAGTAGATAGAGCACAGGACCTGAAGTCAGGAAGATATGAGTTCAAATCTTACCTCAGATACTAGTTGTATGATCCCGGGCAAGTCATTAACCTTGTTTGCCTCAGTTTCTCATCTGTAAAATGACCTGGAGAAGGAAATGGCAAACCCCTCTAGTATCTTTGCCAAGAAAACCCTAAATGGGGTCAAAGAGTTGGATGTGACTGGAATGACTGAATAACAAAAAAAAGTTAAGTTTCAGAATAAGGAACTCTGCAATTAAGAGATTTAGAGCATCTCTTGTGCACCTAAATTGGTAAATCCTTTGACCTCTCTAGGATTTCTGGAAGCATGAGACAAAGGAGAGACCTTCTACAACACAGGAACACTCCCCCTGGTGGAGAAAGCATGTTAGTCTTTCACTAAGCAATGCCAGAAATCGTCACCATCACTCCTAGAAATAAGAATAGCTAATGTTTGTTTAACACTGTATGGTTTGCAAAAGCATTTTACATATATTGTTTCTACCGATTCCCAGAGAAACCCTGTAAATTAGAAACTGTCATCTCTCTTTTACAGAAGATAAATCTCAGGCTGAGAAGTTAGTTAGGTGACTTGCCCAAGGTCACATAGCTACTAAATGTTTGAGGAGGGATTCAAACCCTTTCAATTTTCTGTGCTACAAAATAGCTGGCAAAGCTTTCTGCAGAAGCATGTCTTGTTCAACTTCTGCTGACTGTGCAAGCATTTAAAAGCCTCCAACAATTAAGGCTTCTTCCTTCCAGGGAATATGATTTTTCCAGTTGAGATTTAGGTTTTTTTTCAGAATCAAACAGAGATCATGGTCTTCATTTTATTTCAGATTTTCTCTTTGGTTTTGTTCAAAGAAAGACATACATGTTCAAACAGAGGTTTCAGTAGCACAGAAAATGTGAAAACAAAATCAGGAAAGCATAGTAGTGTCTTTAAAAAAAAAATCACCAGAAAGCCTTACCTGCTTATGTTGACAAACACAGCTGTTTTCTTCATTTTCTGGAAGAAGTTCTTGTTGCACATCAACTTGGTTTCAGGGGTTAAAGCACAAGCCACCACAACAAAATCCGACTGGGCTGCCAACTGATCAAGAGGAACTTAAGGGAAGCAAAGGGGGAGGGGGGATCAGTAGCAGAGGAACAGAACAGTAAAAGAGTAAAATCACTCCCAAAGAATGGGGACCAAGGCTTTGATGCACTTATCTCTCCTATTAAAAGTCTTTTTGGAAGGGCCTAGTTTTCCCTTTTTAGAAATTATTACACCAGCCTTGCAAATTAAAATTAGTACAGTTTCCAGGACCTGGGGCAGGGGAGGGAGAATCCACTACAAGAATCAGACTAGCAGCAGTAAGGTGGTAGAGTGGAGATACAGCCCTTGCCCTGGTGTCAGGAGTTCCCGAGCTCACATCTGGCCACTGATACTTAGTAGTTGTTTGATCCTGGCCAAATCACCTAACGCTGAGTGCTTCAAAAAAACAAAATCAGATTAAAGGCAGACCAATAGGCAAGTCAGAATTTTGACATGACTTAGTGGCTTTGGGAGGAGAGGAGGAACTATAGCCAGCTCTGCAGTGGGAAGCCAACCTAGCAGTGTGCATGTAGGCTGGGCAGAGTAAGTCTCAAATCTATAAAAACTGCATTAGATTGACAGATAATTATCAAAAGAACATTTTCCTTAGAAGACTGACAAGTGTATCCAGGGTTCTTGAGTTACCACAGAACCGCGCCGAGCCGAACCTGACTATGACGGAGAACATGGGTCCCAGGAACAATGGGCCTGCCAGAGGTTCTGCAATCAGGGGAGAGGCGCTTACCAGGACAGGGCCAAATCAGCCCAGATCCACTTCAGCAACATCTCTGCCGCCAAAGCTGTTACAGATGCTATTAGAACTAGCCTTGGACCGAAAGGAATGGACAAAATGATTCAAGATGGAAAAGGTGATGTGACCATTACCAATGACGGTGCTACAATTTTGAAACAAATGCAGGTCTTGCATCCAGCAGCCAGGATGTTGGTGGAGCTCTCCAAAACACAAGATATTGAAGCTGGTGATGGTACCATATCTGTTGTTATCATTGCTGGATCTCTTCTGGATTCCTGTACTAAACTTCTTCAAAAGGGGATTCACCCAACCATCATTTCAGAATCATTCCAAAAAGCTTTGGATAGAGGTATTGAAGTCTTAACCAAAATGGCACAGCCAGTGGAACTGAGTGACAGAGAAACATTGCTAAATAGTGCGACCACTTCACTAAACTCAAAGGTTGTATCTCAGTACTCAAGCCTGCTTTCTCCAATGAGTGTAGATGCTGTGATGAAGGTGATTGACCCAACAACGGCTACTAGTATAGATCTTCGAGACATTAAAATAGTTAAGAAGCTTGGAGGAACAATTGATGACTGTGAACTGGTGGAAGGATTGGTCCTGACTCAGAAGGTGGCAAATACTGGCATAACCAGAATTGAGCAAGCCAAGATTGGTCTTATTCAGTTTTGTTTATCTGCTCCTAAAACAGATATGGATAATCAAATTGTAGTTTCTGACTATGCTCAAATGGACAGAGTATTGAGAGAAGAGAGAGCTTATATTCTCAATTTAGTGAAGCAAATTAAGAAATCTGGATGTAATGTACTCCTTATACAGAAATCTATTCTAAGGGATGCTCTTAGTGATCTTGCATTACATTTCCTAAACAAAATGAAGATTATGGTGGTTAAGGATATTGAAAGAGAAGACATTGAATTTATTTGTAAGGCGATTGGACCCAAACCAGTTGCCCATAGTGACCAGTTCACTCCTGAAATGCTTGGCTCTGCTGAACTAGCAGAGGAGGTCAACTTAAATGGTTCTGGCAAACTGCTCAAAATTACAGATTGTGCAAGCCCTGGAAAGACAGTTACTATTGTTGTTCGTGGATCCAACAAATTGGTGATCAAAGAAGCTGAGCGTTCATTTCATAATGCTTTATGTGTTATTCGCTGTTTAGTGAAAAAGAGAGCACTGATTGCTGGAGGTGGGGCTCCAGAGATAGAGCTGGCCTTGCGTTTAACTGAATATTCATGCACTTTGAGGGGGATGGAGTCATACTGTGTCCGTGCTTTTGCAGATGCTATGGAAGTCATTCCATCTACTCTAGCTGAAAATGCAGGCCTTAATCCTATTTCTACAGTAACAGAATTAAGAAATCAGCATGCTCAGGGAGAGACCACTGTGGGGATTAATGTCCGAAAGGGTGGAATTTCCAACATTTTGGAGGAGCTAGTTGTTCAACCTTTGTTGGTGTCGGTCAGTGCACTGACCCTAGCTACCGAAACAGTCCGAAGCATTCTCAAGATTGATGATGTGGTGAATACTCGGTAATCTTGCTGACATACTGCATCTGTCTGGCGCATACATATATTGTGCAGCTGTGGTGGAAGAGTAATTGCCCTGTGGAATACTTAGTAGTTTGGAAGACTTTGTTTTCTGAGTTCTTACACCTGGGCTTCCAGTTGTCATCCATCTGAAAACTGTCGATACATTCTAATAAAAATAGTAAATATTTGGTTTCAAGAAAAAAAAAAAGACTGACAAGTGTGAAAAATGTTTATGATTCTGTGAGAAATTGTACTTCATCATACACTTGTGTCTGTAACAGTGTTACAAGAAGTTAGCCAAAATTTTTTTGTTGCATACAACTTATAAAAACTTGTAGTTGTGAAGAGGCAACTGAAATTAATTTTTGCCAAAACATAGATGGAAGATATTTAGACACAGAGACTGAAAAGCAAAGGATGTGTTGGGGAAACAAAGAGATATGAGACATTATGAAACAAGATGAATTTCAAGATGCTTTTGTGTTTAGAGGCTGAGACTGCCAAAACATGTGAAATAACTAAAAGACATGCTTCTTAAACATGTGACAGTAAAAAAAAAGCACTAGAGTATTTGAAGCCAAAAGGTCTTGGTTCAAATTATGCTACTTGTTACCTTTGTGTGACCTTAGGCAAATCACTCATGCTCTCTGGGTCTCAGTTTCCATCTTTGTAAAAATGAATGACAGGGAGTTGAGCTAAATATCTAAGGTTCCGTCTTGCTCTAAAGTCTACCGATTTAATCACAATTTCACTTAACATTGAAGAGCCCAGGTTTCATGGGCATAGAATGACCGAGAATTGAAATACTATCAGGAAAATTCAGTCCAAGATAATTCTTTTTGAATGAAATTATCCAAACATCTCAGATTTTGGCACTGGTCTGAAGTCAGGAAGCCACGAATACAAAGCCAGTCTCAGACACTAATTATCTGTATGATCCTGGGCAAGTCACTTAACTTCTGTCCCAGTATTCTTATCTGCAAAATGGGGATAATAAGAGCACCTACCTCCTAGGGTAAAATAAGATAATAATTTAAAAGTGCCGGGCATAGTACCTGGCACATAGTAAGTGCTATTTATAAATCTTAGCTATAATAATAACATCATAGTAAACATATTTATAAATTATAAGAATTATAATTCATTATAATCAGCAGGATAGCATATTATTTTACTATATCGTTACAATACATTATTATGACAATGCTAGATTTCTGGCTTCCTTCGAAGCCATCTCCTACTCAGGTCTTTGCCACCTCAGTTACTGAGCTGGCATCCTGTCCCACTTGAAATTCATTGGTATAATTTTGCACATACTTTGTATTTACTTACTGGCAACATGTATCCCCTTAGTAGAATGTAAGCTCCTTGAGGGCAGGGGCTGTTTAATTTTCTTATCTTTGTAACCCCAGCACCTAACACAGTGCTTTACACCTGGCAGTTTGTTGAACTGAATTTATCAGCATTTCCAACCCCAGAAGACAGCTAAGGATGGAATTCTTTACAGACTATTTCTTAGAACTATGATACGCCTGGCAGCATCTTTTTCCATCTGTCTCAAGGGCTGACAGAGGCTGAAATATTCCCGATAGCCAAGGGATGGGGAAAAAAATGAGAAGACACCAAACCTCAAAACCAATCTAGCCTAAAATCTCTTCCTAAGGACAAAAACAAGCTAAAAAAAGAAAAGGCAAGCCCAAGCTGTCTTGACAACTAGAATTTTTAAAATATCGGGAAGAGGGAAGAAGGGCACCCTGAGTTTTCTGAGATGGGGGCAGAGAAGCAGAGTTCTACCTTCTCAAATTTTACTTCAAAAATAGTCAATTCCCAAGTAAAGAGTAATACCCTTGAGGTCAACACACAGCAAAGGGCTGGCTTTCCTTTGTTCCTTATCAATCAATATCATCTAGGCTTTAGAGTGAGAAACAAGGTTAGAGACCACACCACAGTTGCCCCAGTTGGTGGTTCAGTAACGTCTGACTCTTTGAGGTTTTCTTGGCAGAGATAATGCCCCTTCCTTCTCCAGTTCATTTTACAGATGAGGAATCTGAGGCAAAAGGGTTAAATGACTTGCCCAGGGTCACATAGCTAGCATATGTCCTGTGGCTGGATTTGAACTGAGGTCGTCCTGATTCTAGGGCTATCCACAATGCCACCCAGTTGCCCATTCTCTACAGAAATGAAGAAAGGAGAGACTATGTGAGCTAACCATGGTCCCACGGATAGCAAAAGGCAGAGTGGGAAGTCTAGCCTAGGTCTTCCAATTCCAAATCTAGGGTTATTTCCATTTTATCACACTGTTTTCATCTGGTTTGACACAGCCCTGTATTTGGAGTTAGTGCACAGTGCCCAGCACATAGTAGGTGCTTAATAAATGTTTCTTGACCACCTTTGCTGTTAATGAACCCTGAGACCTTAGCCAAGCCACCTCACCTGTTTAGATTTTTGCATTTGTACTTTGTAATTGTTTTAAAATCATTAATATTAGCTCACTGAATCTTAAAGGAGAAGGTATCTTAGAAATTGGCTCCCCAACTCCCCTCATTTCACAGATAAAGCAAACAGGATGAAGATGGCTAACCCAAGCTTGCACCTGTGCAGCAAGGGCATTAGACTAGATGTTTCTGTCACTTCTAGCTCAGAAATTCCAGGGCGATGAGAAAACGGGGTCAAGGACAAAGAAACCAGCATATGTAGGCTCATGGTGCTTTTAACACTGCTACAGTTACAGTCAGTCCCAGGTCACAATCATGATTTATAAAGGGCTTTCCTCACAACAGCCCTGCAGGGCAAGTGGCACAGGCAGTATCTCCATTTTACAGATCAAGAAACAAAGGCTCAGGCTGTGGCCCATGTCACACAGCTAGAGCCCGGCCTCAAACCCAAGCCTTTTTGCATTATGGTAAACAAGGTTTTTCCAAGTCCAGACTGCTGATCTCATTGGTACAGGGAATTCTTTGGCACGGAAATATTCTCTTTCAATGAAGATTGGCAACTGTTTTTCTGTTGTAGAGAATTACTTGAGAGTTTCAGTGATTTGTCCAGGGATACTCAGCCTGGATATGTCAGAATCAGGACATGAACCCAAGTCTTTCCAGCTCCAAGGCCAACTTTCTATACACAATAGCCACATTTCTCTCTATTTTTGTTTTGTTTTTGTGAGGAAATTGGTGTTAAGTGACTTGCCCAGGGTTACATGGCTAGTAAGTATCAAGCGTCTGAAGTTGGATTTGAACTCAGCTCCTCCTGATTCCAGGGCTGGTGCTCTATCCATTGCGCCACCTAGCTGCCCTATCATGTTTTTTTTTTTTAAAAAGGCCCCTGGAACAAGTGGAGAGAAGCTGACTTGAGTAATTCCCATTTGCAGGACTTATCTTGAATTAAATCAAAAACAACATGAGCATATGGCCTACTGCCTTTTAAAGGAACGCCAAACTTACCAAACTCTGCTTGGAACTCAGCCGCCTCCTTGGGTTTGGGCTGACGTCCAGTATATAAAAATTTCTGGACACCAAATGGTTTTAGGCGATGGGCAATAGCTTGGCCTGAAAATGAGAACATCGCACCCATATCATTGTGTCCCATTCACCCCACCCACCTTGGGGGTGGTACAGAGGGGGTGAAGCTAGCAGTGATTTCCTATAACTGTGATTGAATAGAACCATTTGGAGCCAGTGCATTTGTTCTCTTGACCTTGGGAGAACAGGGAGCATCAGGTAGGCTCATCATTATTTAGCTCTTCATTAATTAGAGAAAGGATGTGGGCTGATGGTCAAGCACAAGAAATGCTCTCTCCTGGTTAGTGTTGTTTTTTCCCACCAAAGCAAGCTCTAAATCCTTTGGAGAATAAAATCAGTTGTACTGGAGAGAGGGAAAAGTGTTTGGAAAGGAGTATGTCCAAACAGGCAACAGGAGTACAGTTATCCCTTCCACATCGAGACTTTCCCCAAAGCAGTTTCTTGATACCGCAGGTCAGCATAAGAAATTAAATAGGAATTTGGGGGAGTTTTGCAGAAGTCACAGACAACACATGAAAGCAGATGACACGGAAAAAGTTTAGAAACTCAGAAATGCACAAACTATATGTATAGTATTGAATAATATTAACATATTTTATCTTTTCATACAATAACAATTCAGACTTCTTCTCTCGTACGCAGGGAGTACCAAAAAATTTTACCTGGATTTTCCAGATCATGGGAGCACTGTTCCCCTAACCCCTCTCCCTCCTGATCTGAAAAATCTAATACAGCTGCTTCCCTTTACAGATGAGCAAAGTAAGGCTTGGGAGGGAGGTGTGTACATGCTCCTGTGTCTGCAGGATTGGGGGAAGGGGAGAAGGTGATTCCCCAGAAGTCACATAGGTAGTAAACCTGGGATTCAAATTCAGGTCATAAAAATCCAATGCTGTTTATTTTCCCCATTTTACAGATGAGAAAAAGCTGATCACACAGTTTGTAAATATGGGAACCACAGTTCAGACCCAAGATTTAGGATTCCAAGGCTTGTGTTTGTTAGTTTTCAACATATCAAAGGGGAAATATGGGCCTTTGGTGGTGAATTTAAGTTCTAGGCCTGTATAGAATTCTCTGCTTTTCTTCACTAGCACTAAATACTTTTTCCTTTGGATGCTTTGCATTGTAATTTTTTTTGAGCCTTTAAGGGTTTTTTGTTTGTTTTTTAAAATCAGAAACAAGATAATGCAAAAGATTACCTTTTGGTTGCTTGGGTGAAATGCTCTGCTACTGTTCTAAGTTCTATATTTTCACCATCAGATAAAAGTCTACTTTACTGATTTCTACCTATTTACTCATTCTCTTGGAGGTAGCTAGGTGGGTCAGTGGATAGAGCACTGTGCCTGAAGTCAGGAAGACTCTCATCTTCCTAAGGTTAAATCTGGCCTCAGGCATTTACTAGCTGTGTGACCCTGGGCAAGTCACTTAACCCCCTTTGCGTCAGTTTCCTCATCAGTAAAATGAGCTGAGAAGGAATCTGTTTCCAGTATCTTTGCCAAGAAAACCCCAAATGGCATCATGAGGAGTTGGATATGACTAAAACAAATGAACAATAACAAAAGGATCATTCTGCACTGTTTCAGACAGTAGCTTATTGTGTATGTCCTCAATTCCAACCAATGGTAGAAAATGCAGAAAAGAGATGTTACCTATCCTTCCCAGCCCGATAATTCCAACTGTGCTGTTCAAGAGCTGGTGGCCACACAACCAGAGTGGCTTCCATGAAGTCCAACCACCACTGGAATAAAAAGAAAAAACTGAAGCACTGTGGCAGGAGTTCAATATTATAACTCAAGTATGTTGTTCAATCTTTTTTTTTTTCAGTCATGTCTGACTTTTCATGACCCCATTTTGGGTTTTCTTGGCAAAGATACTGGAGTGGTTTGCCATTTCCTTCTCCAGCTCATTTTACAGATGAGGAACTAAAGCAGATGGGTGAAGTAACTTGCCCAGGGTCACACAGTTAGTAAGTGTCTGAGGCCGGATTTGAACTCAGGAAGATGAGTTTTCCTGATTCTAGGCTCTGAAAAGAAAATGTAATAAGCAGTGATGGGGACATGGACAACCTCTCAAAGAGACTGCATTCAGGTTATCAGTAACTGTTCTATGAGTGGTCATGAAACCTTTTGGTCTCAGGCCCTAACTTTCATTCTGAAAAATTATGGAGGGCAAGGGGCAGCTAGGTGGTGCAGTGAATAGAGCACTGGCCCTGGAGTCAGGAGGACCTGGGCTATGATCTGGCCTCAGACACTTAACACAAAAAATAGCCATGTAACCTTGGGCAAGTCACTTAACCCCAATTGCCCTCTAAAAAGCAAAAAAAAAAAAATTATGGAGGGCCCCAAAAGGGTTTTGTTTATGTTAGTTATATCTACTGATATTTACCATTTTAGACATTAAAACTTATAAAATTTTAAAATATTCAGCAATAAAAACCTATTACAGATGGCTGGGTAGCTCAGTGGATAGAGTGATAGGCCTGGAGTCAGGAAGACTCATCTTCCTGAGTTCAAATCTGGCCTCAGACACTTCCTAGCTGTGTGATCCTAGGCAAGTCACTTCACCCTGTTTGCCTCAGTTTCCTCATCTGTAAAATGAGATGGAGAAGGAAATGGCAAACCATCCCAGTATCTTTGCCAAGAAAACCCCAAATGGGGTCATGAAGAGTCAGACACAACTGAAACAACAAAAAAGCCCATTACATGTAATATAAATAATATTTTATTTAAAATAACTATATTAAAAAACTATTTTTATTTTCAGTTTCAAATTCTTTCCCTCCACTTATTCCTCCCCCATTCATTGAGGAGGCAAGAAATAGGATGCCCACTTAATAAATATGAAGTCACACAGAATATGAAAAATAATTATATTTTCCAAAACAAACAAAATTTAGTGAGGAAAGTGGCATTATTTCATATATTTTTGCATCTCTCTCTTTTTTTTTTAATGTCTGGCTTAAAAGACAGCTGGATCCTGCTATCTGTTTCTATATTCCATCTACTGTGTTTTGGATGACATGAAGAAAATTTGGTCTCCCACAGATACTCAGTTAGAAAAGGCAGGAGTATTTTCATAGGAAAATAACACCTTAGTATCATTACACAAGTTTTGACCTTGTGGACCCTTTAACAGGGATGCAGGGACACCTAGAGTCCCATGGGCCATACTTTGAGAACCACTGATGTGCAGTTAGGCTAGTGCCTTTCAGATCAAGATACTGAATTTGTAGGAGACAAAAGTGGGAGAAGGGTATGGAGCTTTGTCTGAGACAACTGACCAAATCAATAAAAATTCCCCATTCCAGGCACACCTTCACTTATCAGACACTCACAGGGAATAAAGCAACCTAAAACAGAAACCTAAAGTGTTGTAGGGTTTCTGAAGCTTTGGTTCCAGGGTGGACCCTAACTTCAAAAACCTTACAAGTTAGCTGGGGAGCTGACACCCCAAAATATAAATGTAACAATCACTCCACTTTTGAAACATGCACACAGCAAGAGCCTAATAAATGTTCGTCAAGATGAACTGAAGGTAGAGGAAGTATCTCGCTTCTGGTAAATCACACTGACCTCTCCTAAGTGGCAGTGTGGGAAGGAATAAGAAAGAGCCATAAATGAAGGGTGAAAAATAATAGCTTTTGTTTAAATACTACTTTATGGCTTACAAAGCACTTCCTTCTTGTGAGGTAGGTATTACAAGTATTATGTCCCCATTTTGGGGGAGTAGGAAACTTAGGTTTGGAGCAGTGTGGTGACTTGCCTGAGGCCACAAAGGTAAGGAGTGTTAAACCTGGGACTCAAAACCATTTCCTATATTCAAGGTGCTTTTGACCTCACCAAACTTATACTCCGAAGCCAAGACAACCTAAATTAAACCAAGGACTTCAATATTTTGAGACAGAAATTCCCTAGTAACAAGGTAGAAGAGACCCATTTTGAAGCACTGGATATGTAGAAAGTGGATGCCCTTAATCATGCCTAAGGGTCAGGTAGATGGCACAGTGGATAGAGTGCAAGACATGGAGTCAGGAGGTTCCTCAGTTCTCATCTAGCCTAATATATTTCTAGCTGTGTGACCCTAGATAAGTCACTCTACCCTGTTTGCCTCAGTTTCCTCATCTGTAAAATGAGCTGAAGAAAGAATTGGCAAACCACCCCAGTATATTTGCTAAGAAAACCACAAATGGGGTCACAGAGTCGGCTGTGACTGAAAATGACTGAATAGAACAATCATGCTAAATCACTAGGTGCTGTCTATACTTTCAAGTTCCAAACACATTTTTTACTTAATACACTCAGCATCATGGTGAACTAGAAATTTCTATGATGTCTTTCCTGGGTTTGTGCTTTTTTTTCCCCCAATGAGGAGAGCTGTGCATCTGTATTCATGAAGTATAAATGGGGCTCTGCTCCTCTCACCTTTGGAGAAAGGTCCATGCAAGTCTCAGTGTGTCTGCTTCAGAAAAGAGAAGCTTAAAATCCACCTTCTAACTAATTCTATCACATGTTAATGACCAGCTAAAACAAGTCTCCTTAGGAAGTTTTATTCTCTGTGACCTGACACTGTCAAGGGTATAGAGTGCTATGTCTACGATTAATGAATATATTCTGGTTAATAAAAATTGACCATACATGTGTCAGTCAATTAAAAAAAATACACTACAACAAAATATGCCTCATGTTTAAAAAGACAGACACAGAAAGAGAAAGAAAAAGAAGGTAAAATGGTAGGTAGCTTGGGAATGGCATTACCTTAGCCCAGGAGTGGGGAACCTGCAGCTTTCAGGTCACATGTGGCCTTCTAAATACTAAAGTGTGGCCTTTCAGTCACACTTATGGCCATACTTAAGGATTTAGAAGGTCACATGTGGCCTTAAGACCACAGGTTCCCCACCCCTGCCTTAGCCCATGTAGAATGTAGAGTTAACCAGACAAATGACAGACCGCTCTGAATCTTCCCAACATACTCACTTCTTCACTTCCTCAATGCCCTCTGGCAGCCGGCGACTGGTGGTGAGGAGTAAGGCCACTGCGAGCTCCGCTGTGGCATCTGTCAGGACGTCTGGTGTGTAGCCCACACGGATCCCTCTAGGAATGCAAGAAACAGAGTTTCCATAACCACAGTGGAAAGATTCCTTTACTTTTCTTTTCAAGAACTCTTCTAAATCCTTTTTCTTTCCTAATCAATCCTTTTGCCTGAATTAAGAATCCTCTTCCAGGGGCAGCCAGGTAGCACAGCGAGTAAGAGCACCGGCTCCAGTGTCGGGATGACCTGGGGATTGAATCCGGGCTCAGACACTTAGCACCCACCCAGAAACACCTGGCCGTGTAACCTTGAGCAAGTTACTTAACCCCTATTGCTTAAAAAAAAAAAAAAGAATCCTCTTTACCCTCCAGTAACTCCTACAATCCCTAATGTTCCTTAAGAAAAGAACAAAAGGCTGCATTTACCGCTTTTTAATTTCATCTAAGGCAAGATGGTCAACTCCTACGGATAATGTGCTGATTACTTTGAGATTGGATCCTAAGGAGTAGAAAGAAACCAAAAATTAGTTGTCTTGCTTTACAGAATTTAGGATGTCTTAAGCATTAATCCTGACAGTTCCCACAGAAGATATATTCTAATGTGGCTTGCTTTCTCTTTAGGAAATGTGACCTTTGTTCTTAATGTTTTGGGTCCAATTCAGTTTTTTCTGCCAAAAGTCCTTTATTGGCTTTTATCTACACATAACCAATATTTATTAAAAGCCTACATTGTGCAGGGCACAGTACACACAAAGACCAGGCAGAGGACTATAGAATTTAGAGCTGGAAATGATCATTTAACCCAGGATTTCTTAACCTGAGGTCTATATACATCCATGCCCTAGCCTTCTCCCCTGCCCCCCCCCCCCCCCCTAGGGAGTCTGAATTTGGATGGGAAAAATATTACATCTTTATTTCAGTGTAAATGGTATAAGATTATATAATTCATAAAGTATTTTCCTTACAAAAACCATGAAAGTTAAGTGGTATAAATTATCTCCATTTAATAGATCAAGAGACAAAGTCTCAGACTGTAGGCCCTGTCACACAGCTACAATTGAATCCTAACTCAGACTTTATAGTAAGCAGGTTTAAAAAAAATATTTGTTTCAAAATAAGTGTATTTTATTTCATGCTTCTAAAAACCTTCTAAGAGGGGGTCCGTAGGCTTCTTGAGACTGCCAACAGGGTGCATGACACTAAAAAGGTTAAGAATTCCTGGTTTCACTTAGTCCCCTCATTTTATAGAAAAGCAAAGGAAGGTCTAGAGATGTTACAGGTGATTTGCTCTAGCTTACAAGGTAGCAGTTTACATTCCCTTTATTAATGAGTGCCCTTAAATAAAAAGGCTGCAGATGCCTACTAACCCAAGGTCAATATCAGACTATTTTCTGTCTTGCCTAACAAAAGCCCATCTTTGTGCTTTTGATCCTACACATGGAACGGACTCTCCCTCCTCCCCTTATCTCTACTGTTGATGTTACTCCCTCCTTCCCCCCCCTCTTTGTCCTTCCTTCTACCTCTCCTTCTGGGTCCATTTCAGGTGCCATCTCCTTGATGGCCCAGCCCACCAACTGAAAGCAATTTCTTTCTCCTCAAATTCATGGTATGGGAGCCCACTGCCAGGCCATCTTTATTAAAGATGTTCTTAGACCCTTCCATGTAGTAAAGAGTTATTTTTGAAGGAATTATTCTCTTCAGTGAGTTTTTGAAATTGCTTTTCCATCTGGGCAATTCAACTTTTTAAGGCATTCTTCTCCTCATTGGCTTTTTGGGTCTCTTGTGCCATTTGAGTTAGTCTATTTTTTAAGGTATTATTTTCTTCAGTATTTTTTGGGGTCTCCTTTATAAAGCAGGCTGTTAACTCACTTGTCATGATTTTCTTGCATCATTCTCATTTCTCTTCCCAATTTTTCCTCCACTTTTCTTACTTGATTTTCAAAGTCGAGCTCCTCCATGGCCTGTAAGCAGTTCATATTTTTCTTGGAAGCTTTTGATGCAGGAGTTTTGACTTTGTCTACTTCTTTTGGTTCCAAAGGTTTTGATACTTTTTGTCCCCAAAAAAGGATTCTATGGTCTGATTGTGCTTCCTCTGTTTGCCCATCTTGCCAGCCAATTACTTGACTTTTGAGCTCTTTGCCATAGTAGAACTCTGCTTCCAGAGTGGAGAGAACTGTGTCCCAAATCACTGGGGTTTTCACAGCTGCCAGAGCTATGAGGAGGGCACCCTCTCTACAGCCACCACAAGCTCTGGCACACTGGTGTTTTTCATCCCAGGACCACAACCCAAGACCGCAATCCAGATCCAAGCAGGTCAGAGCAAGAGCAATTACCCTCTGAATGGTCGCTTGGTCCCCCTACAGTCTGTAGGCCAAGAGCGCAAGGCAGCCACGTGGCAGCAGGAGCTGCCATACGTCCGCCACCTCTCGCCCCCTCTTGCACCGGGGGCGGGGGCTGGACCTCGGTCTTCCGTCACCTAGTTCCAACTCACCTGGTTCCAACACAGTTCTGCACTGACCTTTTACTTTCTCTTTAGCATTTATGGGTTGAGAAGTCTGGAAACCGCCACAGCTTCTGGTGATTCACTCTCCTGAAGTCTGCTCTGGTCAGTCTGTGCCACTGGTCGGGGCCGCCCCAGGTCTGGGACCGCATGACTTGTGGGACAAAGCTTGGCTCCCAGCTTGGTGCAACAGACCCCTTCCTGCTGGACTGCCAGGCTGCTTCAGCGGGATATTTGTTTCATTCTGTCACTGTGGGTTCTGTAGCTCTAAAATTTGTTTAGAGTCATATTATACAGGTATTGGAGGTGGTTGGAGCAGAGCTCAGACAAGTTCTTGCTTTTACTCCACCATCTTGGCTCCGCCCTCCCAAAGGGTTATTTTTGAACAGGTCTTGAGGGAAGGTACAATTATCTCTAGTACCCAGCCTGGCAGAAAGTAGGTATGTAGTAAGCTGGATTGAACATTATTTTAAAAAAAATAAACAAAGTCTTAAGAGCAGTCACTAATCCCAAAATATGACCAAGACTCAACCAGAGATGCCCAGGATCCTTAGGCTACAGTATGAAATCTTCATCTGGAACCCCAATACATACCTGCAGTGTCCAGGACTTTTTTGTCTATTTTGTCACTCAAAAGGCAAAGAATACCCTGGGCTCCGAACACTCCTTTTAGCAGGTCCTCTCTTGATATGGGCTCATCTGACTCCCACTGTTCTACATTGGAACTGAAAGAAGAAAGGCGAGTTAATGTGTATCTTATACAGGCTTCAGAAAACACCCCATCACAGCCCTGGCTGTCACTGACAACAACAGTTCACATTTATGATGTGCTTTGAGGTTTGCAAAGCATCTTGACTCTCATGCTCTGTGATGGAGGCACTATTATTATTCCCTTTTTTTTTTTTTAAAGCAATTGGGGTTAAGTAACTTGCTCAAGGTTACATGGCCAGTTATTTCTGGGTGTGCTGCTGAGTATCTGAGCCCGGATTTGATCCAGGTCATCCCCACACTGGAGCTGGTGCTCTTACTCGCTGAGCCACCAGGCCGCCCCTAAGCAATTGGGGTTAAGTAACTTGCTCAAGGTTACACAGCCAGGTGTTTCTGGGTGGGCGCTAAGTGTCTGAGCCCAGGATTCGATCTCCAGGGTCTTCTCAACACTGGAGCCGGTGCTCCTACTCGCTGTGCTACCTGGCCGCCCCTATTATTCCCATTTTACAGATGAGAAAACTGAACCTCAGAGCAGTTAAGTGACTTGGACTTAAGAAGGGCCTTTGCTGTTTTTCAGTTGTGTTTGACTCTATGTACCCATGTTCACGGAGTTTTCTTGGCAAAGATACAGGAGTGGTTTGCTATTTTCTTCTCTCGTATGTTCCCATTTGACAGATGAGGAACTGAGACAAGAACTGAGGTTAAGAAACTTGCCCAGGGTCACAGATCTAATAAGTATCTGAGGCTGAATTTGAACTCGGATCTTCCTAACTCCAGGATGACTCCAGTCATCTAAGAATAATTTCTAAAATTCTAAAAAATAAATTCTATGTCTAAGGTAGGATTTGAAGTAAGCTGTAGAGTGTTTTATAAAGGTAAATTAGTATATTTTTTAAAAATGTGTTCCTTTGACATCATTCTTTTTGTTTTGTTTTGCTTTTTGGAGGGGGGAAGGTAGGGCAAATGGGGTTAAGTGACTTGCCCAAAGTCACAAGGCTAGTTTTTTTGTGTTAAGTGTCTGAGGCTGGATTTGAACTCAGGTCACCCTCACTCCAGGGCCAATGCTTTATTCACTGCACCACCTAGCCGCCCCCTTGATATCATTCTTGAATCCCATGAAATGAGACTGGGTGATGTCAGTTGTAGAAAATGCAGTTCACCAACATTTGGTGCTTTGGAATGATAGAAATTCACCTTCATTATATGGATTTTCATGGTATTAAATTCAAAAGCCCAAATATTATCTCATTTGATGTACATAAAATTATACTAAAATGTATTCATTATAAATAGTTAAAATTCATTTAATTCAATGTTTTATTCATTTTTTGGTGTGTTTTTGTTTTGTTTTGTTTTTGCTTTTTGGAGGGCAATTGGAGTTAAGTGACTTGCCCAAAGTCACACAGCTAGTAAGTGTGTCAAGTGTCAGGTCCTCCTGACTCCAGGGCCAGTGCTCTATTCACTGTGCCACCTAGCCGCCCTGTTTTATTCATTTTTATCATCACTGCTCTCTGTCTTCATAACTTTCACTGGTAGCATTCTTTACTTTTCCTTTTTTTGGATAAAAGTAGCACTCAGGAATTGCTCTACAGCTTGTATTGGGGCCAATAAATTGATGTTTCTTCACAACCTCATGAGGTATTATCTTCACGTAAGAATTCTCATTACAACATTTTAACAAGGTATGATGTAAACTAGGCTTTAACTTTTCAGAAGGAAGATAATGAAAAACGAAGTTGGCTTGACTGACCACTTACTGTCTTGCTTCATAAGTAAAGTACAGTAAAGTATAAAGACCTTCATGAGTAAAGCATTAACAAATTTTATCTTGTGTCCTTGACTGCAGAGTAGGACATGAGGTGAGAGTAATCTTAATAGAATAAAATCAATTTTACTGTTTGCCCTTTTGTGAAGCTGCCCAAAGAGCAGCTGGGTAGTACAGTAGACAAGAGTGCCAGGCCTGAATTCAGGAGGACCCGAGTTCAAAACCAGCCTCAGACACTTACTAGCTAAGTGACCCTGGGCAGGTTACTTAACCCTGTTTGCCTCAGTTTCCTCAACTATAAAATGAACTGGAGAAAGAAACAGCAAACCACTACAGTATCTCTGTCAAGAAAACCCCAACTGCTGTCATGAAGAGTCAGGCTTGACTGAAAGAATTCCACAAAAACAAACGACATCAAGAAAGTGATGTTAGGTCACAGTCCAAGACTTACAATGCTTACCTGCTACCCTGGCTGCAAGAAAACCCACATAAAACAGATAAGCAAGGACGCGTATTACCAGAAAAGAAAGGCTGGGCCAGTCAGTTAATCACTTATGTACCCTGGGTTCCCAATCCAGGATGGGGGTAAGAGGGAGAGATGGAGATGATCATGGCACTATGGAAGGACTTATGATAAAGAGCTTCAAGGCTTGCAAAGCCCTTCCTATAGCTCATTTGATCCTCACAACCACCCTGGGAGGAACATCTGGCACCAAAACCAAACAGAAAGCCCAGCAAATATACTCTGTTTTGTAAAGAACCCAAATAAAACTATCCTGGCTGAAGAGAAACATATCCACATTTCTCCATTCACAGTCCTTTTCAAGAGGAAGAAAAATTTATGACTAACCTTTATTTTTAAAGATTTTCAAAATGCACCCAAAGAACAATAAGCCCAGATTGGGTAAACTGGAAGCTAAAGTCCTGAGTCCTAGAGCAACCCTGTCTTGTGGCCTTTGAAAGACATTAAAAAATCACAGGATCTTGGGACCATGGATCTAGAGTTGAGAGAGACCCCACTGGCCATGGAGTTCAACCCCTCCATTTTATAGGTGAAGAAACTGAGGCCCTAAGGCAAAGCCAAGAACTGTTTAGTCCTGTGACCATCAGCAGGTCATCTGACTAATTAGAAGCTCCTGTTTTTCTCATCTGTAAAAGGAAAAAGTTGCCCGTTGAGCTCTGCGGTCCCTGGACCTTCTTGTGGCCTTGGGACCTTTGGACTGGGATGGCGTGGGCAGTATTTCCTAATGGGTGCCATGCTTCGGTGGCCTGGCTAGGGGCCACTTACTGCAAACTTGTTAGCTATGCAAGCTTCGGGCATGGTGAAGGAAGCCTGCTGAAAACAGCAGGGGCCGCAAGGCAAGGCACAAACCCAGACAGGTTCTTGGCACAGGTGACTCAGAGCCTCAGCGGGCCCCGAGGGTAAAGAAGAATGGGCTCCGGATGCCAGACCTCCCTCGCCCTCCTCCACATCCTGCCCCAGGGGCTGGCTCAGTTTTCCCAAGTCTTCTTCCTCGTGTCCTCCCCCAAGCACTGGACAGTTCTCGTCTCACTGCCCAGGCGGTGGGGTGGCGTGGGCCACTGCACCTGCCCCTGGGGGATCCGGCCCCCGTCAAGAGAAACCTGACGGTTGGGTCCCGGGACTCTAATATGGGGTGGATCAGCTGAGCTCCCCGAGGAGGGAGGGCAGGGGGGCCGGGCGAAGGCCGCGGGGCTGGGGGAGAGGACCCGAGGGGGTGAGAAAGCTGGGGACACCCGTGGGCCCTGTGTGGGTAGACAAGCGCTCGCGGTGCATGAATCAAGCATGCCCGTGGAGCGGGGACTCCGGCAGGGAGAACGGCGCTCGGGAAAGCCGACGGGGGTCATAGACTACGCCCACGCGCAGGGGGTGCGTGGAGCCAAGGACACGCAGACAGCGGGCATGGCGGGGGGAGTGGGGGGGGCGCAGGCACACGAGAGAAGCTCGCGCGGGGGGCCCGAGTTGCGCATGTAAACTGTTGGCGCGCTAGCAACGACCAGGCCTCCGGGGAACCTCGCGCGTCGGCGGGGGGTCGGGGTTGGGGGCGCTCCTCTTACATTCCGGCCTGGGCCAGCAGGGCCTGCCCCTCGGGGGGGATCCTCCGGGTGACGAACACCTTCATGAGTCGCGCAGTTAGCCTCATCTCTGCGCGCCGCGGAGGAAGGCTTAAGAAGCAGCGGGTGGATGGCGGGGCGGGGAGGCAGCCCTAATCTGGGACGTGGCCACGCCCCGCCGCTCGCCACGCCTTCCACCTCCCCGCCCCCAGCCAGAACCCGCCCCTTAGCGGGGTGGCCCGGAGGCTCGCTTCCCCTGGGCGCCCGCTGGCTCCGCGCTCGCCCCGGAGTGCGCTTCCTCTTCTCGGCCTCCTGGAATCCCTCGCTCCCTTCCCGGCTTAGCTCTTCTGCTGGAGTCACCCAGTATTTGTTTTGTTTGCTGTCGCACAAGTTACTTAATTTTTCAGGGCTTCAGGCAAACCCCCTTTATCGATCAGTAAGCATTTATTAAGGTACTGCTAGACGCCGAGGATCTAAATGCAATAAGGGAAACAATCCCTAGTTGCAAAAACTTTACTGTCTAAAGGGGGAGACCTGGGCAAATGCAAAAGTAAATGAAATATAGGAATATAAATATAATACATAATAGAAATAAATGAAAGATGAGACATTTAGACTTAGTGGATAGAGAGCTATTGGTGCTGGGAAGGTCTTTCCTTATACCAGTGGCCCTTGGAACCTGCCCAGAGAGAACAATGGGAAAGTAAAATTGTAATGTAAAAAAGTAAAAAGCAAAAACAAAGTAAAGTTGTTTAAGGCAGAATTAGTTCTCCTTCCTAACTTACTCACCAAGCCTTCTTTCACCAGTTAAAACTGTTTGCTCTTTTTTTTTTTTTGGAGGGGGGAAGGCAAGGCAATTGGGGTTAAGTGACTTACACAGCTAGTTAAGTGTCAAGTGTCTGAGGCTAGATTTGAACTCAGGTCCTCCTGACTCCAGGGCCAGTGCTCTATTCACTGTGCCACCTAGTTTCCCCAAAACTGTTCACTCTTAGCTAGCTTCCATGATCTGAAGTCATATGACTTGGTCTCTTTCTCTGCTTGTGTATGTGTGTGAATTTATAGTACAATAAAAATCAATAATATTCTCTTTCATTTTGCTCTAAAGCCCCCAGCTGGAACAAAATTCCAGCAATTCTGACAGTCTATTTTCTCTCTTCTTCTCTCTGTAGACGTTGTTTGTCATTGTCCTCTCTGGCTTCCATTCCCAGGAGTGAAATTCATGCAAATAAATTGCTATGATCTATCTTATTTTATCTTAAGCTGACATCTCGTACTAATTAAACATAAATGTAAAAATAAACTTCAAAGAAAGGACATGCTTTGGATTTAACATTAGCTCTTTCCACAGAGGGGAGAAATGCAGGGGAAAAGAAAGGTACAGGCAAGTCACCATCTGGTATCATTTCTCCCTATGGGAGACCACCTAGACCCTCGTTTCTCTCTTGGTCTCAGACTGATCCATTGACTGTGGCAGGCAGAGGTGGTGATGGTAACTTTGAGCTCCTCACCAACTGTGCTGTCTACACTTGCTTCCCTAATTCTCTCCCAAGTCTTTTCCCCTCTCTCCTCAGTTTCCTTTTTTCCTCACTCAATGCCCCCTTCTTCCATTACATCTCATTCCTCAGATTTCTCCTCCAGAACAAGGGGTGAAGCAACACTGTCTCTTTAAAGCAAAGTTCCTCTTTATTTCATAGATAATAACATGTCCAGGATTTCCATGCCAGTCCACACACTTTATTCTTAGCATACACACATATGTATATATGTGTATGTATATACATACATCTGTATACATATATGTGTGTGCATACACACATATCTATGCCTATATCTCCTTGGCAGAGGTGAGTGAAAGGGCTTACAGATCTCAGTGAAGTTGTGGTAGCTTGATATATGGCTCAACTTATTAATAGGAATGTATGGACTCTCAAGTCCATATTTCCTTACCACAATTTTAATTGTCTGAATTGCTCCTTCTCTTGGAGGATACTTTCTAGTGACTCCCTCAGCTCTTCTCCTTCAGGAAAGTGGTTTCCCTTTTAATAATGACTAATACCTGCCTTAATGCCCAGTCAGTTAGCTACCTAGACGCTGTTACTGACTCACGTGTCCAGAGAAACCTCAGTGCAAGTATTTTCTCTGCCCTGGTAAGTTGTAAAAGGTAAATTCATGACTTACTCTTTTGACTCTGAGTGCCCAGCTAGGAATCTTGCTTTGGCAATTATAGCAGCCTTAAATCTTTCTCATCATCTAGGCAAAACTTTATAATGTACTTAGGAAAACAAAGTAAACTTTTCAATGCAAAAGGGTAAACACTTTGTCTTTTTTTCTTTCTTTTATTTTTTAGTTTACATCATTCATTTCCACAAGATTTTGAGTTACAAAATTTCTCCCCAATTTTCCCTACCCACCGCACCAAAACAGTATTCCCACTGAATTATCCCCTCCCCCAATCTGCTCTCTCTCATATCTTCCCATATTCCCATTTTGACTTTCCAGAAAGGCATGGTGGATCTCTATGCCCCAGTGCCTGTATATCTCATTTCCCAGTTACATGTAAAATAATAATAATATGTATATATATATATATATATTTAAACATTTGATTTTAAAACTTTGAATTCCAGATTCTTTCCCTTCCTCCCTTGTCACCCACCCTTACTGGGAAGATAAGCAATTCAATATAGGTTGTACATGTGTAGCTATACAAAAAATTTCCATAGTGGATATATTGTGAAAGACTGACTGTATTTCCCTCCATCCTATCCCACCTCCCACTTGTTCTGTTCTCTACTTTGATCCTGTCCCTTTTCAAAAGTGTGTGCTTCCAACTTCCCTCCCTCCCCCCCAGCCTGCCCTCCCTTCCATCATCCCCCTTCTCTTCCCCTTCCCCTCTACTCTCCTGTAGGGTGAGATGCCCTATTTAGTGTGTATGACATTCCCTCCCTAAGCCAAATTAAATGAGAATAAGGTTGACTCATTCCCTTTTGCCTTCCTGTTTTTCCCCTCCATTGTAACAATTTTCCTTTGCCTCTTCTATATGAGATAATATACCCCAATCTGTCTCTCCCCATCTCCTCTCATTATATTCCTTTCTCACCTCTTAATTTCACCTTTTAAGTATCATCCTTTCCCATTTAATTGGTCCTGTGCCCTCTGTCTATGTATACCTGTAGACATATATGCACACACTCACATATGTATACATATGGCTATATACCCATATATGGGCACATGAATGTATGTGTATGTATACATATACACACATACATACACACACACACACATATATATATACACACACACATTTCTATTCCCTTCAACTATTCTCATGCTGAGAATGGTGTCCTAAGTTACAATTATTGTTTTTCCATGTAGGAATATAAGTAGTTCAACTTTGATAAGTTCCTTATGATTTCGTTTCCCTGTTTACCTTCTCAAGCTTCTCTTGCTTCTTGTATCTGAATGTCAAATTTTCTATTCAACTCTGTTTTTTTCATCAAGAATGCTTGAAAGTCCTCTATTCCACTCAATGACCATATTTTCCCCTGGAACATGATACTCAGTTTTGCTGGGTAGGTGATTCTTGGTTTTAATCCCAGCTCTTTTGACCTCCAGAATATCATATTCCAAGCCCTTCAATCACTCAATGTGGAAGCTGCCAGGTCCTGAGTTATCCTGATTGTGTTTCTACAATATTGAAATTGTTTCTTCCTGGCTGCTTGTAATATTTTCTCCTTGATCTGGGAGTTCTGGAACCTGGTTATAATATTCCTAGGAGTTTTCTTTTTGGGATCTTTTTCAGGTTATCGGTGGACTCTTTCAACCTCTATTTTGCCCTCTGGTCAAACACTTTTAAGAAACAAAGTTTCCCTAGCTTTGGGGAAATGTCAGCCTTGGAAGTAGGCCCTTGGGAGAGAGAGGGAAATCAAATATGGTGGTGATGGCGGTAGTAAAGATGGAGATTTCTGGGCATGATTCCCAGTCCAAATGGATCACATCAGCATAGGACCCACCTTAATATTCCTTATGGAAAGTTATGCATGACTTTTTACATATTGCCTTGCTTTCAGAGTCCATGTGTCCACCCCTCATGGCAGAGTCTTTACTGTTTTTACCTTAGCCAGCTCCTCCTTTTCCCACAAGTCCAGAGCTGGGAGCTTCAGAGTCAAAGTCAAGCCTTTTGCCAAGCTCTAGATCAGAGGAAAACTCCTTGGGGTTGAGGGGAGCCAAGGAGAAGAATGCTGGGAAATTTCTGTGTGTACTAGTAGGCATCTATATCTAATTTCCTGTTCTCCTTGGGGTAACTGGAAGAAGGAATGGCTGAGACAGGGCTATATTCCTCCCTAGAATCAGAAGTTTTTCAGTCTCTTAAAAAAATCAGCTACTAGATACTTGAAATACATACACATATGTAGATACATATATACACACATGTATATATACATAGATGCATATGTATTTCTACATATACATCTCTCAAGCATTAAAATAAACATCAGCATTTAGAACATGAATGATTAACTCAGAGTCCCAAGTAATCATCCTGGAGTGCCATTCACAGCAGATATACATTAGCAGTATACACCATGTAAAGTATCATTTGGCATACTGCTTCAGTGACTACAGACTTAAATTACATGCGGTACATATTACACACACATATCAGAGCAATACAGGCATATACAGAGAATCCAAGCCAATAAGCATAACAGCAAAGCAATAAAAACAAAGCATGAATAAACATCAGCATAGACACAAACAGAAAGACTGCATAGTTAGCAGACAAAAGTACTGACAACACATGCATGATATTAGCACAGAAGCAGGTAAACAAGAACAAAAAATTAATAAAATAAGTGTATATAAATCATGCAGTAATTAGCATGTTCATTAATGAAAATTTGCAATCATGCACAAGGTCTAAATTCCATGGTTAGACATTAGTATTACCATCTGGCTATGTGTATAAGGACTCCTCCAGCTGTCCCTATAACATCCTAAGTTAGTCTGATCACTCACAAGTCAAATAGATTGAGCTCTTTCATGCTGATCATACCTGAACTAGCTGATGGTATGAGCTGTATATTGTCCTCATTAGAAATATAGTTCTGTCTTTCAAAACCCAAATTTAAAAAAAAAATCAATTTTCTTTTTTTTCAATTAACAAGCATTTGTTTTCTCTCCCTTTTACATTGTCTCCACCAGAAAAAAGAAATTTAAAAACTGCTTGTAACAAATATGTATAGTCAAGCAAAACAAATTCCCATATTAATCCTGCCCCAAAATGTGTCTCATTCTACATATTTGTCTATCATTTCCCTGTTAGGAGATGGGTAGCAATCTATTTTTTGGTTCTCTGGAATCTTGATTGAACATTGTGTTGGTCAAAGTTCTTAAGCCTTTCAAAGTTGTTTATTTTTTATAATGTTAAAGGATAAATGGCTCTCTTCATTCTGATTACTGCACCTTGTATTTGTTCCTACCAGTCTTCCCCATGCTAAACTTGATCTTGTGGGGGCCTCAGGCTTGTTTTCAATGTTACCGCCACAGGGGTATCTATGTCCTAGGTGACTGAAGTTCTAGGCAGCAAAGCATTGCCTCTGGGTTCAGGCTTCTCTCCTCATCTGTGCTAACTGTTGGGTTAGATGTAGGGGTGGGCAACCTGTGGCCTTGAGGCCGCATGTGGTCTTCTAGATCTGTGCTTAAGAATCTAGAAGACCACATGTGGCCTCAAGGCTCCAGGGTCCCCACCCCTGGCAGCATGCAAAGCCTTCTTCACTTGAAATAACCTGTTTCTGAGCCATTGTCTGGTTCAGCAGTCTTTGTACAATTGGTAGACAGAATACATGTCCTTTCCCCTTTGGTCTTGCTATAGATTTTTGAGAAGGATACATGGGGTGTTCAGGGAGAACCATCATCTCTGGTGTAAGGGCTTACCCAGCCCCTTTCAGCGCTACGTGTCCACCTTGGTTGCCCACCTGGCACTCACCTCTCACCTGGGACTTCGAGAATCTGTAACATGCACAGTAGCCACACCCTGGTAAGCCATTTAGGCAGACTCGCTAAACCAGGTTGAGGGTAACTGAGGAGTCTCCAGCCTGTAGGTGAGTGAGTTGGGGGAAAGGGTGTCTACCTAAGCATGTGAAAATGTTCCCCAGAGGAGCAGGCAGATGAGAAGTATTTGTTCCACTGGCCATGAAAATGGCTGCAGCAGGCCCTGGGGAGGGAGGGCTTAGAGTTTGGTCAGGCATTGAAGACTTCAAAGTCTTCCCCTGCATTCTGGGTCATGGCCAGTCATCTTGACTTTTGTCCTGCTACTGGACTTTGATGATTCAGGAAATGAGAGTCAAGCTAATGACTTTGCACCACTCTACTTCACTTAAATCCATTTCATAAAGAGGTCAAGACATCCCCCATGATGTCATTAGTCCTTCACAAAAGCAAACAACAACAGATTATTGAGAGATGAAAGGAGTGTCTTTTCTCTTTAGTCTAGAAACACCACAATCAGATTATTCCTAGGTCCAAATAAAGACAAGACAAGACAAGACACAACAACTGATAGGCAGTTTCCTTTACTAGAGTACACTGAGCTAAGTGTCCATCAGTATTCACTCGCTCATCAGTGAGTCCCGCTAGTTCTTCTATGGGCAATAAATAGTTGTGTTGAATTGTTTTTAAGGTGCTCCTGCCAATCTTTGGGCGGTATTCTGTAAATAGCTAAGTTCCCTGTTCTCTCAACAACCAGTATGGAGCAACTTTTGATTGATCTACTAACTTTTGTGTCTCATGAACACCAAGGTTTTCCTCCAAAACTCTGTCTGAATTTGAAGGTCTACTATCGTTTCTTTCTGTCAGAGTCTATCTGCATTGAAGTTATGACTAGGAGGTAAGTTTCTTTCAGTTTCTTCCTCAGCCAAGGTTGTGACGATCTACTGCTGGTGGTTCTTGCTCAAATGTCAGCAAATTTGATGTCATTCCTTTTGGAATTGTATGCATGTGTTAGAAATGCCACATGTCGACACCATGAAGATTTTTATTCTGTTCCCTGCATTCCCAAAATACTCAGAGGTATGCGGTTGAAATACTCAGGCTATGGGTTTCCTTGGGGACATTGAGGAATAGTTCTAGATTTCTTGATGCCAACCAAAGCTAACATCTCCTAGAGTAGTGTGTTTTTAAAGCATCTCCCTTGGTTAGAATGGATCTTTGCCAGAAATACATATCCTGAGAGGGAAGAAAGGAAGGAAACAAACATTTATTAAACATTTGCTATGTGCCAGATGTTGTGCTAAGCTCTGGGGATGCAAATACAAACAAAAAGAAAGATAGTTCACGACCCTGAGGAACTTACATTCGAATAAGAGGAGACCATACACAAAAGGGGGCTAAAAATGGGGGTGGGAGGGAAAAGTGGGAGAAGGGTTGGAGTACCTGGTGTGCAAACATGGTTTTGATATCCAGAACCAGGAATGGGACTGGAAAGTGAATGAAGGTCAGAAAAATACTTTTTGGCCAACATATTAGCAACTTTGGATTCTTTTTGGTTCCTGGATAAGTATGTCTGTACATATTTTGAGAAATGGTAAATCACTACCAATACATCCCTTATATTCTTGTAATCTCCTTCCAAACATAAGAAGTCAATGAAGACAATTTCTAAAGTTTTGCTTGTGTTTATATTCCAGATATGCAATACAAATTGGTAACACTTTTCTTTTCATGCAATGAGCTAGTAAGAAATAGATTTTACTGACCTAAGATGGCTGGTCTTAGTGACCTTGGCAATCTATTTCTTACTAGCCCTAGGATTCTCCCTTGACTCATATGTCTATTGTGTAACGCTTTCATGGTCCTTGGATTCTATGAACTAGATAGCATCAACTGCTGCCCGGTACCATGTGTGGAATCAGTGACAGTCCAATACAATACAATACTGCATTGTACATCCCCAACATCTGCTACTGTCTCAACAGAAGGACACCTTCTGGGGACTGTAACACAAATCTTTTAGCATCATGTATTACTTTTTGGCTTATATTACTTCTCAAAGTCCTTCATTAGCCACGAGCTCTCTTCATAGACAAGTCAAATCAACAAATGTTCATTAAGTAATTACTATGTGTTTTAGACTGCGCTAAGCACTGTGGATACAAATACAAACAAAAAAGACAAAAAAGAAAGACCCTCCTTTCCCTCAAGGAGCTTACATTCTAATGGGGGAAGACCTCATAAAAGGGAGTTTAAAAGGGGTTGCTGCAAGGAGATGAAGCATGTTGTCCATTGAGTCAGAAGTAGAGTCAGAAGAGGCTTGGAAGATGGTTTTCCTAGGCCCTTTCTCAAAATGGAGCCTCTAGGCAGGGCCAGTGGGGAGAGGGGACTATAGTGACAGAGCCATGTTCAGGGTGATAAGGGCATGATGATGGAGAAGTGCCAGGATGAGAAGGCAGCTGAGATATGATGGCAAAATTCAGAGAGTCAGAGGCAATCCTCTCTCTCTCTTTTTTTGTTTGTATATTCGGTTATGTCCAAATTCCAAGTATCTTTTTCCATCCTCTCAAAGACAATAATTCCCTCTGATTTTGGGAAATCTGACTGGGATTCATACTCCGAATCCTTGCCCTAGGTAGGATGCTTAGATCTGTATTATCTGAGCGACTCACAAGGTCCAAATATTTCAGCCAGCTGGGCATGGCTCTTTATTCTCTTTAGTTTCAAGATAATACCATCCTTGGTGGAAAGCTGTAAGATGCACCTCCCACTGGACAGATAGCGCTGGTTCTGGAACACAGTAACTCTTCAACTTCAGTAGCAGCTGCCAAACAGTTCATCTCTCAGGATGATTGTTCAGTGACCTATGTTCAGGGAAAGAAATACAAATAAAAAAAGAGGCCACCAGGGACTTGATGTCATCTGAGGCAAAAAGAGTTGTTAGATCAGCGAAGCAAGGTTCACTGAACTTCTGGCATGCTGTCTGGTGGAGGTCCCAAACTCTACGCTCTCCTTGCCATTTGCTTATACATCCTTCACTCCTTCATTAGATATCACTATAGATAGAGTCAGTGTTAAGTGGACTTCTGGACAGCATGTATAGATCCACATTAATCTTCCTGGGAAGGTGGGGGAATGCATGTTGACTTCATAATTGGTTTCCATCTTGGGCAAGCAACACTGACTTGGCACTGGTCAAAATAGAAATCAGTAAATTATTATCAATCCATTCTGGCTACATTGTAAGCTTCTCAAAAGTAGGGGCTGTTTTACTTTTGTCACTAAATCCCCAGTGATTAGTGCAAAATACCCACTTAATAAATGCTGGTTGATTGATTAATTGATTAGATATCTGGGATAGGATTCAGAAAGGAAGGAATAGTTATCATTGTAGGGCTGGCTCTTTCCCCAGGACATATTGTCTTTTGGGTATGCCGTCTTCTCTTTTCACCTTCCCCCCAAACTTCTAGTATGAATGTTCCTGGCTTCTCACTATTACAAGTCAGACCAATTGAACCCTCAGGCACTCAGCATGAGTTTAGGAGCACTGTTTCCTGGTTAAGGACTGTAGGACTCATGGCCACTCAGAACATTTACTCTTGTGCTTTTGGGAACTTTGCTTAGGAACCAGAGATAGGAATGTTTGCTCCATATTAAGAACAGCTTACATTGGAAAGGATCAGAAATTTGTAAGTTCCTTAAAAGTAGGGACTATTTTCCATTTGTCTTTGTATTTCCAGTACCAAAGACATTACTTGGCACATAGTAGTTACTTGGTTGGTGAATGAAGAAACACCTCCAAATTTATTGATCCCATGTCTTCTTTCTCTCCATGTTTCCCTTTCTCTTCTTTTGGGTACCAGTGGATATTGTTGGATTCAGTGAGGTCGACTGACCCCAATTAAAGCATGAAGCCAAACTAACATGTGACCTTTCCCAGGCTAACCTGCTAGTGATGAACAGTGTAAGAGACAGAATAGAGGGGTTGGATCCCGGGTCAGGAAGACCTGAGTTCAAATTTGGCCTCAGACACTTGCTAGCTATGTGTGTTCTTTCTACTAAACTATACCTGTCCCCATCTTTTCCTCCTGAAAATTTGTTTTCACTGTGTTTTAAAAGTACATTCAGTATAGAGCTAGAAAAAATGGTAATAAAATTCATCTGGAAGAGCTAAAGGTCAAGGATATCAAGGGAATCAGTGAAAAAAAAATGTGAAGGAAGGCAGTCTAGTTATACCAGATCTCAAGCTGTATTATAAAGGAGTAATTATCAAAACACTCTGGTACTGGCTAGGAAACAGAGTGGTTGATCAGTGGAATAGATTAGGTGCACATTACATTATAGTAAATGACCATAGTAATCTGATATAAGATAAACCCAAAGATCCAAGATTTTGGAACAGAAATTCATTATTTCACAAAAACTGCTGAAAAAACTGGAAAAGAGTATGGATGAAACTAGGTATAAACCAATTATCTCACACCATATACCAAGATAAGGTGAAAATTGATACATGATTTACACATAAAGGGTGATACCATAAGCAAATTAGGAGAGCATGGGATAGTTTATCAGATTTATGGATAAGGGAAGAATTTATGACCAAACAAAACATAGAGAGCATTACAAATATAAAAGAGATAATTTTTATTATATAAAATTAAAAAGTTTTAACATAAACAAAACCAATGTAACCAGAGTTATAGGGAAAACAGAAAACTGGGGAAAATTTTGCAATGAGTATCTTTGATAAAGGCCTAATTTCTCAAATATAGAGAGAACAAAGTCTAATTTATAAAAATAGAAGTCATTCTCCAATTGATAAATGGTCAAAGGATATGAACACAGTTTTTAGATAAAGAAATCAAAGCAATCTATAGTTATATGAAAAAAATGCTCCAAATCACCATTGATTAGAGAAACACAAATTAAAACAACTCTGAGGTACTACCTCATACCTTTCAGACTGGCTAGCTTGGCAAAAAAGGAAAATGATGGATATTGAAGGGGATGTAAGAAAACTGGGACATTAATGCACTGTTGGTGGAGTTGTGAACTGATCCAACTATTCTAGAGAGCAATTTAAAACTATGCCCAAAGGGCTATAAAAGTGTACATACCCTTTAATCCAACAATACCATTGCTAGGTCTATATCCCTAAGACATAAAAAGGGGGAGGGAAAGGACCTGTTTGTACAAAAATATTTATAAGTAGTTCTTTTTGTGGTGGCTAAGAATTGGAAATTGAAGGGATGCCCATCAATTGGGGAGTAGCTAAATAAATTGTGGTATATGATTGTAATGGAATATTATTGTGCTCTAAGAAATGACAAGCAGGATGGTTCAAAAAAACCTGGAAAGACTTGTGTGAACTGATCCAGGAGAACATTATACATAGTAACAGCAATATCGTTCCATGAAAAACTGTGAATGACTTAGCAGTTCTCAGCAATACAATGATCCAAGAAAGTCCCAAATGACTAATGATGAAATATACTATCCACCTCCAGAGAAAGAGCTGGTATTATTTGAATACAAACTGAAGCATGCTATTTTTCACTTTCTTTCTTTCATTCTTTTTCTTTTATTTGAGTCTTCTTGTACAAGATGACTAATATGATTACAAATATATTCCCTATATCTAATTGCTTACCATATCAGGGAGAGAAGAGAGGAAGGAGGGAGGGATAGAATTTGCAATTCAAAACTTTTTAAAAAATATTAAAAATTAACATGTAATTGGAGGAGGGGGGTGGAGCCAAGATGGTGACATAGAAGCAGGAAACCTCTATATGCCCCCTCCATAACCACCTCAAATACCTATAAAAATGATTCTCAACAAACTTTAGGGCTACAGAACCCACAAAGTGACAGAGAGAAACAAACCTTTCACTGAAGACAGCCCCGCAGGCCATCAGCAAGGGTCCATTGCAGTGTGCTGGGAGCCGAACCCAGCCCTGGGTGAGTCCACGGTTTTAGCCCCAGGGTGGCCGGACCAGCTGTGGCAAAACGGACTTAGGGAGAGTGGATCACCAGCAGCTGTGGTGGTTTCCAGAATTATCAATGCATAAATGCCAAAGACAAACTGAGAGGTCAGTGGACTTTAGAAACAGGGCATCCAAGGGTGCAATCTGGCCTCTGCCCCCCAGAGGGAGAAATCGCTGAGGCATGGTAGCCGCCATCACATGCCTATTTCAGAGCTCCTGGCCTGAGGATTGTAGGGGGACCAAGCACCATTCTGAGGGGTAATTGCTCTTGCTTTAACCTGCTTGGATCTGGATTGCTGTCTAGGGTGGAGGTCTTGGGGTGTGTGACCAGTGTGCCAGAGCCAGTGGAGGCTTCTGAGAGGGCACTCAACTAATAGCTCTGCCAGCTGAGAAAACCCCAGATATTTGGGACAAAGCTCTCCTCTCTGAAAGCAGAGTTCTACTGTGTCAAAAAGCTCAAAAGTCAAATAATTGAGTGGCAACATGAGCAAGCAAAGGAAGCAAAGTAAGCTCTCAGCAATCCAACTTTAAATTCCTTTTTTGGGAACAAAAAGGATCAAAGCATGGAACAGGAGGAAGACAACAAAGTCAGAACTCCTGTACCAAAAGCTTCCAAGAAAAACAAACTGGTTACAGGCCACAGAGAAGCTTAAGAAGGATTTTGAAAACCAAATAAGAGAAGTGGAGGAAAAATTGGGAAGAGAAATGAGAATGATGCAAGAAAATCATGAAAAGAGAGTCAACCTGACTGAAGAAATTTAAATTATTATTATTTTTTAAAAATTTTCTTTACTCATTTCTTTTTTTTTCTTTTTTGAGGGCAATTGGGGTTAAGTGACTTGCCCAAGGTCACATGGCTAGTTTTTGTGTTAAGTGTCTAAGGCCGGTTTTGAACTCAAGTCCTTCTGACTCTAGGGCTGGTGTTCTGTTCACTGCGCCACCTAGCCACCCCTTAAATTATTTTTTAAACAACCTGACTGAAGAAAATAACACCTTAAAAAATAGACAACTCAAATGGCAAAAGAGGCTCAAAAAGCCAATGAGGAGAAGAATGCCTTAAAGAGTCAAATTTGCCAGATGGAAAAAGAATCACAAAAGCTCACTGAAGAGAATCATTCCTTCAGTATTAGATTGGAGCAAATGGAAGCTAGTGGCTTTATGAGAAATCAAGATACTATTAAACAGATCCAAACAAATGAAAAAATAGAAGGAAATGTGAAATATCTCATTGAAAAAAAAAACCATTGACCTGGAAAATAGATCCAGGAGAGATAATTTTAAAATTATTGGTCTACCTGAAAGCCATGATCAAAAAAAGAACCTAAAAATCACCCTTCAAGAAATTCTCAAGGAAAATTGCCCTGATGTTTTAGAATCAGAGGGCAAAATAGAGGTTAAAAGAATCCACCCATTACCTCCTGAAAAAGATCCCAAAAAGAAAACTCCTAGGAATGTTATAGCCAGGTTCTGGAATTCCCAGATCAAGGAGAAAATATTACAAGCAGCCAAGAAGAAACAATTAGAATACTGTGGAAACACAATCAAGATAATCCAGGATCTGGCAGCTTCTACATGGAGGGATCGAAGTGCTTAGAATATGATATTCCAGAGGTCAAAGGAGCTGGAACTAGAACCAAGAATCACATACCCAGCAAAACTGAGTATCATGTTTCAGGGGAAAATATAGTTATTCATGAAATAGAGAACTTTCAAGCATTCTTGATGAAAAAACCAGAGTTGAATAGAAAATTTGACATTCAGATACAAGAAACAAGAGAAGCATGAGAAGGTAAACAGGGAAAAGAAATCATAAGGAACTTATCAAAGTTGAACTATTTTCATTCCTACGCAGAAAAATGATAATTGTAACTTATGAAACTTTTCTCAGTATGACAATAGTTGAAGGGAATATAAATGTGTGTATATATATATATGTATACATACATATATATGTCTATATAGGAGGGTATATGGGCATATCAATACATATGTGAGTGTGTGTATATATGTCTACAGGTATACATAGACAGAGGGCACAGGATCAATTGAATAAGAAGGATGATACTAAAAAGGTGAAATTGAGAGGTGAGAGAGGAATATAATGAGAGGAGATGGGGAGAGACAGAATGGGGTAAATTATTTCACACAAAAGAGGTAAGGGAAAACTGTTACAATGTAGGGAAAGAACAGGAAGGCAAAAGGGAATGAGTCAACCTTATTCTGACTGAATTTAGCTTAGGGAGGGAATCTCATACACACTAAATAGGGTATCTCACCCTATAGTAGATTAGGGGGGAAGAGGATGAGAGGGGGGATGATGGAGGGGAAGGCAGGTTGAGGGGGAGGGAAGTTGGAAGCACACACTTTTGAAAAGGGACAGGATCAAAGTAAAGAATAGAACAAGTTGGGGTTGGTATAGGATGGAGGGAAATATAGTCAGTCTTTTACAATATATCCACTATGGAAATGTTTTGTATAGCTACATATGTACAACCTATATTGAATTGCTTATCTTCCCAGTGAGGGTGGGTGATGAGGGAGGAAGGGAAAGAATCTGGAATTCAAAGTTTTAAAATCAAATGTTTTTTTAAATTATTATTATTAATTATTTTACATGCAACTGGAAAATATGATATGCAGGCACTGGGGTATAGAGATCTATCTTGCCCTACTGGAAAGTCAGAGGGGGAACGGGGTAGGGTATAGGAGAGAGCAGATTGGGGGAGGGGGTATACAGTGGGATCGCTGCTTTGGGGTAGTGGGTAGGGGAAAGATGGGGAGAAAATTTGTAACTCAAAATTTTGTGGAAATGAATGATGTAAACTAAAAATAAACATAAAATTTATTTTAAAAAATAAAATAAAGTTCAGACACATACAAAAAAATCCATGTAATTGTAGGAAAATAAAATACATGCATTTTTTTTTAAAGAAAGCAACTTTAAAAAGTACATTTGGTTTCTCTTCACTTTTTGTTGAACATACCACTTCGGATTTGCCATTTCTTCCACAGGTTTCCAGTGAGAGTGTGTGTTTGGATGGAGGTGGAGGGGTAAGGGTGGGTTTCTTTTGACTTCCTCCTTCCCCTTTCTCAGCAGCAGCTATGGTGATAATTACATGCCTATGGCAGCAAGAACATGTACTTGTGAGCCTAAGATTCTATGTCAGGTTCTTTCTGCTTCCTTTCATGAACACAGGTGACATTGATAACCTGAGATGACTATCCCCAGGTCTTGTAAGCTTGAGAGGTCTGGGGACTGAGTGAGTACCCAGAGTGAGATGTTTCCTGAAGCTATTGGCTTCTTGAAGAAGAAGATGACCACTACCAGGAAGATGAGTCATACATCATACAGCTGGCCAAAAGATACGGATGTTGAGAAACTAAGAGATGTCTTCACTAACTCATTGGAAATACTTTGGCTTTCAAGACTGGTATTATAGAAAGAGAGCTTGGTATCTACTGGCTTTAAGAATAGAATGATGACCCAGGTAGATATGATGACTTCAGTCACTTTTACCCTTGAACTGATGCCCTTTGATAGATTCTGTTTAGTAGAAATGCTAAGTCTTAAGGACTATATTAATTTAGTTTCACATTTCTGGATTTAAAATTGTAGATAATTCAGCCAGAAATATTGATACCTACAATAGTCAGTTGGAAATAACTGTAGAATTCTGTATTCTAGTATTATGTTATACTCTTGTACTATATAATAAAACAAACAAAAATTAACTAAAGAAGAGTTTCATGAAGTCTCTAATGTTGGAGGCTGTCAAGATTAAGGACAGCTTGGCACATAGCACATGCTTAATAAATGATTGATTGATGAGGGACCAATTAACATCTCTACATGTAGTGTATATCAGTGTGCCTGTCTGCTCACAGCCCCTCCAACATTGGTTATTTCTATTTTTATATTTAATCAATGATATCTGACATAGTAAGCACTTAATGTTGATTGATTGGTATTTTGTCTCCAAATGTTCAGTCTTAAAAGGGTCCTTTCACATTGTTCTTTCCTAGGGCCTGCTTTTTTGCAGAGTAGGGACAGAGTATGATTTAAGGGATACTAGGAATCACCTCTCTCCCATATCTCTCCAAACATTTGTCAAGTATCTGGAATTCTACAATTAGGAATTAATTGCTTAGTGTTTTGAAGGCTTTTCAGTTGAGTCCTTCATGAAAATTCAGGTAACCTTAGAAGGGATAATATCTTAAGATTATTTTAATTAATTAATATCTTAGAGCCAGGAGACAAGGAAGGCCAGCACCTATTTCAGGTACAATATGCAAGGAATGGAGGATATGTATTAGAGAAGACACTTTCTAATGTCTGCCTGCTTTCAGGGAGCTTAGAGCTTAGTAGGAAAGACTTTGAGTACAACAGACATAAAATACCCTTAACTGGACTGTTAGATCAAAGTATCTCCTTTGATCATTCCAACAACCTACTGAAGTAGGCAGGGAAAATACTATTATTAACATTTTAAACATAAGGAACCTTAGGTAGACAAAACCAAGGTCACACAGCTAGTATCAGACACTAGGGTTAATGGGGAGTTGGACTCGGATCTTCTTATACCAAATCCAGCCCTTTACAAGAAGGCAATAGAGAAAACAAACATTTATTATTGCTTACAATGTGCCAGGTACTGTGCTAAAAACTGGGGCCACAAATAAAAAGAAAGATAGTCTTTGCCCTCAAAGACCTTATAGTCTAGGTTAGGGGTGGAGGAAAGACAAAACACAAAAGAGAACCAGAAAGGGAAGAGCAGTGGAGGAGAGAAAAGGTAACTGACAAGGGTATGATGGTGAAATCTGTAGAATCTGAAGTGCAGCCAAGGGTAGCCAGGAGGGTAGAAGAATGGCTGGCCTGGGACCTTTCCCAAATGGAGACCCTGGAAGGACCTTCCTCCCATGGACAACAGCAGAGGAATGTTCCAGAGTGAAAAGACCCAAATCACTGAGGGAAGTTCCCAGGTAAGAATGTTGGTGGCCAAGTCAAGAGGAAGTCATTTCAACAGGAAAAAAAACAACTCTGGCAATAAAAAAGAGCAGGGAACCCAAAGGAAAAAGCAAAGTACTCCTGTACCTTAAGTGGAACTGAAATTGATTATCTTGACAATTTAGTTCTAAGTCCAATTTTCAAGATTCTGCCAAGCCATTGTCTTGCCTGTGCATCTTAAACCATAAACTGACAACAGGAACTGTGGGACTCTCCATAGAGGGGACCTCCAAGGTCACTTTTTGTTCCAGATCTAGGACCTTCTTACTCCATGCATATTAAATAATAACAAGGAAAAATGCACCCAATTTACCACTAGATGTCCCTGTTATACCCATCCCACAGAATTTTGCTGGATGTTCTACCCTTCTAAATCATAGCATGGCAGTTACGACAATGAGCGGGCAGAGGTTCACCCACACTTACCGATCTGAATCTGGTTGAGTTCCTCACAAGTCTAGTGAACCTTGGAAGAAGGCACAAAAAATCTCCTTTCTTTAGTTCATCCTGGAATAATTGGGGGGTGACCACTTGGTGACAGAAGTCTATCTGATTGCCATTGCATACAAGGAACCCAATAATGTAAGCTTAGTTTGATGACTTGGCACAGTCAGCTCTTCATAAATGTGGTGGTAGGAAATGAACAAATATATATAGCACCTATTATGTGCTGGGTGCTATGTTTTACAAGTATCTCATTTGGTTCTCACAACAAACCTGGGAGATAGATGCTATTATTTTAGCTATTATTATTTAGAGGAAATTTTGCATTTTATAGGAGGTTTTTTTTAATATTTTACAGTTGAAGACACTGAGGCAGAGGTTAAATGACTTTTTCAAGGTCACATAGCTAAGAAGTATCTGAGGCTGGACTTGAAATCAAGATCTCCCTGACTCCAGACCAAGTACTCTATCCATTGTACCACCTGATTGCCTCTAATGTGATTAGTCACAGCTCACATTTATGTAAGATGCAGTCTCTTTCCACTCTGCCATGCTGCTTCATTTAAAGCCTCAAGGGCATCCTATTCTAGGATGCTCAGTCACATGACAATGGAAGCCTTCAGAAGAGGCATGACTGATACCATGGAGATATTGTCAGGAAAAAAATGTGGGCCTATGATTACTCCTAAACCTCCTCTGATTTGGGGGACTCTCTGTGATCCATAAGACTCATACATGGCAGGCTATTTCTGTTCTAGATACATCCTGCCCCAATTGTTGTCTTGTCTAACCATGATAGACCATAAATTGTCAAGAGAAAGTGTGGGACTGTCCATAGAAGGGATCTCTAAATTTCCTGCCAGATCCTATGACCTAGGATCTAGAATCATATCTAGGGACTCCACATATTTTAAATTTTTGTTGCTGTTCAGTCATTTTTTAGTTATGTCCGACTCTTTGTGACCCAATTTGGGGTTTCCTTGGTAAAGACACTGGAGTGGTTTGCCATTTCCTTCTACAGCTCATTTGACAGATGAGGAAACTGAGGCAAACAGGGTTAAGTGACTTGCCAGGGTCACACAACTAGTAAGTGTCTCAGGCCAGATTTGAACTCAGGAAAATGAGTCTTTCTGACTTCAGTCCTGACACGCTATTCACTGTGCTACCTCCCTGGCAATAGGGAAAATAAACTACTTAATACTTCTGGGATGTTCCATAGCTGGAAATTTCCAGTGGTTAAACTTTCCCATGCCTGGACAAGAATTTGCTCCCCATAAAACCCCTGATCCTTTCCAGTGTTTTGCATTGTCCTGGTGGTGTTCCTTCCCTGGCACTGGTATGGAGGTGTTGGCAGTCGCCCTGATGTAGAGGCATTGGGGGCTTCCTTTGTCCTTCTTTTGTTGCATCTTTGTGGTCCATGAGACCTGCACATGACAATTCATGGTCTGACTTGGATAGATAAGACAGTGGTTGGAACAGGATGTGTCTAGAACGGAAGCAGCCTGCCATGAGCAAGTCTTATGGATATATAAGATATATATAAGTCTTATGGGAGATCCAAAAACAGAAGAGATTTGAGGGTGATAAGAGGTTTACGTTTTCTTTCCTGACGACATTCCCACGGTATTAGCTGTGTTTTTTCTGAAAGACTTCTACTGTCATGTGACCAAACACACTAGGGTGTGGCACCCTTGAGACTTTTAAGTTCTTTTGTTCTTACGGTATACAGCTGCAATGCTCCAATATTTCAAGACTACATGATTCTACCAACATGGCCAATCCTTCTATTGATACAGATTGAAGGTACTTTATGACTCAAATGATAGTCTTTTAGTACTGCTGAAAAATTCATCACCCTTCCTCTAACCTGGTGATGAAACTCTCTGGACTTAGTTATACTTATTCTTGGACAATAGAGGGAGAGTCCACTGCCAGGACCATTGCCAAAGCCTTTCCAGTTTGGTAGAATTTGTCAATGCAGACTGATCACACTGTACTCATGTAGCCTTTTAGAAACTAAACTGACTAATGTGGTCATCTCCACACCAGCTACCATGCTGATACTGCTCTTCTCCCTCTCTCTGTCCTCCTCCCTCCCCCCTTTCCAGTTTTGGAATCATAATCAAATCAGATCTTATTGCTCCTGTACAGGGTGTGTTGAATCTACCTCCTCATCCTGACTCCCTACATTACCACCACCCATAATTCTAACTCTGTGATTTTCCAAAATAAAATATTGATTCCTGACCATCATTATCCTATATAGGTTATCTCCCTATATTAGAATGTAAATTCTTTGAAGGCAAGAATTGTTTTTCCTTTTGTATTGTATCATAGCACTTAGCAGAGTATATGGCACATAGCATTTAATTTTTTTTCATTTTAAATGTATTTATTTATTTTTAGTTTTCAACATTCATTTCCACAAGATTTTGAGTTACAATTTTTCTCCCTACCCCCATCCCCAAATAGCAAGCCTACTGAATACCCCTTCCTCCAATCTGTTCTCCCTTATATCCTCCCCCATCACCTCCCTAACTTTCTAGTAGGGCAAGACGGACCTCTTTACCCCAGTGCCTGTATATCTTATTTCCCAGTTGCATGTAAAAAACAATTTTTTTTAAACTTTTGTTTTTAAAACTTTGTTTTCCAGATTTTTTTCCCCTTCTTCCCTCCTCACCCATCCCCATTGAGAAGATAAGCAATTCAATATAGGGTGTACCTGTGTAGTTACCCAAATCATTTCCATAGTAGTTATAGTGTGAAAAACTAACTATATTTCCCTCCATCCTATCCCGCCTCCACTTATTCTATTTTCTCCTTTGACCCTATCCCTTTTCAAAAATGTTTACTTCTAACTACCCTCTCCCTGAATCTGCCCTCCCTTCTATCATCACCCCTCTTGTCCCCTACCCCACTATTTTCCTATAGGGTAAGATATCCACTTGAGTGTGTATGTTATTCCCTCCTTAAGCCAAATTCAATGAGAATCAGGTTGTCCCATTCCCTTTCATCTTCCTGCTCTTCCCTTCCACTGTAACAGTTTTCTCTTGTCTCCTTTATATGAGATAATTCACCCTAATCTAGCTCTCCCTTTCTCCTCCCAATAAATTCCTCTCACCTCTTAATTTTATTTTTTAGATATCATCCCTTCATATTCAACTCATCCTGTGCCCTCTGTCTATGTATACAAGAACATACAAATGCCCACACTCACATATGTATTTATATACACATACACCCTCCTATATATACATATATGCATGTATACATACACACACACATATATATATAATATATATTCCCTTCAACTATCCTCATACTGAGAAAAATCTTATGAGTTACAATTATTGTTTTTCCATGTAGGAATGTAAATAGTTCAACTTTAATAACTTCCTTATGATTTCTTTTTCCCGTTTACCTTCTCATGCTTCTCTTGCTTCTTGTATTTGAAATTCAAAATTTTCTGTTCAGCTCTGGTTATTTCTTTTTTTTTCAAATACTTTATTAACTTCTGATTTACATCATTCATTTCCACCAGATTTTGAGTTACAAATTTTCTCCCCATTTTTCCCCTACCCACCACCCCAAAATAGCAGTCCCATAGGATATCCCCTCCTCCAATCTGCTGTCTCCCATATCTTCTCCCATACCCCCTTCGACTTTTCCAGTAGGGCATGGTGGATCTCTATGCCCCAGTGACTGTATATTTTATTTCCCAATTACATGTAAAATAGTACAGTAATATATATATGTTTAACATTTGATTTTAAGATTGTGAATTCCAGATTCATTCCCTTCCTCCCTTGTCACACACCCTTACTGGGAAGATAAGCAATTCAGTATAGGTTGTACATGTGTAGCTAATGCAAATCATTACCATAGTAGATATATTGTAAAAGACTGACTATATTTCCCTCCCTCCTATCCCACCTCCCACTTGTTCTATTCTCTACATTGATCCCGTCTCTTTTCAAAAGTGTGTGGTTCCAACTTCCCTCCCCTTCAGCCTTCCCTCCCTTCCATCATCCCCCCTCTCATCCCCTTCCCCCTACTCTCCTGTAGGGTGAGATACCCTATTTAGTGTGTATGTCATTCCTTCTCTGAGCCAAATTCAATAAGAATAAGGTTGACTCATTCCCTTTTGCCTTCCTGTTCTCCCCCTCCATTGTAACCATTTTTCCTTGCCTCTTCTATATGAGATAGTTTACTCCATTTTGTCTCTCCCCATCCCTTCTCACTATATTCCTCTATCACCTCTTAATTTCACCTTTAAAGTATCATCCTTTCCTATGAAATTGGTCCTGTGCCCTCTATCTATGTATACCTGTAAACATATATACACACATTCACATATGTATTCATACACCCATATGCCCTCCGATATAGACATGTATGTGTGTGTGTGTGTATATTTCTATTCCCTTCAACTATTTTCATACTGAGAAAAGTTTCAATTCATTAAAATTTCATCAAAAGTTACAATTATTGTTTTTCCATGTAGGAATGTTAATAGTTCAACTTTGATAAGTTCCTTATGATTTCTTTTCCCTGTTTACCTCCTCATGCTTCTCTTGCTTCTTGTATCTGAATGTCAAATTTTCTATTCAACTCTGGTTTTTTCATCAAGAATGCTTGAAACTCCTCATTCCAATAAGAATGACCATATTTTCCACTGAAACATGATACTCAGTTATGCTGGGTAGGTGACTCTTGGTTTTAATCCCAGCTCCTTTGACCTCTGGAATATCATATTCCAAGCCCTTCGATCCTTCAGTGTAGAAGCTGCCAGATCCTGAGTTATCCTGATTGTTTTTCCACAATATTCAAATTGTTTCTTCCTGACTGTTTGTAATATTTTCTCCTTGATCTGGGAACTCTGGAACCTGGCTATAATATTCCTAGGAGTTTTCTTTTTGGGATATTTTTCAGGAGATGATGGGTAGATTCTTTCAACCTCTATTTTGCCCTCTGGTTCTAAAACATCAGGGCAGTTTTCCTTGAGAATTTCTTGGAGGATGATTTCTAGGTTCTTTCTTTGATTGTGGCTTTCAGGTAGTCCAATAATTTTTAAATTTTCTCTCCTGGATCTATTTTCCAGTTCAGTGGTTTTTCCAATGAGATATTCCACATTGCCTTCTATTCTTTCATTTGTTTGGACCTGTTTAACAGCATCTTGATTTCTCATAAAGTCACTAGCTTCCCTTTGCTCCAGTCTAATTCTGAAGGAATTATTCTCCTCAGTTGAGCTTTTGAGATTCTTTTTCCATCTGGCAAATTCAGCTTTTTAAGGCATTCTTCTCCTCATTGTCTTTTTGAGCCTCTTTTGCCATTTGAGTTAGTCTATTTTTTAAGGTGTTATTTTCCTCAGTCAGGCTGTTGACTATCATTCCATAATTTTCTTGCATCATTCTCATTTCTCTTCCCAATTTTCCCCTACTTCTCTTATTTGGTTTTCACAATCCTTCTTAAGGTTCTCTATGGCCTGTAACCAGCTCGTATTTTTCTTGGAAATTTTTGGTGCAGGAGTTCTGACTTCACTGTCTTCCTACTGTTCCATGCTTTGATCCTTTTTGTCACCAAAATAGGAGTGTAAAGTTGCAATACTCTGTTTATTTTGCTTCCTTTGCTGACTCATGTCGCCAATCAGTCACTTGACCCCTGGGCTTTTTGCCACAGTAGGACTCTGCCACCAGACAGGGGAGCTTTCGTCCCAATGCTGGGGTTTTCTCAGCTGCCAGAGGTATTAGTTGGGTGCCCTCTCTGAAGCCTCTACAAGCTCTGGCAAGCTGGACACACACCCCAGGACCTTTACCCTAGACTGCAATCTGGATCCAAGCAGGTTAAAACAAGAGCGATTACTCCTCAGACAGGTGCTTGGTCCCCCTACACTCTGCAGGCCAGGAGCTGAAGCTGCCACAAGGTGGCAACTGCACTGAGGCTGCGCAGCGGCTTCTCACCCTAGGGGGGAAGAGGCCGATGCACTCCCACTTACTGGATCCCACAGTCCACACTGCACTGACCTCTCACTTTGTCCTTCGCATTTATGTGTTGATAATTCTGGAAACCACCACAGCTGCTGGTGATGTGGAGTCCCTCCAGCCTGTGGTTGGTCAGGCCCGCCCTGGGGCTAAAACCTCTGGCTTGGGCGGGGCTAGGGTCGGCTCCCAGAGCACTTTGCTGGCCGATTCCTGCAGGCCTTCTGGGATGTCCTCATCAGGAGGTTAGCTTCTCTGTGCCATTTTATGGGTTCTGAAGCTCCAAAGTTTGTTCAGAGCTGCCTTTTACATGAATTGGAGGAGGTAAGAGCCAGAGCCCTGCAGGAAGTCCTGTTTCTACTCTGCCATCTTGACTCCGCCCCCCCCCCCCCCCCCCCTTTTTTTTAAAAATTTTTTTTTAAACTACTCTTAATATGTTAATGAGATTTTCCCCTGTAGCATTATACTTAGTTTTGCAGGGTAGGTGGTTTTAGTCCTAGCTCCTTTGACCTCCAGAATATCATATTCCAAGCCCTCTGACCCCTTAATATAGAAGCTGCTAGGTCTTTTGTTATTCTGATTGTCTTTCTACAATACTCAAATTGTTTCTTCCTGACTACTTGCAGTATTTTCTCCTTGACCTGGGAACTCTGGAATTTGGCTATAATATTCCTAGAAGTTTTCTTCTTGGGATCTTTTTCAAGAGGTGATCAATGAATTCTTTCAATTTCTATTTTGCCCTCTGGTTCTAGAGTATCAGAGAAATTTTCTTGAGAATTTCTTGAAAGATGGTGTCTAGGTTCTTTTTTTGATCATGGCTTTCAGGTAGACCAATAATTTTAAAATTATCTCTCCTGGATTTATTTTCCAGGTCAGTGGTTTTTCCAATAAGATATTTCACATTGCCTTTTGTTTTTTCATTTGTTTGGATCTGTTTTATAGTATCTTGATTTCTCATAAAGTCATTAGCTTCAAATTGCTCCAATATAATTTTGAAGGAGTTATTCTCTTCAATGAATTTTTAAAATTCCTTTTCCATCTGACAAATTTGGCTTTTTAAGGCATTCTTCTCCTCATTGGCTTTTTGGGTCTCTTTTGCCATTTGAGTTAATCTATTTTTTTAAGGTGTTATTTTCTTCAGTCAGGTTGTTGACTCTCTTTTCTTGCATCATTCTCATTTCTCTCCCCAATTTTTCCTCCACTTCTCTTACTTGATTTTCAAAATCCTTCTTGAGTTGCTCCATGGCCTGTAACCAATTCATATTTTTCTTGAAGGCTTTTGATGTAGGAGTTCTGACTTTGCTGTCTTCCTCCCACTCCATGGTTTGATCCTTTTTGTCCCCCAAAAAGGATTTTATGGTCTGTTTGTGCTTCCTCTGTTTGCTCATATTGCCAGCCAATTACTTGACTTTTGAGCTCTTTGCCATGGTAGAACTCTGCTTCCAGAATGGAGAGAGCTTTGTCCCAAATCTCTGGGGTTTTCACAGCTGCCAGAGCTATTAGGAGGGTGCCCTCTCTACAGACCCCACAAGTTCTGACACACTGGCCACACACCCTAGGACCACCACCCAAGACTCTGATCCAGATCCAAGCAGGTCAAAGCAAGAGCAATTACTCTCTGAATGGTCACTTGGTCCCCCTATGATCTGCAGGCCAGGTCCAGAAGCAGCCACATGGCAGGAGCTGCACAACCACCATGCCTCAGTCACTTCTCACCCTGGGGGCAGGGGCTGGACATTACTCTTTCATCCCCCCCTGTTCCAACAGAGTTCCACACTGACCTTTTACTTTGTCTTTGGTGTTTATGGGTTGAGAAGTCTGGAAACTGCCACAGCTGCTGGTGATTCACTCTCCTGAAGTCCACTCCAGCTGCCACTGGTCGGGACCACCCTGGGACCCAAACCACATGGCTCATGCAGGACTGTGCTTGGCTCCCAGTGTGGTGTGTTAGACCCTTCCTGTCAGCCTGCCAGGCTGCCTTCAGCAGGGTATTTGTTTCTCTCTGTCTCTTTTGTGGGTTCTGTAGCTCTAAAGTTTTAGAGTCATTTTTTTACCTGTATTGGAAGAGATTAGAGTGGGAGCTCATGCCAAGTTTGTGCTTCTACTCTGCCATCTTGGCCCTGCCCCATGTTTGATAATTTTAAAAAAATTTACTTCTTTATATCACACTGTGATTTTAGAGTGATGGTATTTTGATATAGTCTCCAATGTATCTGTAAATCAAATGATAATGATGACTGTGATGATGACAATAGCTAATCTTTATATAAGCCTCTGCAGTTTGCAAAGTGCTTGACATTTTATTTTATTTCTTCCTCCCAATAGCCTTGTGAGGTAGGTGTTATTATCTCTATTTTACAGATAAGGAAACTAAGGCTTAGAGTTTGTGACTAGACTAGTATCGCACAATTAGTAAGTGTTTGAGGGTGAGTTTGAACTTAGGTCTTTTTGACTCCAGGTACAGCCTTTTTATCCATTTACCCACTTAACTAGCAGTGGATATCCAGATTTGTTTGACTATCTAGATTTTATCCATTCAAATAAAATCTGGATCCAGAAATTGGCCTGAACAAAAATCTTTGATAAAAAGCAATCCCAAATCACCTAGTAGTAAATCAACATAGCTGCTAAGAGCAGAATTACACCTCTGATAAATTGTGATCAGTTTGTTATGCTTGTCTTTGGACTGGGAATGGAGAGAACAAATATGCCTAATGGGAAGTTGATATATAAATAAGTAGATAAAGAATAAGAGAGATCCTAGAGCCCTAAGTTCAAGTCACCTGACCTTTTCCAGTATTCCTTAATCTTAGTATCTTCCCTCTCTTTATATAGATGTATCAAGCTATGTGTGTCTTCATACACATATCTACATACATACATATATGTATATACATACGTTTATATTATGTATATATGTGATTTGAACCAGCCTTCAGGTACACTCCACTCCTGACTGGGAACTTGTCATTCCTGAATTTTAAGGCCACAGTCCAGAAATCCTCGTTCTATTCTCATCCACTATCTTTTTCACAATCTGTTCACTGAGATCTTCCCCTCTCTTTTGAAGTCATTGTCTTTAATCAACAACAGTGATGAAAACACCACATGTATCCCTAAATTCTTCAGGTTTCTCCCCAATACTTCACAATCTCTGGCAATCCTTTCTAGTTTCTCTTTGCTGGTATCATTTATGATCACACAAGTTACCAGAAATGTGTATGTAGTAGTCATATGGTTCAACAAGCTTCAGAAGATTCTTTCATATCTTAGATAAATCTTGTCATCAACAACTAGCCACCTCAGTAATTCTCAGAAGAAAATCACCAACCTCTGACTCTTACCAAAGGATTTCTTATGTCCTGGTACCTATCTCTCTTCATTCCTTATAGGATGAACAGCTGCTTCTTCCTCAGGAGGCCTAGATTCTTCCTCTTTGGAATGAGCCTCATATGCCTTACTTGTCTTTAATTATTCAATAGTTCTTCCATTCTCCAGCCTCTTGATACAGGTCAGGGATCCCCTTCATGTCTTTGTATTTGCTTTCTTTGTTTTCACAATGAAGTCATTGTTCCTTTTTAAGGAACACTATTCTCTTTTATGACCTGGAGAACACAGAGGCCTTTCTCAGTTTTTATCTTTTGTTCTGGGAGGGAGAACAAGCTTCACTTTGAACAGAGATTAGTCATTCGACCATGACCTCACACACTTGATGCATTTCACTGCAGAAGTCTTCCTGGTCTTCATATGTGTAGAAATGTAAATCCTCAGTCTTTTGTCATTCTTTCTAATAGGTCCACCTTAGAACTGCTGTGGCAAGCCATTGCTTTGCTTATTGTAGGCTGGGCTAGATGACCTCTGAGGTTCTTTTTCAATTCTGTGGTTCTGTAATTATGTGGAATTGTCTGTTATGGGACACTGATTCAATAAATGAGACTGACCTATGTTCTACAGAGTAGTCCTGATATCTTTTCTGATAATAGTTCAGTCTAGAATATTAGCACAATCCATGTGATAGCACGAATCAAGCTCCTTGCAGGTCTTTGTATAGAAAGTTCATATTGATCAGTCCAATTGACAGTGACATTCAGAATAATTTTGGAACTTTCCATAGCGATGATCTGCCCTAATTGTTGAACTTGATCATAATATTTGATGTATTTTTTTTTAAATCCTGGATTCTTGATTGAATTATCTCTTCCCTTTAATCTTATAAAGGGATCACACATTACTGCCTTCAAGTTAGTTGCTACAGCTCTTCTGAACAATCCTCCTGGCTTCTTGTCTGGGCATTATGCAGCTTCCTAAATTGCCTGTGCACTTAGAAAAAGATCTCTGACCCTATGTTTTTGCACTACTCCATAGATCACTCCTGACTGATCCCCCTGGTGTCTTTTCATTGACTCACTTGACCTACCTTGTCCCCTCATCAGTAGCCTCCATGGACTCCAAAAGGTTGGGAACCACTGGTCAAAGTCACAAAGACCACAACTTCCAAACATAATGTGCAGTGTTTCTTATAACTGTTAGGGGGTACTGTTGTCACATTTAAAAGCATTACAGACTATCTTCTAAGAGTGCTGATGATGCTTATAAACTAATTTTGAAATTAGGTACTTGGATTGTTTATGGAATAATTTTTAAAAACATTGAATAATATCATAATAGGCTTAAGAGTAGATTTACTCAAGAATCCAGTTTTTTAAACTTTCATTAAGGACTATGAACTTGTTTAAATGCCGACTAATTGAGTATTGTGTGCCCAATGTAAATATTGGCATAAAAATTTGTGATAGAAAAAGTGAAAAGTTATCTTTTTATATTTTAAATACCAGCTCCCATCCAGGTAGAAGAGAGACAACCTTGTGCAGTGAATACAAAGGTAGATGTGACTCCTGATTGGCAGAGAGAATGATGAGCTCTATGTTGACCTATTTTAAGGTACTTACTTGATTTGGTTCTGGGCACTCTTGGAAGATAGACTTTAGAGACACATGTGGTGAGGAGAAACTCTAGGGACATGGTAGTATGGAAAATTTGTGCCCATATATAAGATATGTAAGATTCCGTGTCTGTGTGTGTGCGTGTGTTTATGGTTTAAATTAATAGATACAGTCCACAGGCGGCATAAATAGCTCTAATCTGAGGTCCGTCCCATCTCTTTAGAGAGTAGGAGGAGAGACAATGGCCATATCTGCTTTGCTGACATGCTACCTGGGGGAAGGGAAGACAAGATCTGAGACTGCTGAGACCTTCATTCTGAAAGAGGTTGTCAGGGTAGAATTATAGCTATCTTTTGTTGTTTAGTCATGATGGACCCTTTGTGACCCCATTTGGGGTTTTCTTGGCAAAGATACTGGAGTGGTTTGCTGTTTTATACTCCAGTAGATCCATTTTGTCAAGCAATCAGAGGTTAAGTGACTTGCCCAGGGTCACACAGCTAGGAAGCATGCTGGATTTGAATTCAGATCTTCATGACTGTAGGCCTGGCACTCTATCCTTTGCTCCACCTAGCTGCCCCATAGCAAAGAATATATAAGAGGTATACCTCTTCACTTGAGAGTGAGATAAGTCCTCACCAATCAATAAGAGAGGAAATTATTTCACACAGAGGAGTTTCATACTCAGGACTGTCTAGAATTTTAATATAGTCCAGGCATTTGATGGAACTGGCTTCCCATGTGTGTCTACCATCCTAAATCCTCTCCCTCTCTCTCTTTCTCTGTCTCTCTATCTCTCTCTGTCTCTGTTCTGTCTCTGTCTCTCTGTCTCTCCCTCCTCCCCCCTTTCTTGGGATTTCTCTCTTCTTATATGTCTGCAATGTCTGTTTCCCAAGAGTGCCTGGAATAAACTCGACTAAGTCCCTTACAGCAAGTATTCAGTGTTGTGCTCAGCATTCCCTCCACCAATCAGTACTGAAATCTTTTTGCATATCTGTAGCATAGGGTTGTCCCTCCCTCCACCTGATCTGGATGGGAGCCAGCTTATACATTTGTTATATAGATATATACAAAGGGATATAATAATGTTACATTTGCCACTGAAAAAGTACTAATAAATATAAGTTTTCATTGAATTAATAAATGACTTCAAGGAACAAGTCTTTAAACATTTGGAAACTAAATTTGCAATACAAAAGAATGCTAAAGAGTTCTTATTTATGAAGATAAATTGTGACAAGTATACTATACTTCACACAGCATTTTTCTTCCTCAAAAGTTCTATGAAAAATTGAATCATATTTTAAGCAAACTAGAGATCTCACGAAGAAATATTATAGAGGAAGACAGTAGAAGATTATGAGTAGTATTGCCTCATAATACAATGAGAACAGGGAACAAAAAAGTACGGTTACAGAAACCTTTGTGAGAGACCCAATTAAGCTAGATCATCCTGAGCACATTTAAGGACAAAACAGAAGGACAACAGACAAAACATGGAAAGAATCCATCAAGATTTCTACTACAAATTGCTTTCTCTGTCAAAGACAGTGGTATCATCATGTTTGGACTCAGGCATCATGATCTCAAAATGCTGCATAAAGAAACAGAAATGCAACTAAAAATAAAGGTGGGCAGAGCAGTTGGTCTATATCAAGCATAGACACAAGAGGCTAGTCAATCAGTCAGTCAAGCAATCAGCCGGCAGGCATTTATTAAACACTTACTATTGGCCAGGCTGTGTGCTAAGCACACAAAGAAGGGCCAAAATACTGTCCTCAACTCCCCAAGTAGATCACTCTCTGATGGAGGACACAGCGTGTAAAAAAAGTGTACATGTAAAATTGTTGGTGTTTGTCCTTCATTCTCAAAGAGGGAGGTGATGCCATGACATGCAGGTGAACTGGACTTAAGTGAGGAAGGGCTGTGCAAAGTCACCAGCCTTGTTTTCTTCTCCAGAACCATCTGGGTCCAGTGGGAAGATACAGATGAGGACAAGTGGATATGGCCCTGGATGCAACGGGAGACCTCGGCCTTTTTAAGCTAAGGTCTTTGACAAGGTCTGAGGCAATACCCAACCAGTGATTAAGGCTACTTAAGAAATGAAATAGAGAATGACTTCTTTTACTAGTCAAAAAAAGAACCAATCTGGGAGGGGAAGACCCTTAGGGTTTCTGGTCAATACAGAAACAATTGCTATTTATATTCACACTGAGTCAATCCGGAACCCAAAAAATGACCAAGTGAGACTTGATCTGGGGCCTATTGTTGGCCAGTCAATGAGAGCCAGAGTGATTTGGGTTTAAGGCAAAGTCCTTAAGAAAAAAAATGTAGACCATAAACCCCAAGATATCTTGCAGGGTTTCAGCTATCAAAATTTACATTCCTTTGGGCGGAACACTACAGGTAAGGGTGTGATACTCTATGTGGACAGAGGGAAGAGAAGGGAAGGGAAGGGAAAGAAAGAGAGAGAGAGAGAGAGAGAGAGAGAGAGAGAGAGAGAGAGA
>NW_027185764.1:62754677-62806082 GCF_028583685.1 Petaurus breviceps papuanus | reverse complement strand
GAAGGAAGGAAGGAAGGAAGGAAGGAAGGAAGGATGGAAGGGAAGGAGGGAGGAAAGAAGGAAGGAAGGAAGCAAGGAAGGAAGGAAGGAAGGAAGGAAGGAAGGAAGGAAGGAAGGAAGGAAGAAGGAGCTGTTTTGCCCAACTGGATAGTTCCAGTCGGTCCCCAGTGGGGCAGCTTCTACTACTACTCATATTTCTCATAAAGATTTTTTAGGGATGGGAAAATAAACTTGTGGGTTGTTTGCTATGTTTTCTCAGTTTCATTTTTTAAGTTGTGATAAAGTACATAAATTTCCCAAATGTTAGTATTTTCTCCTTTTTCAGGTATCTTGAGAATAAAGCCCTCAATACCCTCCATACTGTCACCTCTAGCTCCTTTCCATCTCCCACCCTCAAGCCCTGCCCTACATTGTGAATGCCTTCCCTTTGAGATCACCTTCCATTTACGCTCCATCCTGTATATAGTGGGAGACCTTGCATTCTCCACATTTGTCTTTCACTATGAGTGTCCTTGGTTTATACCCACAGACACTATGTATAACAGTGGGACAGTGCACTCCAGGTTTATGGGGGGAGAGTTTTGTGTTGTGCTGTTACATCACATCTTGGTAGATGACTGAGCTAATCACATTTACTGGCTGATTATGAAGGAGATGCATCCTGGTGGGATGTTTGTAAACCACTCTTTTGGAAGGGTGGTTGCAGGATAGTTACTCCACTCTGCATCTGCTGCTCTGCCTGGTTTCAACTCAGGGAACAAGATGCCTCTCCCAGGTTAATCTCACCAAGGAGATTCTACTCAAACCTCCACTGATAGGACCTTGCTCAGCCTCTTCTCTCTGCTCTGATTGGAGGGACGAAGGGGAGAATACCAAACTCCTCTCAAATGCCTGACTTTATAGAGGGCAGAAACTGAACTGCGGGTCTCACTCTACACTGCCTCTGACCCTGGACAAGTCACTTAACCTTGTTTGTTTCAGTTTCCTCATCTATTCAATGAGTTGGAGAAGGAAATGGCAAACCAGTATCTTTGCCTAGAAATTCCCAAATGGGTTCATAAGAGTTGGACACAACTGAAAAGATTGAACAACAATTCTGCACCTGCCATTCTGCCTGATTTCAACTTCATGGAATAAAATACCCTTCATCTCCCTCCCTTCCCCACTTTCCTGCCTTCTTTTGTGTGTTGTTTCTCTTCATTAAATTGTAAGCTTCTTGAGGGCAGGGCCTGTCTTTCTTTTTGCTATTTGTACTCCCATATGTTTTACATGATTGCACATACAAAGCCTATATAAAATTGTCTACTGTGTCAGGGCCAGAATAGAAAAGGAGAGAATTTGGAACTCAAAATTTTTTTAAATGAGTATTAAAAATTGTTTTTACATGCAATTGGAAAATAGTATTAATTTTACCCCCAGTGCTTAACACAGTACCTAACACATTGTAGGCTCTTAACAAATATTTATTGGATTGGATAAGACTAGAACCTATGAGAATAGCATCCTCCCTCAGGGTAGCATCAGTGTGAGTTAGAGAAAGTAGCTCAACTTAACACTTACTATCCATGTGACCTTGGGCAAGTCACTTAACCCAATTGCCCTGACCTCCACCCTCCAAAAAGCAAAAAAAAAAAAAAACCCAGAAAGTAGCTCAGAGGGAGTGCTATAATAATAAAAAGAGAAATACCTTTCAGAACAATCTGTAGTTTTCTTTACATGCAGCAAATTGGCAAAAATATCAGACAACAGAAATAGCCAATGCGAAGAGGTCTGTGGGAAAGATCAGGACATTAACACACTGTTGGTGGAGCTATAAATTGTTCAACCTTTCTGGAAAGCAATTTCTGGAATTGTGTTTTTCAAGAGTGACTGAAAGGTCTATAACCTTTGATTTAGAAATCCTACTGCTAGGCATATACCCCAAGACAGTCGAAGGACAGAAAAGTCCTCAAAATATTAGCAGAACCTTTTGTGTTAGCAAAGAAATGGAAATAAAGTAAGTGCCTGTCTATTGGGGGATGGCTAAATAAACTGATGTTGTATTATTGTACTGTAAGAAATAGTGAATGTGGAGAATTTGGAGAAGTGTGAGAAGACATGAATGGATGCAGAGTGAAGTAGGTAGAATCAAGGAAACAATATACACAATGACTATAATGTAAATGGAAAGAACAACTAAAGGATATTTGAATGTTATATAATTATAATGGTCAATCTGGTTCCAGAGATGAGTTGAGAAAATTCGCTACTCTCCCTTCATTGTAGAGGTGGAGGACTATGCATACCTATGAGAATATGGGTGAGAAACAGCATCACATATGTTTAATATGTTAGTTTTGCTGAGTTTTATTTCTTTTTCTTTTTAAATCTTTATTACAAAGGATTGTTCACTGAGCAGAAAGGGGAATGATGTATTCATAAATGAATGTGATATAAAAACAAAAGGCATTGGGAAAGATAAGATAAAAATTTTTAAATAAAATATTTCTTTCCTTTGGGGAAAAAATAATGTTTTATTCACAAACTGTTTTTAGACAGGACATATATGCCATCAATCATACTTGTCTCACTGAATAAATTCTTCAAGAAATAAATAAAATGCTGACAAAATGAAGTGTTTTTTTCCCCTTTCCCCAGTGACACATTTTAGTTTGTTTTGCATCCTGGGACTGGAAATGACAATGACTCTTAGTCTGAATATGATAAATGACTTCCCTTAAAAATGGAAGAGAGTTCTACTGTGACTCATGTGGAACAGAACAATTATGACACACAGTGTGAGAGAGAATAAAACCATCAGGCACCTCCAATGGCTGGAACAGGATGTGTAAAATGTCAGAGGCCCTGCCTGAAAGGAGACATCATTCTGTGTGACTCAGATTTTTGAGTTTGGTTATCTTTCCTCATTCTCTGGAGAATTCTTTCTCCTCCTCCCTCCCTCCCCCCTCCCTCCCCAATCATGTTTTCTTAATTTTTTTTTACTATTCTGTATCATCTAGGTTGAACCAAAAAACAGTCAGTCAGAAGCCCAAATCTTATTTTATTTTCAAAACTAAAGGAAATGGAAAAGAAAGCAGGAAGGTTGATAATGGCATTATGAGTTTTGTTGACTAGAATTTATTAGAAATCGTGCTCTAAGGTTGAAAGATGTAACAATGAAAATTTGAATTATCTTAATGAGGCTCTTCTACATTAGTAAATTCTATCACAACTTGCTTTGTCTATTGTAGCGGCAAGCACCCCGAGCGTCCTCAGGGTTTGCTGCCACCACAGGTGCTTAGATCTGCTTTGTTAAAGGAAAGCAACTCAAAATGGGTTAACAAGCTTATTTTAATCAGTCAGACATATATCGTTTACCTTGTTCAGGGGAAAAGGTCAGCACCCCGAACTTCAAAGTACACAGACGGAATTATCAAGACAGAAACAGATCTAGTAGACAGATTTCAAACTGTCCAACCATTACATCCATACCCAGTCAACATCTGGGTTTCAATATCTGGGTTTTTTCAAAGCCGGGGGGCTCAGGACAATGGCTTCCCAGAATCCATATCAAATCACAGAACACTTCTCAAAGTGAGCCCCAAAACAAAGCTACACATCAGGGCCTATATATCCTTCTCCTGGCTCAGAGAATGTAACAACCTTATTGACTCACTGGCCAATCAAGAAGTATCTACTGAAAAACAAGCCTCCCACCCCAGGCTTCAGGTGCACTTTAGCCTAGGGGCAGGGAAGATCTTCCAAATTTGCATTCCCATTACATCTATCTGTCTATCTATCATCCATCTACTTTTGTATCTTATCTACTTATCTATCCACCTATCCATCCAATATCTATCTATCTATCTATCTATCTATCTATCTATCTATCTATCTATCTGTCTGTCTGTCTGTCTGTCTGTCTGTCTGTCTGTCTATCTATCTATCTGTCTACTTGTCTGTCTGTCTATGTCTATCATCTCTGTCTCTCTCTCTTTCTCTCAAAGGGTCATATTTTATCATAACCCAGATCTCCCTTATCATGGCCTCTGTAGTCTTCAGATCATACACAGGTTCAAACTACTCTTTGGGTCAGCATCTAGCAAAACTTCTATCTTGAGATTCCATCAAATATATTCTTTCACAGACCAAACCAGATTTAATATATAATATCATTAGTAAGGGGCAAGTAGGTGGCACACACTGGATTGAGTTCAAATCTGGCCTTCATCGTTTACTAGCTATGTGACCATGGGCAAGTCACTTAACCCTGTTTACCCCAGTTTCATCATCTATACAATGAGCTGGAGAAGGAAATGGCAGACCACACAAGTATCTTTGCCAAGAAAATCCCACATGTGGTCAGAAGAGTCAGACACAACTGAATGATGACAACAACAAAAATCATTAGTAAAAGGTAATACCCCAACTGCTAGTGCCTCCTCACAAGCTACATTGTATTTACTTTGTATATTTAATTTTTTATTTTCATATTTGTGTGTGTATGTGTGTGTGCGTATTTTTCTCCCTCAATGTAAGTTCCTTGAGAGTAGAGAGTATTTCTTTTTTTTTTGTCTTTGGATCCCCAGCACCCTATATGATATCTGGTACACAACAGGTGCTTAATAAGTGGTTGTTGATTAATTGATTGATAAGACTAAATAGAAATAACCAGAAAAAATTTCCTTCCCCTATTTACATACTCTTATTGGTGAAAGAAGGAACACTCCTGGCTCTGACAACCTACTGTCCTAGGATTTCATTCCAACCATTAACAACTCTTTTACACTGAAACCACCACTTGCTGCTTTCCCACAGAGCACCTGCTAGCTTTCACTAGGCTACTTCTTTGCTGAGCTACTACTACCATCTGCTGCTTCTCTGCTGTATTGTGGATGCTAGGTGGCTTCTTCCCCATGGGGAGTATCTATAGCTCTTGTCTATAGTCTCAGAGCTTTTTTAGTTCCTTTGTGAGTCATATCTATAGTTCCATCCAGTCAGTACTACAGCAAGAACCCTAAGGTCAAGTCTGTCTTTTCAACTACTTTGCTTCTTCTGTTTGAGAAACTCCCTCAGACTATCTGATATTTTCTTTGGGATGAATAAACTTCTTTTAGCTTATATAACAACCTTGAAAAATTGCAGGCCATACAGATTGCTCTGGAGTCTTATTTCATAATATTAGAGGATTGGGATAGAGATGGTGACTTTTGCCTTGCATTCCTACAGTTATGCCCCGATTGTTTTTATCCTATACCATAAAGAAAATTTGTATTTTCATGACTTTAAAGTTCCCTAGTGTTTAGAATTTTAAAGGTACTGTTCTCTTTGCTTCTGGGCATATAGTGGGAACTCAGTAAATGCTTATTATTAGTGGAACTAGTCCTGTTGACTACTAAGGATGATTAGGACCTATGACATCCACTTGGTGTCTCATCCTTTGCCATCACAAAAAGATCCACAATAAATGTTTTTGCACATATGGGTCTTTTCCCTCTTTCTTTTAATTTTTTTCTTTATTAATTCGTTTACTTTTAGTTTACCAGATTCAGTTCCACAATCCCTTGAGTTTCAAATTTTCTCCCCCTCCCCCCCACCCATGGCAGCTATACAATATATATACAATCTTATACAATCAAGTATAGGATCTGTAAGTACTTTGACATTAGACATTATCTTTTTTCTCTTTCTTTGATATCTTTGAAGATGTAGACCTAATAGTACAATTGCTGGGTCAAAGGCTATGCATGGTTTAACAACTTTTTTTTTTTAGCATAGTTCCAAACTGCTTTCTGGAATGTCACTACTAGTTCATAGCTCCACCAACGGTGCCTTGATGTACTTATATGCTCATAGTACCTCTAGCATTTGCAATTCTCCTTTTTTTTCTAACTTTGCCAATCCTTTGGGTATGAGGTAGAAGCTTGGAGTTGCTTTAATTGTCTTTTCTGTAATTATTACAGCATTCTTCCATATGACTTTTGATAGCTCAGATCTGAAAACTGCCTTGAACTTGGTTCTTCCTGATTCCAAGTTTGGTGTTCCATTTATTATTGTATTTCTCTGGGAGGTAAGAGTAGCTGGATAGGGAGAGGAGCTTGTCTTGACTGTCTGTGAGCTCAGCTATGAGTCCTTTCTTTTTTTTTCCTATTGGGTTAAATAAAGTCTGGTCTATATTTGCTATTTTGTTAGTCTGAGGGCTTGCATGGAAGCTGTGTTAGAAATGTTTAACAACTGTCCCTCCAGAAAAATATACATATGAAACTTTTAAGTTTAATCTTAACATTTTCTCCATCACTTTCTTAAATCTGGTCACTCAACACAATAATAAATCAAATCCCGATTTGTGGCATTTGCTGATTTCCAAGGGGTAAATGCTCATACTGAAAATTTAACAATTGACTCTTGAGACCTGGTATGAGATGGCTCCTATATACCTTGAGAGGGTAACTCTCCATGGAAGCATGAATCAGAGACTTGTGTGACAAGCTTCCAGGATGAAACCTAGTCCACGTACATAAGGAATCTTGTCTCTGGGTGACATGGTTTATAATAAGAATAATATTCCCAAACGGAGGGTATCCTTGATGAAAATATGAGAAAGGAAAAAGTAATTCCCTTGTAAATTACTCAAATATTAATTTGCAAATGATTTGCTACAAATGCAATCTTCATAGTCATACAATTGACTTAAAATTATAGGTAATACATGACCCTGCTTTGTTTTGTTTCCAATGCTTAGCACAGTGCCTGGCACGAGCTTAATAAATGTTGATTGATTGATTCTTTATTTTCACTGGTTGCAAAAATGTATCTGACTTGGTAGAGCAAAATAATCTTAAAAGTACTTTTCAACAACATTTCTCACATGAATATATTAAAATTATATACCCATAAATATAACTTTGTTCAATAGTCTTCTGATTATCTGCATCAAGCCAGGCACAACACAAGGAAACATGTCTTCCTGAAGTGTTTGCTAGTCATGGAGGATGTCTTGGATAGGACAAATAAAAAGGAAATTCTGTAGAGATGGTGAGGTCCTCCAGATACTTTGCTTATGGATGAAAATGTGCTGATTGTGTCAAGCCCCAGAATACTAAGATGAGTCCTCAATGAGATTCAAAGTCACCTCCTTTTATAATCATATATTTCTTAGATAACGTGTATTCCAGTCTATAATAATAATTATGACAATTGGGGGAGACATCACAAAAGCATAAGACAGGACAGAAATGTGCAAAACCTTAGGTCTTTTTTTTCTTTTTTTTTTGGAGGGGAGAAGGTAGGGCATTGGGGGTTAAGTGACTTGCCCAAGGTCACACCTTAGGTCTTTATTATGGTTTTAATTTACACAAAGGAAGGCCCAAGGTCATAGAATCATAAATTTAGTGTTAGTAAGGACCTTAGCAGCCATCAGGGCTCACTTTATAAATGAGGAAATTGAAGCACAGATAGATTAAGTGTTTTGCCCAGGGATCTTTTGAGGTAGGATTTAAACTCAAGTCTTCCCAACTCCAAGTCCTATGTCTCACCCACTACACCATGATCATAATATTCTAGTCAACACAGGGGCAGTAGCCTAAGGAAATTAGCAATAAGGTAAGAGGGATTTTGAACAAAGGATACCATGAGGTCTCAATTACTGGAGAAGGTAGATACAAATGGAGTTCAATCATTGGAGTCTTGAATATGATGGTCTTTAGACTATGGCAGGAAAAGGAAGAAATATGGGGTAGCTATGTAGTACTGTGAATAGAGTGCCCACCCTGGAGTCAGGAGGACCCTAGTTCAAATCTGGTCTCAGACACTTACTAATTATATGACTTTGGTCAAGTCACCCAACGTTGTTTGCCTCAATTTCCTCATCTGTAAAGTGAGCTGGAAAAGGAAACGGCCAAGTTCTCCAGTATCTTTGTCAAGAAACTCAAACGGGGTCACTAAGAGTTGGGTATGACTAATTGACTAAAAAACAACAAAGGGAAGAGGTCTGAGGTTACCAGAGAGGGCACTCTCAGATTTCTTCCATCAAATTCTCTATCTCCCTAACTGATGTATAGTGTGCCATGGGTCCTTGGTCTCCTTTACAGAAGGGCAACTCCTTGAAGCAACTCATGTTCATGAGATCATACAATTATAGATGGAGGACTCAGAGGGACCTTTGAGGTCATCTAGTCCAACCCCTCATTTTACAGACGAGGAAACTGAGACCAGAGAGTTTTAAATAATTTACCCAAGGTTATTCAGATAGTTAGGGGCAGAGTTGGGATTTGAACAAACATCTGACCCTAAATTCATGTCTCTTTGCTCTGTACTATACCACCTCCCTTATGAGTTTTATAAAGATTCTTTTTCAGGCATGTCTGATTGGTTACATCTCTCTGATAACACAAGCAGGGAGATGATTGGGATTGGCTGGTGAATCAATTGGGAAAACAAGATGGTAGTTCTGAATTTTTTACTGAAGGTTGGAAGAGAGAACATACCACAACAGTCAACTTGCCTCATGTGAACCCCATAAGTCTCAGAGGAACTTATAGAGGATTTTTGGATTACCACAATGCCTTTAATGTTGATTCTTGCTTACAAGTCATTATTGGTGACTCACTGTTGCTTATTTACATCTTATTGTACATCTTTCTATTAATTAGAGAGAGCACCAGCTATGGAAGTAGGAAGACTTGAATTCAAATCCAGCCTTGGACTTTTACTAGCTGTGTGACCCTGGGCAAGTCACTTATCCTCCATTTGCCTCAGTTTTCTCATCTATAAAATGGGGATAATGATAGTACCTAACTCCCGGGGTTGTTATGAGGGTTGAATAAGGTAATATTTATAAATTGCTTAGCACACAGTAAGCACTCTATAAATGTTAGCTATTATTAGTCATAATAATGATTGGTCCAGTTACAATTTTGAGTTTTCTGAGGTTGTGCTCCATGATTTAGAATCATATAACATCACCAGGAGAATCCAATGGCTAAAAAGATTGATTTTTGTGTCAATGAGCAAATTTGCAGCATTGAAAATTCTAGATTGGCACTTGAATGAAGAGCTATGAGAAGACAGCCTCAATCTAACCTTTCATGGAGGTGAGAGGTCCACAGGCATTACACAATGAGAGTGATTTTAGACTTTTTAAAAATTATATCAATTACAGTGATTTTTTTTTTTTTGCCTTTTAGAGGGCAATTGGAGTTAAGTAACTTGCCCAAGGTTACACGGCTTTTGTGTGTGTGTGGGTGTTAAGTGTCTGAGGCCAGAACTGAACTCAGGTCCTCCCGACTCCAGGGCCAGCGCTTTACTCACTGCGCCACCTAGCCGCCCCTCACAGTGATTTTTTTCCTCTCTAAAAGTACTACTTGTCTTATGGGATGACTTCCTTGGAAGATAGAAGAGGAGGGATACTTGGGATAATTATAGGGATGTAAAAAACTGAAAATATCAATAAAAACTTGCTAAAATAAAATTAAAAATAAAAAGATGCATTATTCAAATTGAAAAAAAAAAACAAAGTGCTATCAGTTTCTCAATCAACAGGTATTTGTTATTAAGTATTAAGTGCTTACTTAATGTGACAGGCAGTGTTTTAGTTTCTGGGGATATCCATATAGTGGATGAACAAATCCTACTCAAAAAGAATTTGTAGTCTAATGTAATTCAGCCTGCTCTCCACCTTCTATAAAACTCTGAGCCTAATTCTCTCTATATCTGGAAAACCTGTGCAACCTTTAGGTACTGTTGCACTAATTCAATGAGCTGTAAAACCAACTGTATGTCTTAATCTGGGTGATATGCATTAATAACAATGATTGCTAGTATTTATACAGCAATTTACTAGGTGCCAGATACTGTGCACTTTATACACATTAGGTACACTTTACAAATATTACCTCATATTGTCCTCACAACAACCCTGGGAAGTAGGTCCTATTATTATCTCCATTTTACAGTTGAGGAAACTAAGGCAAATAGATTAAGTGACTTGTCCAAGGTCACAGAGCTAACAGAGCATCTAAGACTGGGTCTGAACTCAGGTCTTCCTAACTCCAGGCCTAGCACGCTATCTGCTGCATCAGCATTTTTCATCTGCTTGGTTTTTTTCTATGTGGATTACTAGACTGACCTCTCTGAGTAACTATAGATCTCATCAGAGAGACCTTATAATTTTCTAGACCTTGACTCAATCAGTCTGATATCATGTGCAAAGAGGAGTGTCTCAAGAGCCTCTCCATCTCTTAAATAGGAAAGGGAATCTTTCTTCTGTCTGAACTTTGCACAAGAAAGTCTTTACTAGAACCATAGAATTCTGTCACCAGTTAATGGTGGCTAAGAGGTATTTCAGGCAGAGTGGGAGAAACAGAAGGAATTCTCTTTCAGAGAGATTCTTGATATTAGGGCATCTCAGCATTCTAAGTTACCTGACTATACACCAAGTTAGTTCAAATGATGATATAACTTATTACCTCTGCAAAATTACGACTTGGTTTGTTTCACTGGAAACCGGGAAAAATAGGGATAAGAAAAGTCTTATTCTACAGCTCTTAAACTTTTGTACTGATGTCTTTGTCTTTATAGAATTTGAATTTCTGAACACATCCACTCCCTCTCCTGCCCATCAGGCCATCTTTTAACAATAGCTCTGAGGCCAATCCTGACTAGGGTATATCAGTCAATAGCTGACTACTCCAATCACCCTTCTCTTGGAGTCCCCTGTCCAAAGACTCCTCCCTTGTTACCACTCCCAGTATGGGTTGTCTACCTCTATCAGAATGTAAGTTCCTTGAGGACAGGACTGTCTTGCTCTGTTTCTATCCCCAGTGCTTAGCACAGTATTTTGTATATAGTAGGTACTTAATATTTTTTTTATTCATTAAAAATAAAGAGGAAGGCACATGGGGGAGGAGAAGCAATTCAGTAAAAATAACCACTGTATCAAGGAAAATCCCTTCAGATGATGAATCTCCTCATTCCCTTCAGAAAAGACTTCTAAGGAAGCCAGACACAGAGAGTACATAACAGGTATAGTGAAATTTTGTCTCTTCACATTGGTGTTGGTTCTGATTCTAACTTAGGGGCATTAAAGTCCACTAGCGTGTGACATACCAGCTTTGATGGCAAAAAGTCATCACGGGCTTGCTGGGAGGAAAGCACTTTTATAAGCAGCAAAGTGACAATAAATGTGAGCTAGGATTTTTATTATGGTTACTGCACAACTGGGGCTGTAGGTGCGGATGGATCCTCAGCAGGGGGCAGCAGAGGTTCTTCTAACAACATGGCCTCCTGAATTGGGCCTCACCTCAGGAAGCCTCCACTAGCTTCGATTTCTATACAAGAACTTAGTTTTGATTTCAGGTCGTGTAGATTCACATCTCATGAGTTGTTATTCTTTTAAATCTTCACAGAATCTCAGATTTGTAAGGTACCTCAGAAGGCCATCAGATCTATCATGTCTGATAAACAGTCCCACTTCAGAGCAAATCCAACAACTTGTTACCCATCCTTCACTTGAAGACCTTCAATAAGGGTGAAACTGTTACTTCTTGAAGAAATCCATTCCATCTTCTACTGTTGAGGAACTATTTTTTTTTCTTACAATGAGTAAAGATCTCTGCTCTGTAACTTCCACATATTTCTATCCTCTGGAGCGAAATAGAACAACTCTATTCCCCCAATTACTTGAAGGTGTTATTCATGGCCCTTATAAGTCTTTTGTTGTTGTTTATACCTAATATCCCCAACTCTCCCAATCATGTCTCATTTGAAGTGATTTCCAGTCTTTTTGCCTTCCTAGCCAGAGAGGGCTTCCCTTCACCCCATGACTAAACTATTGGAACCAGCTATAGAATGTTACTCATACTTCATAGTCTCTCCCTTATATATCACCATCTTTCCCTCAGAAGCAGACTCCCTAGTCTCTTCACTTGGAGAGAAGCCATACCAGGAGCACTGTATGTGGGCCAGACTTCCGTCACATCTGTCAGCCTTTTCTGGATGTGTTCTAGCTTGTCTTTGTCCTTCCTAAAACGTGGCAACCAGAACTGAATGCAGCAGTACAGTTATGGTCTGATCAGGGGAGAATATGTTATCATTATTACCTTCCTACTAGATATGCCTGTCTGTAATGCAGCCTGGAGAAAGAAATGACAAACCACTCCAGTATCTTTGTCAGGAAAACCTCAAGTGGGGTCATGAAGAATCAGACATGACTGAAACGACTCAATGACAATGCAGCCTGAGTTCATATTAGCTTTCTTGACTGCCACAACAAACCATAGATTTAAATTGAACTTACAGTTCACTAAGACCTCAGATCTTTTGATATACTTTTGTTGTCTAGTGGTACCTCTTCTAAACCTTTTGCATTTTTACGCTTTTGATTTTAAATCTGAGTGTAGGAATTTGCAGTCATCCTCATTAAATTTAATCTTATTAGAATCAGCCCTTTGTTCTAATCTGTTGAGATCTTTTGGGACCCTGATTGGGCCATCTAATGTTTTATCTATTCCATCCAGAACAAGCATGCATTTATATCTTCATCTATATCATTGATGAAAATATTGACTAGTATAGAACCAAGGCTAAATACTAGAGCACTCCACCAAAGACTTCCATTGATGGCACCAATCTATTAATGACTATTGTTTCAGTATGGCTATTCAACCAGTTACAAATCTGCCAAGTGTACCCTCTATCATCCAGTCCATATCTCTACATGTTATCTGTAGGGATGGCATGAAAGTCACTATCAATTGCCTTTCTGAAATCCAGGCAGGCTATATTTTTGACAGTCACCCTGATCTCACCCTGTGAACAAAGGAAAAAGGTCAGACTGGCGTGAACTTTTTATGAAGCTATCAGAAATCATTGACTCTCTTTCTAAAGGCCTACAAATTGGAGGGTTAGGTGGTACAGTGGATAGAGTACTGGCCCTGGAGTCAGGAGGAACTTAGACATTTGACACCAGTTGTGTGACCCTGGGCAAGTCACTTAACCCTGATTTCCCAGCTCCCCCCAAATAAATATCTATAAATTATCTCTTTAACAATTATCCTAGAACATTGCCAAGAATTAAAATTAAGTCAACAGTTCTATAGATTTCAGACCCATAACCCTTTCCATTTTTGAAGACAGGGACATCATTTATACATTTCTTGTCCTGTTGCAATTCTGTCATTTTCTATGTTTGAGATATAATGAACAACAGCTCATTAATCATATGTACCAGTTCTTTCAATACTATGGGATGTAATTTGTCCAGGCCTGGTGCCTTGAACTCATTAAAGGCAACTGTGTTCTCTCTTACCATCATTTTGGTAATAGCTTCAAATTCTCTATTAACCATTTTTATTCTACCCCCAGTTCAAAGATCATTCCCTTTGGAAGAGAAAAGAGAAGCAAAATCAAAGTTAAGTATTTCTCCATCCCTTTCCTCTATTTATCCTATTTAATATTTATTTATATCTATTTAATATTTATTTATTTATCCACTCACCAAGAATGGTGAATTTAATAATAGCTAGCATTTACATAGCACTTTATGGTTTGCAAAGCTCCTTACAAATATTATCTGATCCTCATAGTAACCCTACAAGGCGGTTGTAATTATTACCTCCTGTTTTACAGATGAGGACATTGAGGCAGACAGAGGTTAAGTGACTTGGCCAGGGTCACTTAACTAGTAACTATCTGAGGCAGGCTTTGAACTGAGGTCTCCTTGAGTCTGGATCCAGCACTCTACCTACTGCCCTACCCATTTGGCTCCTAGCTCTAATTTCATCTTACTTTCACTCCTGACCTAGCCAAACAACTCCTTTCTGTTGCTCTTGGTATTACTTGCCAACCTAAACTCATTCTAAGACTTCTCATATGGTTCTTACAGGACCAGGCTTCAGGCCTTACCTTTTTGGGGGAGAGGGAGAGGAATTCATCCTCATTTAGCTATCATTGCTTTCATTTTCTTTGTATCCTTTAAAAGTTTAAGTTAGTTAGTAAGTTACTTTATTTTTAGGCAGCTCCCACTTTCTCATAAGAACAGTTTGTTTTTGTGGCTTAAGTTTATAGTTCCTGAGGGCCTCACGGTCCTCTTGAGTCAACTTAAGCTATAGAATTTTAGACTGTGAGTACCAACTGGTGATTTGTCTTCTAAATTCATCATCCATTTTCTGGCCAAGTCCATCAATAATATCACTCTGGTTCATGGATTTCCTCAAACAAGCCTCCTTTGAAAATTCACAGACATATTTTAACCATTGTCCCTTTTATTTAATTTGTTCCTTTTAGATTAAATATATTCTTTCAGGGGCAGTTAGCTGGCACAGTGGATAGAGTGCTGGGCCTGGAGTTAGGAAGACTTATCTTCCTGAGTTCAAATCCAACCTCAGGTACTCACTAGCTGTGCGACCCTGGGCAAGTCACTTAACCCAGTTTGCCTCAGTTTCCTCATCTATAAAATGAGCTGGAGAAGGAAATGGCGAACCACTCCAGTATCTTTGCCAAGAAAACCCCAAACAGGATCACACAGAGTCAGACGTGACTGAAATGGTTGAAATAACATATACTTTCAGACTGTCTCCTAGCCACATTCCAGTTGTACCACACCTCACAGTTTCAGTAATATTTACAAGGCCAAATTCACCTCCCTGAATTTTGTTCACCCAAACTATATATTCTAGCATTGGAGCAACACAGTTGGGTCCACAGGTGCTGGAATACTGTGCCACTCTTAGACATATAGTGTGAACTGGGAAGAATTGAGAGGAAAATCTCCCCTTTTCACATTAATTGTCTCGTTAACAAATACCCCAGTGTCTAGAGGACAATGCTAATTATGGTAAAAGTTGTGATTGTCAAATCTGAGGGGTTCCTCCAAAGAGAAGAGTGATAAAGGGCACTCAATGTCTGTGATATGGGACAGGTAGTTTACTCTTACACAGAAAGAAATGCTAAATGTGGAAGAATCACAATGGTCATTAACAGAATGAGTAGGATCCACAAGATGCAGCTACTTTATTTTATAACTACAATTATGAGGGCAGCTAGGTGGCACAGTGGATAGAGTGCAGGGCCTAGAGTAAGGAAAATCGAAGTTCAAATCTGGCCTTAGACACTTACTAGCTGTGTGACCCTGGGCAAGTCACTTAACCCTGTTTGCCCCAGTTTCCTCATCTGTAAATTGAGCCAGAGATGTATCTTCCATTTCCATTTCAGTATCTTTGCCAAGATAAACCCCAAAATGGGGTCATGAAGAGTTGGACACAATTGAGCAAAAACAAGAAAAGTGTAGAGAGCTCCAAGATGGGGGGGGGTCTCCCTCCACCAGTGAAGACTGGCACCTTCTTTGCAACATGAGCATCTTAGAGAGTTGCCCAGAGCACTGAGGATTTCAATGACTTAGCCTGGGTCATATAGCAGGTATGTGTCAGAGGCAGGGCTGGAAGCCAAGTATTTTTAACTTTGAAGCTGGTTCTCAAGCACATATGAATTCTTGGAAATGGATAATGGTCATCAGGTTTAGGAGATAGAATGTGATGGAAATAGTGGACTTAGGATCTAAAGATCTGTTTTAAAAATTCTCTTTAATTTGCTGTGACCCAGGACAAGTCACTTAAGGCTCTGAATAAGTTTATTTCTCTATATAACAGAAATAATTGCACACCTAACAGGCATGAAGCCCAAATCTTATTTTGTAAGCTTTATTTTATGAGGGTTAGTAGTAAGGGCAGTGGATTTAAGAACAACTAGATTGTAATGCTGTTTGCCACTTTCGTGAACTTGGGTAAAACTCGCTTCTACCTCTGAGACTGTTTCCCCATCTATAAAATGGGGTAAATGACATTTGCACCATTTGCTTCACAGGATAGTTTGATTGAATGAAAAAAAAATAGCATTTATTATGCACTTGTGTTTCAAGCATTTGCTTTAGAATCAAATCTATATAAAACACTTTATAAACTGCAAAACATTCTATCAGTTTGAATTGTTATTACTATAAAGTCAAATGCAGATTTGACTGCCTTATCTCACCAGGTTTTGAATTTGTGTAACCGTTTTCCTGGCAATAAAGTCTCTCCCTGACCCCAAACTTCTGTTCCCTTACCAAAGTTTCCTTTGAAATTATTGAGGTTTGAAAATGGAACCACATACAGAGCTAATAGTGAAACCACAGCCTGAGTGACACTTGTACTTATATCCCCAAACTTTTACATAAGTCCACAAAGCACCTGGTTTGTGCTACAGACCATGTAAAATCTGTTTACACTGATACCATGTTGAGATTCACTTTCTTCTTTCAGAGACAATAAATTGCAGTCATCTGTAAATGGACTGGAGGGGGGCATAGTGTAAGAAGACTGGAAAGGTGGGAAGGGGCCAGGTTATGAAGAGCTTTAAATGCCAAGCAGACAAGTTTTTGATCCTGGAGGTAATAGGGAGCCACAGTAACTCATTGATGGGGTGGGGGGAGGTGAGAGGAGGTGACATGGTTAGACTTGTGCTTTAGAAAAATAACCTTGATACCTGAGTGAAGTATGTGTGGGAATGGGTAAAGCCTGGAATCAGAGAGAATGGTAGAAGTGGTCTAGATGAGAGGTGAAGAGGGTCTGTTTCCCTTTATTGTGGCTCAGGTTTCCCTAAGGTTCAGTTTAGGGCACAGATTCTTTTTTTGTTGTTGTTTTGCTTTTTGGAGGGGGAAGGCAAGGCAATTGGGGTTAAGTGACTTGCCCAAGGTCACACGGCAAGTAAGTGATAAGTGTCTGAGGCTGGATTTTAATTCGGGTCCTCCTGACTTCAGGGCTGGTGCTCTATTCATTGTGCCACCTAGCCCCCTGGCAGAGATTCTTAACCTGGGGGCCATGACCTTTTAAAAAATGTTTTGATAACTACATTTCCTTTGTAATCCTATGTATTTTATTTTTATTTATTTAACAACATTATTCTGAGAAGAGATCTATAGGCTTCACCATCACCACCAAAAGATAAAGAACCCCTGGTCTAGGGTTTTAAAATGTAAAAGACTTATTTTCATATGTAGTAGAGGCATTGGAAATGACCTGGGATCCTTGAGAATATGACTGAGGAGAGGTCCCTCTGCTCCCCCATCTCTGTAGAAGGAGCCACCACCCCAGCTAAGTGTGCATGCTCAAATGGTGACCAGGAACATCCTGGCATGATAGAGGCACCAGCAGTGGGAGGGAGGAGAAGATGGGGAAGATGTTGCGGTGAAACCAGTATGGATTGAATGGCTCCTGTCTTTGTCCTCTACTGCCTCCTCTACCTTCTCATCCTCTCAAGGAATAAGCCATTTTCAAACCTGTGTTCTTCAAGAGTCTATTTGTTTGGGAGTTTGGGTTTTGTTTCATTTTTTTTTGTCATTGGCTTTTAAAGAAACTGGTTCTTGGGGTGGCTAGGTGGCTCAGTGAACAGAGCACCAGCCCTGGAGTCAGGAGGACCTAAGTACAAATCCAGCCTCAGACACTTAATTAACACTTACTAGCTGTGTGACCTTGGGCAAGTCACTTAACCCCAATTACCCTGCCTTCTCCCCTCCAAAAAAAAAAAGAAACTAGATCTCCAAACTAATGGGTCTACTTATTATTTGTAGCTCCTTTGGGGTTAAAGGCTACTGAGAGACTGGGAGAGAGAGAGAGATTTATATATGTGATTAAGGTTGGGAGATATTCCCTGGAAAACTAGGGAAATTCATAACTAAAATGAAAGAAATATTATTGATTCATATTTTATAGCTTCCCTCCAAAGCAGGGATAGACTGTGAATTTTGATCAATAAACTTAGGTACTCCTTGAACCTAAAATAGCCCATGTCTGGAAAGAGAGAGCTGGTCCTTTGTTTCTTTTATTCTGCCCAAAAGGCTTAATGAATCCCCCCTGCCCCCAAGGTGTAGCCAAGAGTGGGGACTTTGAGAAAGCCTGCCTGATGGAAAGAATTGTGACTGAGGGGTGATTCCTACACAAAGATGGGGGATGGCCAAGAGGGAGTAACCAGTTCTCCTATTAAGCGTATGCACCCTCTACTACTCCAATCGCTAAATCTTTATTCCATAAATCCATCTCAAATTCAACTCATACTTCACACCCACCCTGAATTTAAACAAGGAAATTCCCTTGTTTAAATTTAAATAAGGATATAATTCATGTCTCATTTTCCCACTGAGGATCTCATCTTCATCTTAATTTCACATGCCTTGAAAGGAAAACCCATTCACCATATAGTTGAGGTACTTTTACTTCAAGAAATAGAAAGAAAATAGAACATAACATTGAAATTCCCAAAGGTTACTCACTTTTCGGATGAATAAAAAGGGATCAGTCATCTGTAATCCTTTTTACTTTTCTCACTGGAGCTACTGGGGTTGGATTCGTTTCCAAGGAACTGTGGAAGTTTAGATTTCCTTCCAACATCACAGTTATAGATAAATCTTAAGGGGATTCATGGAGTTTATTGTGACATATGGTGAGAGATGTTGGTCTAAATCTAATTTCTTCCAGACTGCTTTCCATCTTCCCCAGCAATTTTTGTGGAATAATGACTGCTGACCCTAGTAGTTAATGTCTTTGAGTTTATCAAGCACTATACTACTATGTTCATATGTATCTGTATGTTGTTTACCTAATCTCTTCTATTTTTTTTAACCCAGGACCAAATAATTTCAATGATTACTTCTCTGTAAAATAGTTTGAAAGCTGGTGCTGCGAGGCACCCATCCTTCCCACTTTTTTTTATCTCAGTTTCTATTTCATCAGATGAATTTTATTATTTTTTCTAGTTCCATAAAGACCTTTGGTGATTTGATTGGAACAGAACTGAATCTGTACATTTATTTAGGTAATTATCATTTTATTATATTGGCACAGCCCAGACTAATATTAGCAACGAATATCTCTCCAATTATTTGTCTTTATTTCTGTAAAGAGTATTATAGTTATATTCATATAATTCTTGCTTATGTCTTAGTAGGTAGACTTTCTAATATTTTAAACATCCTGTCCTTATTACGGATGGAAGATCCTGCAGGGGACTGTTGGTAATATAAAGAAATATTGATATTTTTTTGGGTGTGGATTCATTTTATATTTTTATTTTATTTATATTTGTTGCGGGCGTTTACCCTTACAACAGATCTAGACGACTAGCCCCACGGCCCTCTTACTTACCCATCCCGGGTCTTCGGTCGTCACCGGCCCCTCACGGGGAAAAAACACCAGACAGAAGGCGGAGGAGTGAAGCGGGGTGGTTTATTCTTCAACAGTTACATGGCGGGGAGAGAGAGAGAGAGAGAGAGCGCCCTCTCACACAAGAAAATATATAGCGAATCCGAGCCAATCACATCGCAGTTTTACATTTATGGCCTCATATGGTGATCACCTCATGGCCTTATATGGAGATCACCCCATCAAGCTTATACATATTCATTTAAGCAACCATGGCACTGCCCATAAACCCCTCCCCCTCCCCCATCATATATTATTAATTTATATTTTATATATACTATTTTTCTGGAGCCATTGTTTCAATGAGCTTTTTTTAGTTAAATATTTATAGAATTCTAAGTAGGCCATCATACTTATTTGCCAAAAACAATAATTTTGTTTCCTTTGTTTATACTTATTCCCTTAATATCTTTTTCTTTTTTAAATGCTATGTGTAGAGTTCTAATACTATATTTGAAAAAAAAAAGTGCACAACTAGGTGATATCATGGAGCAAAAATGACATGAGTTGGAATCCTCAAATACTAACTAGCTTATGTGATTTGGACAGATCACCTAACCTCTCAGTCCCATTTTCCTTATCTGTAACATGGAGACAAAAGTAGCACCAAACTCATAGAGTTGTTGTTATAATCAAATAAAAGAACAATATGTAAAGCACTTTGCAAACCTAAAAGAACCATGTAAATGCTAGCTATTAGCTATTAATAGTGGTAACAATAGACATCCTTGCTTCACCCCTGATCTTTCTGAAAAGGCCTCAAGGAGGAATCAAACAAACCAATATCAATATTAAACATATTCTCTAAATACTTTAGCATCTAAATTCATGAAAGAAAAATGAACTGATTATAAGAAGACATAGACAGATTTTAATGTCTCTCTCTTAGTTTTGGACAAATCTAACAGAAAGATAAACAAAAGAGAAAATAAAGAATTGTATAAACTGTCAGAGGAACCAGATCTAGACTTATGTCATCTTCTAAATGAACCTGCTAAAGAATATGTATATTTTTCAGCATCACAGGTAGCTTTTACAAAAACTAATCAGGTATTATGGCACAAAAATTTTGCAAATAAATGTAAAAAGTCAGAAGTAATAAATATATCCTTTAAATAGTACAATAAAACTAGTAAGCAGTTCAGAGAGCACAAACAAAAATCAAAGACCTAAATGGAGAATTATCAATGAAATTCCAAATAATGAGTGGGTCATAGAAAAGACCTCTCACATTTCTTCATTACAGAAAATGCTAGCTATTGATTTTAGAGAAATACTTTTTCCCATATTAAGGAAAAGTTTATTCTATGATTTAAATAAAACCAATAACTGGCTATGGAATATTATAAAAATGCTTAATCTATTGATATTCTGATATAATTGTTAAAATCATTTTTGCTATCAGTATGATAAATTATGTTCACAGTTTTTTTTTAATATTGAACCAATCCTACATTCCATATGTAGGCTACCTAGTATCAGAAAATAAGTTTTAAAATATGTTGTTCTATATTCTTTTATTAAACATTTTGCATTGATACTCATTGGAGATTCTGCTTTATAGTTTTTTTCTTCTGCTTTATTTCTCCAGGGAATAAGTTTCAAGACCATATCTGTCTCAGGAAAAGCTGGATAGGATTCCTTCTTTTCCCATTTTTGAAACAATTTATGTAATATTATAATTAATTGTTCCTTAAATATTCCATAGAATTCACTTATATATCTACAAAGTCTTGGGGTTTTCCCCCTTTAGGAGTTCCTTTATGACTTATCCAATTATTTTCTTCCTCAAATTACATTGTATTTATTCTCTGTTTTCTGTTAATTTTGGTATTTTATATTTTTGTAAGCATTCATATGTATCATTTATGTTATAAGTTTTGGGCATATAATCAGATAAATTAATTTCTAATAATTTCCTTTATTTTTTCTTTTTCATTTCTTCTTTTGGGAATTTGGTTTTGTTCTTTTTAAATAATCAAATTAGCTAACAATATTTTTTTTAATTTCTAGCTTTAATGTTGAACTCAGTTTTTTTCTTTTTAAAATTTATTTAGCTATCTTTTGATTTTAAGAATTTTTATTTTTGCTTTTCTAGTGTTTTTCTTTAAGTTGCATTCCCAATTCATTGATCTGCTTTTTCTCTTTTCTCTCATTGTTCTGTTTTTTTTCCCCCTCTCTAAATCATGAAAATGATTAGAGATATAGAATTTTCCCTAAGGACTACTTTGGCTGCATTCCAAAAGATTTGGTATATCATCTCATTGTCATTATTTTCTTTGGTGAATTTATATATTAATTTAGTATTCATTTTTTATTTTTTATTATTTGCTATTTTTTAAATTTTTAAATGCTTTTATTAACTTCTGATTTACATCATTCATTTCTGCCAGATTTTGAGTTATAAATTTTCTCCCCATTTTTCCCCTACCCACTGCCCCAAAATAGCAGTCCCACAGGATATCCCCTCCTCCAATCTGCTCTCTCCCATATCTTCTCCCATACTCCCTTCGATTTTTTCAGTAGGGCATGGTGGATCTCTGTGTCCCAGTGCCTATATATCTTATTTCCCAATTACATGTAAAATACTATTAATAATAGTGAGTGTGTGTGTGTATATTTTTTAAACATTTGATTTTAAAACTTTGAACTCCAGATTCATTCCCTTCCTCCCTTGTCACCCACACTTACTGGGAAGATAAGCAGTTCAGTATAGGTTGTACATGTGTAGCTAATGCAAAACATTAACATAGTAGATATGTTGTAAAAGACTGACTATATTTCCCTCCCTCCTATCCCACCTCCCTCTTGTTCTATTCTCAACTTTGATCCTGTTTCTTTTCAAAAGTGGGTGCTTCCAACTTCCCTCCCCCCCAGCCTACCCTCCCTTCCACCATCCTCCCTCTCATCCCCTTCCCCCCCTACTCTCCTGTAGGCTGAGATACTCTATTTAGTGTGTATTTCATTCCCTCCCCGAGCCAAATTCAATGAGAATAAAGTTGACCCGTTCCCTTTTGCCTCCCTGTTCTTCCTCTCCATTGTAACCATTTTCCCTTGCCTCTTCTATATGAGATAGTTTACCCCATTCTGTCTCTCCCCATCTCCTCTCATTATATTCCTCTCTCACCTCTTAATTTCACCTTTAAAGTATCATCCTTTCCTGTTAAATTGGTCCTGTGCCCTCTATCTATGTATACCTGTAAACATATACATACACATTCACATATGTATTCATATGCCCATATACCCTCCGATATATATATTTCTATTCCCTTCAACTACTTTCATACTGAGAAAAGTTTCATTAGTTACATTTATTGCTTTTCCATGTAGGAATGTTAACAGTTCAACTTTGATAAGTTCCTTATGATTTCTTTTCCCTGTTTACCTCCTCATGCTTCTCTTGCTTCTTGTATCTGAATGTCAAATTTTCTATTCAACTCTGATTTTTTTCATCAAGAATGTTTGAAAGTCCTTTATTTCACTGAATGACCATGTTTTCCCCTGAAACATGATATTCAGTTTTGCTGGGTAGGTGATTCTTGGTTTTAATCCCAGCTCCTTTGCCCTCTGGAATATCATATTCCAAGCCCTTTGGTCCCTCAGTTTAGAAGCTTCCAGGTCCTGAGTTATCCTGATTGTGTTTCCACAATATTCAAATTTTTTCTTCCTGGCTTCTTGTAATATTCTTTCCTTGATCTGGGAACTCTGGAACCTTGCTATAATATTCCTAGGAGTTTTCTTTTTGGGATATTTTTCAGGAGGTGATGGGTGGATTCTTTCAACCTCTATTTTGCCCTCTGGTTCTAAAACATCAGGGCAGTTTTCCTTGAGAATTTCTAGGAGGATGATTTCTAGGTTCCTTCTTTGATCATGGCTTTCAGGTAGTCCAATAATTTTAAAATTATCTCTCCTGGATTTATTTTCCAGTTCAGTGTTTTTTCCAATGAGATATTTCACATTGGCTTCTATTCTTTCATTTTTTGGATCTGTTTAACAGCATCTTGATTTCTCATAAAGTCATTAACTTCCATTTGCTCCAATCTAATTCTGATTCTCCTCAGTGAGCTTTTGAGATTCTTTTTCCATCTGGCAAATTCGGATTTTTAAGACATTCTTCTCCTCATTGCCTTTTTGAACCTCTTTTGCCATTTGAGTTAGTCTATTTTTTAAGGTGTTATTTTCCTTAGTCAGGCTGTTGACTCTCATTTTGTAATTTTCTTGCATCATTCTCTTTCTCTTCCCAATTTTTCCTCCACTTCTCTTATCTGCTTCTTAAGGTCCTCTATGACCTGTAACCAGTTCGTATTTTCCTTTGAAACTTTTGGTGCAGGAGTTCTGACTTCACTGTCTTCCTCTTGTTCCATGCTTTGCTCTTTTTTGTCCCCAAAATAGTAGTCTAATATTAGATTCTTCTGTTTGCTTTGCTTCCTTTGCCTGGTCATGTTGCCACTCAATCACTTGACTTTTGCCACAGTAGGACTCTGCTACCAGACAGGGGAGTTTTGTACCAAATTCTGGGGTTTTCTCAGCTGCTGGAGGTATTAGTTGGGTGCCCTCTCTAAAGCCTCCAAACACTCTGGCAAGCTGATCACACACCCCAGGACCTCCACCCTAGACCACAATCCAGATCCAAGGAAGTTAAAGCAAGAGCAATTACCCCTCAGACTTGATGCTTGGTCCCCCTACAGTCTGCAGGCCAAGAGCTGGAACTGCCACGTGGTGGCTGCTGTGCTGCAGCTCTCGGTGGCTTCTTGCCCCGGGGGCAAAAGCTGATGTGCTCCTAACTACTGGGTCCCAAAGTCCACAGTGCACTGGCCTCTCACTTTGTCCTTGGCATCTATGTGTTGATAATTCTGGACCACTACAGCTGCTGGTGATCTGGAGTCCCTCCAACTGGCTGGTCAGGTCCTGGGGCTAAAACCTCAGTGTGGAGCTGGGGTCAGCTCCCAGACTGCTGCACTGGCCGATTGCTGACGGCCCGATTGCTGCCAGCCTGTTGGGCTGTCCTCAGCAGGAGGTTAGCTTCTCTTTGTCATTTTGTGGGTTCTTTAGCTCCAAAGTTTGTTCAGAGTCCCCTTTTACATGGATTGGAGGTGGTGAGAGCCGGACCCACATGGAGGTCCTGTTTCTACTCTGCCATCTTGACTCCCAGTATTTGTTCTTTGACTCACAAATTCTTTAGCACTGTTATTTAGTCTCTAAGTTTAGTTCTTTTCTTCCTTTATTGATTATAAATTTTATCAAGTCGTGTTCAGTAATAATATGTTTAGTGTTTCTATTTTTCTGAATTTTTAAGTACATGGTCAATTTTTGTAAAGGTGTCATCCATAGCTGAGAAATATGTATAATCCTTTTCATTCTCATTCCTTAATCACCAGAGGTCTAAGATATCTAACTTTTCTGAAATTTGATTTGATTAACTACTTTTTTGTTTGTCTTTTAAAGAGATTTATCTATATCTTAAAGGGGATATGTTGAGGTCCTCAACAAATATGCTCTCAATTTCTTCCTGTAGTTTAACTTCTCTAAGTATTTAGATGTTATCCCATTTGACAAACATTCTCCCCCTCCCCCAACCCCCATAGTCCTGGTATTATTATTATTATTTTTTTTAAAGCAATCGGGGTTAAGTAACTTGCTCAAGGTTACACAGCCAGTTCTTATTTCTGGGTGTGGTGCTGAGTATCTGAGCCCAGATTTAAACCAGGTCATCCCAATACTGGAGACAGTGCTCTTACTCACTGAGCCACCTGGCCTCCCCTAAGCAATTGGGGTTAACTTGCTCAAGGTTACACGGCCAGGTGTTTCTGGGTCTGTGCTAAGTGTCTGAGCCCGGGGTTCGATTTCCAGGTCGTCCCAACACTGAAGCTGGTGCTCTTACTCGCTGTGCTACCTGGCCACCCCTGTATTATTTCTTTTTAAAGGAAACTTTTAAGCACAATATAGTTTACCTGCTTATCACCTTTAACCTTATCAATTTTTTTGCCTTTTCTGAGATCATGATTGCTATTCCTGTTTTATTTTAGCTTATCAAAGGAATAATAAATCCTGCTTCAGTCCCTCATGTTAACTCTCTGTGAATCTTTATGTTTAAAATTTTTTTCTTTTACGCATATTTTTGGATTCTACATTCCAATCCATTCTGCTACCTTCTTCCATTTTATGGGTGAATTTATTCCATTATTTTCCACATTTATTATTGTTAATTGTGTATTTCTTCTCATAATACAGGCATACCTCATTTTATTGTGCCTTATTGCACTTTGCAGATAGCACATTTTTAACAAATTCAAGATTTATGACAACCCTACATTGAGCAAGTCTATTTGGTATCATTTTCCCAACAGCATGTGATCCCATTGTGTCTCTGTGTCACATTTTGGTAATTCTCCAATATTTTGACCTTTGCATTATTATTATATTTGTTATGATGATCAGTGATCTTTAATGTTACTATTGTAATTGTTTTGAATAGCCATGAACTGTGCCCATAGAAGGCAGTGAATTTAATCCATAAATATTGTATGTGTTCTGACTTCTTTGCTGACTATCCCCACCCTTGGGTCTTCCTATTCCTTGAGGCATAACAATATTGAAATAAGGACAATTAATAACCCCATAATGGCCTCTAAGTGTTCAAGTGAAAGGAAGAGTCAAGCCATATGGCAAACTTCATTGTTGTCTTATTTTAAGAAATTGCAGGCTTCTCCAACCTTCAGCAACCACTACCCTGATTAGTCAGTAGCCATCAACATGAAGGCAAGGCCCTCCACCAACAAAAAACAAATTATAACTCATTGGAGGCTCAGATGTTGGTTAGTTTTTAGTTGTTTTTTTTTTAGCAATAAAATATTTTAAATTAAAGTACATACTTTTAAAAGACATAATACTCTTGCACACTTAATAGACTACAGTATAGAGTAAACACAACTTTTAAATGTTGAGAAACCAAAAAAATTCATGTTACTCGATTTACTTGCTTTATTGCAGTAGTCTAGATTAGAACCTGCAATATCTCCATGCTATGCCTGTATCCTCTTTTATTCTCTTTAACTCCCACTCCCCTTTACAAGGAAGGAGGTGATAAAAGGGAAGAAATGTGATCAGCACTCAATCTGGAATTCTAGTGATCTGCTTCTGTTCCTCTTTTCCACCTCTCATTACTGGTTCTTACACTTTCTTTCTTTCCTTTTAATCCCTCCTTTCTAATCCACCTTCTGAAACTAAAGTTTGTTTTGCTTGTCACTATTACTTCCCTGACTCTACCTTCCTTTTTAAATCTCACTATCCCCTCTTTCTTCCCCCGTTTGTTTTTCTGTTGACTTTAATGTTTTTCTACACCAAATTCTTTGTGTGTTTATGTTCAAACCCCTTTTGTCTGGTTTAGAGTGAGATTTATGAGATGCCAGCTTCCCCACCATTTCCATTGTATTTGTATATCCTCCTTGTGTACCCCAATCATGAGAAATAGTAGATTTCTTCACCTTATTCTTTTTTCTCTAGTGTAGCAGCAAGCACCCCAAGCATCCTCAGGGTTTGCTGCCAACACAGGTTCTTGGATCTGCTTTGTTAAAGGAAAGCAACTCAAAATGGGTTAACAAGCTTACTTTAATCAGTCAAATATGTATCGTTTACCTCATTCAGGGGAAAAAGGTCAGCACCCAGAACTTCAAAGTATACAGGCAGAATTATCAAGACAGAAACAGATCAAGTAGACAGATTTCCAAACTGTCCAACCATTACATCCATACCCAATCAACATCTGGGTTTCAACATCTGGGTTTCAACATCTGGGTTTTTCAAAGCCAGGGGGCTCTGGACAACGGCTTCCCAGAATCCATATCAAATCACAGAACACTTCTCAAAGTGAGCCCCAAAACAAAGCTACACATCAGGGCTTATATAGCCTTCTCCTGGCTCAGAGAATGTAACAATCTTATTGACCCACTGGCCAATCAAAAAGTATCTACTGAAAAACAAGCCTCCCACCCCAGGCTTCAGGTGCACTTTAGCCTAGGGGCAGGGAAGATCTTCCAAATTTACATTCCCATTACACCTAGTGAATTAATTTTGCCCCTCCCCCTTTTTTCTCATATTAAAATTGACAAAACAGAACGAAATCACATCTGGACCCATAGGTTTGTCTTTTTTTTTTTTAACTATTTCTGTGAACATACAAAAGGAATCTGAAAGAACACTTTTTTCTTCTCCCCTATTAGAATCTAAGTATTGTCGAAATATTTATAGCAGCCCTTTTTGTAAAAGCAAAGAAGTGGAAACAAAGGAGATACTCATCAGTTGGGAAATGGTTAAACAAATTGTGGTATATGAATGTGATGGAATATCATTGTGCTGTATGAAATGACAAATATGATGAATACCAAGAAGCATGAAAAAAAAATCTACATGGAGTATAGAGCAGAAGGAAGCAGCTGAGCTCATGTCCACAAACTCCTGCGAAGAGAACTATAAAATGCACCAGACTGAATCCTGATGAAGAAATTTAGAAAAAGTCACAGCGAGTCCTTTGTTCAGCCCAAGTTGGCACAGGGAGGCAGACAGAGGGGTCTGCAGAACATTAGGGACAGGGTTGGGGCAGGAACATGAAGAGTGCCAAGAGATCCATGCACCACAAAAGGAGGTCCCAGACCCACACTATGGCACCACAATGGGGACAAGTGCCAACTGGCAGTTTTGTCACCTAGTATCCAATCCTGGTCAAAAATCCAGGGCTTAGTGAGAAGGGAAACCATACATGACTTTGAAATTCAAATACTGGAGTTAAGAGAAGCAGAAAAAGGTGAACATGTATAAACAGCAATAAAGGACTAAACAAGGATAAACTGTTTATGTTTGAATATGGGAGGATGATATGTGTCACCTCTGTACCCTATAATTATTAGGGTTCATAGTAGTGGTTCTGTTATCTCTTGGCAATCTTAAGAAAAGAAAGAAAGGGGAAGAGAAATACTTTAGAGGGGAAGAGAAAAGAAGGTTAGGGAAAATTATCTCATATAATCAAGGTCACATGTAGGTATCTATACCAACAAGGAGGAAGGGAGTGGGAGGAAGCAGTTGACACCTGAATCTTACTCTCATCTAAACTGGTCAAAAGAAGGAAGAAAACACATATACATACACAATTGGGTACAAAAATCCATTTCATTCAGTAGGAAAATAGGAGGGAAAGGGGAGAAGGGGAAGGGAAAATGTAGATTAAGGGAGGGATGAGTTGTAAGTAAAACAACTTTTAAGGACAAATACAAATACAAAAAGTTCTTTTTGAGTTGTTAAAGGATGGGAATCTGAGGGAGTGCCCATGAATTAAGGAATATCTGAAAAAGTTATGGTATATGTTCGATGGAATACTATTGTGCTGACTTCTTATTGGCATAATGCCCAACTAGGGTCCTGAAGAACTAATAATAAAACAAGTTACCTACCTCCCAAGAGAGAAGTAAAGGACTCAGAATGCAGAATCAAACAAATAAAGCAAAAACAGAAATTTGTTTTGATTGACTATACATATGTGTGATGAGGTTTTTTTTTTTGTGTGTGTTCTCAACTGGAGAGTGCAGAAGGGGAAAGATTAGGTGGATCTTGGCTGATCAAAACAAACAGAATATTAAACAAAAGAAAGAACTATATTAACTGATGCAGAGTGAAGTAAGCAGAGCCAAGTAAACAAAATGTAAAATGATCACAACAATGTAAATGGAAAGAACAACTACCCAAAATTTAAAAGTGAATGTTGTAAACTTACATAGAACAAGCATGGCTTTGAGGTCTTCTTCCTCGCCTCTCCTCTTCTCCCTTCCTTCCTCCCCTCTCCTTGTTCTTCTTCCATTTCCACATTTCTCTTCCCTTTCCTATCTCAGCCAAGTGTTTAGCAATGGTTAATTAATACCTTGTGCTTATCCCTCCATAGACTCCATGAAGGTAAGGACTGCAGATGTTTTAAAAACATCTACATTTATTAAACATGGAGTAGCTATGTCATAGCTAACATTTGTATGGCACTTACTATGTGCCAGACATTGTGCTAAGTACTTTACAGTTATCTCATTTTGATCCTCACAATAACCCTGGAAGGAGGTGCTATTATTATTCTCATTTTACTGATGAGGAAACTGAGGCAAACAGAGGTTAGGTGACTTGCTCAGAGTCTCACAGCTAGTAAATGTCTAAGGCTAGATTTGAACTCTGGTCTTCCTGACTCCAGACCTGGTGCTCTATCCACCGTGCCATCTAGCTGATGTAGATTTACTACATCTGTAGATTTACTAAATGTTAGCTGAATGACTTGTAGGGTAGATAATCCTCTAGAATATGTAATGTGGCTCTATGTAGACATGCACTTTGGTCTTCTGTTGAGTGACAGATACTTCACTTTGATGATATGATGCAGCAACTCTTGATTAGTCCCTATGACTTGAAAGTTGTGTTGAACACAATTAGCAACTGATCTAGGAAGAGCTGACTCCTCAGTGGGTTGTCACAACAGTAGAAAGTCTCCGTCCCAACCCCCACTCTCGCCTTCTATCTGCCCTCTCTTGTCTCCACTCCAACCCTCAGCTCTCCTTTAGATTTCCAATAAGGGGGAGAGAGGGAATTTCTTCTCTCTCCCCATCCCCAGCAGTGATGGTGGTTGTGACTTGAACAGCCGGCAGTGGGAACATGCACTTACCTAGGGAAGCCTGAGATGGAACCTCAAGTCCTGGTAGCTTCTTCTGCTTTGTATTTCTTTTCTTGAGCCCAAGTTATCAAACAACAATCCAGAGATATTTCCAGGGAGGTGGGTTTTGTCCTAAGGGCTGCTAAATGAAGTCCTCATAACTGGGGAAGTAAAAGGACAACAGTCTGGATGTTTTTTTGCCAGGGAGATGGTACTGGCCCATTCAGATTTGAACCAAACACTGACTTTTCCCATATACCCACCAGCAGTTCCAGTTTCCTATGGAAATATATGTAAAGCCTATGGACTTCCATTGTTACATTTAAGACTAAACTTCATGAATTTGAAGGGTTGGGATTTCCTGAGTTGGTGTCAATTGCCCACCCTAAGGTGTTTCTTAACAGCTACTTTCTTCTTGGAATAGATGACCATCAAAAGAATAATTCTAAACTCGAAGGAGCTAAAAACCATATGTGAATGGTTAGAATATCTAGCCTTTGGGAGTTTCTTAGCCTAAGTTATAGATCCAAGGTGAATATGAAATATCTACTCAGCATTATCTCCTAGAAGAATATAATGGGTATGATAGGCTATTACTTTATGGTGCTAAGTGTTTGTTAATGATTGCTAGGTGGCACAGTGGATAGAGTACAGGTCCCGGAGTCAGGAAGAATAATTTTCCTGAGTTCAAATCCAGCCTCAGATTCTTACTAGCTGAGTGACCCTGGGCAAGTCACTTAACCCTGTTTGCCTCAGTTTCCTCATTTGTAAAATGAGCTGGACAGGGAAGTGGCAAACCACTTTAGTATCTTTGCCAAGAAAGCTCCAAATGGTGTCGTGAAGAGCCAACAGGACTGAAACAACTGGACAATAACAACTATTGTTCATGAATCTTTTGTGTTTAAAACCTTTCTTTTGTGATAGAGGAAATAAAGAGCTATTCTATATGCTCATCTACTTTGTATACTAAGTAACTTTTCTAGTTGATCCCTTCAATAAGAGTTTACCTAAATTTTACTTAAGAGATGTTTCCTGGAACTCCAGGGTGAGGTCCTAATGAGTCAGAGAGCATGAAAAAGACTTGGCCTGTCTTTGGGGTCAGCTTCACCACAGATTGAACCTCCTTAGTTTGAGTTGCCAGAGTGCCATGTGGGATGGGGCTCCCTTGGGTTATGGGTGACAGACCTAATGAATGGATTGCATTGCATTTGTCTAATTGTCCCCATTTTCTAGATGGAGAGTATGAGGTTGGATGAAGCCATTACCTTGCCCAAGGATGGATCCTTGGTGCCAACCACATTGCAGTGAGGCCCATGGAACCATGCCAGCTTTCTTCTACTGCTCTGTGATTTGATCTTCTGCTAAATTGGTCAGTCATCGACCTTGGCCTTGGTATTATCCTGGCATCTCAGCTTAACAGAATGCACAGCAGTGTGCCTCTTTCCCACCATCCACCTGCCAGAGATGTTGCATGTGGATCAAAAAGCTGGCCCTATTGTTTCAGATTTTTATGACATTCCGAAGTCTATTAACCAGATGAAAGTCTGTGATCACTGGAGTGCAAATAAACAGTATGTGTTTAGGCTGGTAGACTATTATTATAAGATTACTTCAGTCAGATTTCTAAGGTTTCCTGCGGGGGTGAGGGGAATGTATTGTTTCTACTGGGGATTTTTACCATCGCTGTTTGTTTAATCCCTCTCAAGGCATAACTGGGATTTAGTAATTAGTTGGTAACAGCCAAAATCTTTGAGCAATTATGTTCCGAGGAGCAGTGTTGCAATTGTTCTCCCTTAAAAGAGACAGCCGCCTCTTTTCTTCAGGATGAAGCTTAGGCTTCTGGGGGATGGTGAGGGGTGGGCTGGAGGAAGCCATAATCAAATTAACGGGATGGCTTGGTGTGTACAGTACTGATGTACACTTTGCCTCCTCGCGTCCCCCCCCCACCCCTCCCGTCTCCATTTCCTTTCGGCAATTCCCTTGTACGAACGCCATGCTCACCGATTTCCACCGCTCTTAGCGTCCCTGCTGTTTTTAACAAAGACCCAATGAATAATTCAGCATTGGGGCATTGTAAGCATGGGGGTGGAACGTGGAAACAAATGGCACTTTCACAACCGCAGCCTCAGCAGTAGCAACAGGGGCAGCAGAATTGTTTCAAATGAGAAGCCCAAGAAGGGAACAGGAAGAAAACATCTACATTTTGTAGCAGGCTCCAAACACACAGGGCAGGGGAGTCGCCTCCCGGCGCTCTCCCCCAACCCCCCCATGCCACCTTGATCTCCCAGGCCGTAAGAAAAAGGCAGCCCTGGCCGGCTGCTGCTCTTACGGCTGGAGGCTTGGTGGCTATGGCTGCGAGGCTGAGCTCCTGCAGCCAGGCTGCCTGCGCTCTCTCATGCTGGCCTGTGCCAATTAATGTAATCTATGGTGCTGGGCTGGGGGCTGCCGGCAAGTCTCCCTAGGAACGTCGAATTAATCTTCCTTTGAAATGAAGCCGAGGATGCTGACGAAGACAAGTGAGGGGGCTATCACAAGCCAATTTCGGGCTCTATTTTATTTGCTTTAATGGTAGGAATTGTGCTTGGGTAAGGAAGGACAGAGAGAGACAGACAGAGATAGAGAGACAGAGACAGGGGAGAGAGGGAAAGGAGAGAGACAGAGAGGAGAGAGACAGAGAGACATAGAGAGAGACAGAGAGAAGGACAGAAAGAGATACAGAGACAGAAGAGAGACAGAGAGAGGCAGAGACAGAGAGAGAGGGAGGGAGAGACAGAGAGACGGAGAGAGAAAGAGACAGAGAGAGAGTTCCTGGGGTTGGGACTGACCATGAAAGTGGCATAAGCGTAAAGAAAAGAAACCTCTTGTTTGTGTTGCTTTGGGTTAGTGACTTAGTAGACTACTTCCTAGGCCTTATTTCCCTCATCTGCAAAATGAGGGGGTTGGGTGGGAATAGCTGTCCTTTGACCCTAGGATCTTTAATCACTTCTCAATATTGCTATAAGTCAGCTCATGAACTCCATGGTGGGCAGAGTGCTCTGTTCACAAGGATAGATACCAGAGCTGAAGACCCTGAGGATGCTGGTGACATTATGCAAACAAGAGTTTCTACCACCTATCAAGGTGTGGTTCGTCTTTTGTTCTTGAAGAAGACCAATGACATCATGAGGATGGAGCTGGATTTAAGCAAGGCGAAGCTGTGCAGTCATCAGCCTCATTCTCTCCTCCAGTCATCCAAGTTCAGTGGCAAGACAAAAGTCAAGACAACTGGTGATGGCTTGGGATGCAGTGGATGACCTACCCAGTTCTGAGCCTTAATCTAGAGCATTAAGATGCATTTTCAATCTATGCTGAAGGTAACTGCTGATTGAGATGCCAATCAACTGGGCAATTAAAGAGAGCAAATCATGGAAACTTAGAAGTGGAATACCTTCCTTATCAGACACTACTTAGGGCATTCAATTTCATTTATTTAATATTTGCTTATAATGTACAAGGCACCGTGCTGCATGTTGGGATAGATCTGGAACATCCTTACCCTCAAGAACCTTATGTTTGTAAGAGAAGTATGTTTGTAACATGGGGTATCTCAATGTTTAGGTGCTTCTTCTGAGTGGCATTAATGGAGAAGATCTGTGGCCTGGCCAGTTTCTGAGAAGCGGAGAATCAAGAGTACTGCCCACGCTGATGGCCTGCTAGCTGGAGTTGGTGGGGAAGAATCCTGCTAAGACGGAACATTCTTTTTTCCAGTTTCCAAGAAGGCTATTGAGTTTTAAGAAATTCAAATCTAAAGTTATTTTATTTTCAAAATCATTTCTGACATTATTGCTATTGCTGTAATCTATTTCAATCTTAAGGATGATTTATGGAGCTTGTGTTTAGTGAAGATTTTCAATGACTGCAGAATCTTCCACTTTTCCCTCTTCAGATTTTGGTAGCACCTTGACTTTCATCTCTTACTTAATCTTATCTAGGCTTAGGGAAGAAGTTATTTCTTTTTTTCTCTTTTTTTCAAGTTTATTTATTTTTAGTTTTCAACGTTCACTTCCATAAGTTTAAAATTTTCTCCCCTCCTTCCCCTCCCCCCTTCCCAAAACAGCCTGCAATCTGATATAGGCTTTACATATACATTCCTATTAAATGTATTTTCACATTAGTCAAGACAAACAAAAAAAGACATTATTCTGCTTTGCTCTGCATTCAGACCTCTATAGTTCTTTTTCTGGATGTGGATGGCATGGAAGAAGTTATTTCTTTGAAGGATTTATTACTCACTATTAATGTTATTTGGAATAGCTGATAGCAGAATTATGGTGTGCATATACTCTTTGTTTCCCAAGAAAGCTATGTTTGAGGAAGAAAAAAAGGAAAGAGGAAAGAGATATATCCTATCATAAAGGGAAGGGAAGAATGACCTGGTTTCATGCCCACAATAGCATAGGGTTTATTGTATGTTGCAAGACTGGCCAAGAAATCAGATACTTTACTGATTTCTGGATATTTTACATGGAGAACAAGACTACCTTGGGTCAAGGAGTCTCTGAGAAAGCAACCCTTGCAGAAAGGACTTCTATTCCTGAGATTTCTTCATCAATTCTTACTCATATTTATTTTCTCTGAATGGAATTCCCCTCCTTTTAATGGTGTAATATCTTGACTTCCTCAATAATTATTTTCTGAGTTCACCAGCTAGGGCCCATGGTTGAATTCAGTAAGCATGTGCTATTATTAATATTATTAGTGATACTGAGAAAGTGACTAAGAACACTTTTTCGGTGCACAAAAATACATTCTACAGTGTTCTCCTTTTAGACATAGGATAAAGTTACACCATATTTCTTTGGTCAATTCTTTGATAAACATACGATCTATTTCAAAGGGTTGATATCATTTTGAAGGGACATCTCTAATGGTATTCCTCTGGGATTTGTCCTTGGTTTTGTGATACTTAACATTTTTTTTAAGCAATTGGGGTTAAGTAACTTGCTCAAGGTTACACAGCCAGGTGTTTCTGGGTGTGGTGCTAAGTATCTGAGCCTGGATTCAATCCCCAGGTCATCCCTACACTGGAGCCGGTGCTCTTACTTGCTGAGCCACCTGACCGCCCCTAAGCAATTGGGGTTACGTAACTTGCTCAAGGTTACATGGCCAGGTGTTTCTGGGTGAGTGCTAAGTGTCTGAGCCTGGATTTGATCCCCAGGTTATCCCTACACTGGAGCCGGTGCTCTTACTCGCTGTGCTACCTGGCCGCCCCAGATATTCAACATTTTTATGTGTCAGTGATATGGATGAAGGCATAGATGGTATGCCCATATGCAAACAATGTGAAACTTGGAGAGATAGTTAACATATTCAATATAGGCTCTGGAGTAAAAAAAAATCTTTCCAGGCTAGAAGGATGGACTGGATTTAAAAAGACAAGATTTAATATAGATAAATGTAAAGTTCTATACTTGAGTTCCAAAAATCAACTTCATGAATACAGGATGGGGTTTTAGTGGATTGTAAGCAATATGTAGAAGAATTTTATTTGTCATGCTTGACCCTAGAAGAGAGGACTAAAAAAGGTATGGAAGCTGCAAAGAGGCAGATGTTGGTAAGGAAAATCTTACCACATTTAGAATTATCCAAGATTATAATGAGCTGTCTTGGAAGAGCAGGTAGCCATCACTGGAGGTCCTTGAGCAGGGGCTGGATAATGACTTACTTGTAAGTTAGATTGTATAGTTCATGCTTGGTGGACTAGATGAGGCCCTTTCCAGCTCTCAGGTTCCGTAATAATTATATTCAACGAACATTTATTAAATGCTAGCTAGCTATGTGCATAGTTTCTATGGGGAATACACATCTAATATTGGAGAACCTGAAGCTGGCTCCAAACAGAGCTTTTGCTTTAGTCCTAGGAGTGTAATTCAGCTTAGGCTCCATCCTGGGTCCCCTTGTCTTTGATGAGAAGGGTAAGACTCCCTTTTCTCACATTCTTTTGCTAATTAATAACTCTCCCTTCCCCCAGTCCTGGAACCTTGGTGACAAGACTTAGGCTTTTGGTATCCCTAAAGGTGAGAGTACAAAAGTATTCAATGTACAACATGAAACAGGTACAGGACAAATAGGGCAGCTAGGTGGCATAATGGATAGAATGCTGGACCTCAAGTCAGATAGACTCATCTTTGTGAGTTCAAATCTAGCCCCAGATACTTACTAGCTGTGTGATCCTGGGCAAGTTACTTTACCCTATTTGCCTCAGTTTCCTCATCTGTAAAATGAGCTGGAGAAGGAAATGAGAAACCAGTCCCAAGAAAACCCCAAATGGGTTTCCAAAGAATTGGAAATGACTGAACAACAACATGGGTCAAATTTTTATTTCCTACACATAAAAGAAATGATACAAGAAAAAAAAAGAGTCAGGATAAGATCATAGATATAGAGCTGGAAGAAACGTCCAAGGCCAGCTAGTCTAAGAATCTTCATTTAGCAGCTGAGAAAACTGAGGCTCAGGGAGGTCTCACAGGTCAGGTAGTAAACGTCACAACATTCATTGATGACTCTAATTTATCTTGCAAGTACAATTACAATATCTTGGGAGCTTGATACTTAAACCTCTTTAGAAGTTAAATCAATTTGTGGAAACCCCAAATAAGCATAACCTATTTAATTTCTCTTCTGAATTGTCCAAACTACCCATAATCTTGTTCCTGCCAATGATCATCTTCTTGGATAAAGAAATTCCCTTTTGCCTTTACTCTGTTCTGAACAAAAAAATCCTAGGATATCCAGACTTCTGAAACTCACAAGGTCACCTCCAAGCCTGGAAAGCAAAGGAAAGAAAAGAATTGAAGATAAATAGAAATTTTACGGGTTGAGTTACTGAGAGAATCGTAGTGGCCTTAAGAGGAGAGGGATGTCAGGAGAAGGTTTTTGTTTTGGGACTATTTTTTTTTTGGTCAGGATTGGGGGAGCTGTAAGGCAACGGGCACTGAATATATAAACTGAATTTAGTTAATGCCTGAGGGAGTGGTCAGTTAACCTGACTGTCTACCTTCTTGGATCCAAATCTAGTTCCTAAGAGACAAAAGCCAGGGTTCTGTCATAGGTTAGGAATGATTTAGACCAGACTGGTATTTTAGATTCAGAATGAAATGAGACATGTGCAACCTAGTTAATAGTTAACAAGAGGTTTTCTTCGCCATAGCATGGTAATTATTGAATGAGCTATCTAAAAGCACCATAACAATTATACCACCTCTATTAGCAGAAAATTCTCATCATCAATAAACCTGGTCTTATTACAATTTTATTAAAACCAGGTTTATTGATGATGAGAATTTCTCTATAACCTGTGAGTCAGAGTTGTGTCTCTAAATTATCCTCAAAGGCACTCTAACAGATTGTGATTTTAATTTATTCTTCCAAAGAAGTTCTAAAATACAATTATTGCTGCACAGAAAGACAATGGGTTTTAGGCTACACAAAGAAACTTCCAAATTCAACATTAGTCTAGTCAGTCATCTGAATTATTTGGTTAAGACCTCAAATTTAGGATTAAGCATTATTATTAATACATAAATAAATATTAAGCATTATTAATAATAAAAACTTTCAAATGAAATAAGGCTTTTTACTGCCACAAATTTTCTTTTCTCCTTTTTTGCTTTATTGTTGCCTTTTGCTTTTACACCAGAATGACTTCTTTTTAAAACCTCTCCTATTATCAAAGAAAAAACCTTTAAGTAAAATGTTTGCTCTAATGTAATGATCATGTTTGCAAGTGCATTCTATATTATGCATCCATAGTCCCCCTCCCACCCCCATGACCTGTGCCCTTGTCTGGAGAGAGCAGGGAGGACTATTTCATTATTAGCTAATATTTTTCCAACCTCATGTGTTATATTGCCACGTGGCCCACTTTCTCCAGTCAGGTCTACTGTTGTATACATCTGAATGGCATATCTGCCCTTTGGTGTCACTCAGTAGTTATCCTAGCCTGGAATGCTTCCTTCTGGTCACTCAGTCAATATATGCTTGAAATGGATGTCTTCCCTGTGGAAATTGACTCTGCTGGGATTCTTCATCACGTATGTAATTCAGGTTTTACTCTTTTATCTTGTGCTTTTTCAAGTGATATCTTGTAATCCTACAAATTATAGGCCACAGGATTTCTCAGGCCCCATCCAAATGGCGCTCTACAGTTCCAGATGCTTTCCATGTGTTTTACAGCAGTATTCTCTCTCCTCAGTGATACTTCAAGGTCTCTGAAGGTAGGAATCAGGTTAGTCAGTGGTGTACCTAAGGAGCCCTGGGGGTTGCATGTTGGCTTAGTTTTAAAATGTAATGTTACCTATGTTTTATTGTATTTTTATTTATTATATTTTCCAATTATATTTGACTCTGGTTCAGGCTAGGAGGTGCTATGGGCCATATGTGACCCATGGACTGAATGACTGATAATTCTGATGTAAATCACAGTACTGCCTAGAGTAATGGGACAGTAGAGTTGGGAGGGAAGAAAAATGAACCCAGAGAGTGGAAGTGACTTGTCTAAAGTCACACAGTTTATCAGTGTTCTTGTTTCCTCCCATGTAGTATGGTCTTATACACATAACAGCTATTCGATAAGCATTTGCCAAGAGGCTGAATGAATGAATGAGTAATATGAAAGAATGAACAAATGCAGGCAAGAGATCTTGAAAACTGAAGAGAAAAATACAAAATTTTTGGAAATCTGCAATTTTTCCTAATGCTTTTTTTTTTTGGCAAGGCATTTGGGATTAAGTGATTTATCCAGGTTCATATAGTTAGTAAGTGTCAAGTGTCTGAGGCTGGATTTGAATTATTCAGGTCTTCTTGACTCCAGGGCTGGTATACCACCTAACTCCCCTCCTACCTTTTTTTTGTTTCCTAATGCTTTAAAAATGTTACCTATTAATTTGTTATATTTGACAATATTGTCACCAGCTAGACAGTTTAACTATTTAACTAAGCATGAACAATGTTAACATTTCTTTCTGTCCCTATTTTTCTCTCTGCTGAATAGGACAGAAGCCTTTTTAGAACAGAACAAATCAGTACCTCCATTTTATCTGAGCAAATTCCCCTAATGCCTGGTTGTTGAGAATAGGACTTTGGATCGACTTTTTGTTGCGCAACTTCACTAACCAGGACTAGGCAAACAGGAATTGTGATAAATGTGTTCTATGTGTGTGATGACCATGACCACAACCCATGATAATAGTGTTTTCTAACTAATAAACAAATAGAAAAACAGTTTCAGACTTGTTTAGAATCCTTCCTACATTTACCTGGGAATTAGACAATGATCAGGGTCATCATTGTTGTTTGTCCCTTGTTCTTGAAAAGGACTGTGACATCTGGAAGATGATGCCATGACTTGCAAGTCAGTTGGATTTAAGTGAGGGAGAGCTGTGCAAGGTCACCAGCCTTTCTCCTCCAGAGCCATCTTGGGTCCAATGGCAAGATACAGATCAAGATGACTGGAGATGGCCCCCTCAGCGCCATTATTGGAGAAATAAAGGATTATGAAAAGTAGATATCTGCTCCAATATGAAAAGGAATGAGACTTGGGCTCATCATTAACATTTTCCCAGAAATACAGGAAACAATACACATCTTATTATGTCTAGAGGGTTCCTGAAGTAGAATAATAATCACAGGAACATAGATTCAGAGCTGGGAGAGCTATAGTCTGGCTCATTTTACAAATGAGCTAAGGTTCAGAAAGGACAATGACTTGCTCAGACTCTGAGTCTGCCTGACTCTGATCCAGTGTCTTTTCCCTTTGCTATTGTCCCTTAGACATGAGAAATGGAATCATTTGCAGCTGTTGGAAACATGATGGACAGGGCAGCAGGAGGGAGGGGAAGAGGTTTCTTCTCAGTGGGAACTTTCCAAAATCCTTCCTTGCTGACCCATGCTATTTCCCATTTTCCAAATAAGAATAATAATGATTATCATCAGATACTTCTGTGCTTCAAAGAGCCATGATCTCATTAGAGCGCCATCCACTGTCACAACAGCTGAAATTCATCCACACCCTAGCAACTGGTCTTCATATAATGTTGGTATCACTAAAGTGTAAGATGACAGGAAATGTAGGAAGGTGTAATGGGAATGTAAATTTTAAAGATCTTCCCTGTCCCTAGGCTAAAGTGCACCTGGAGCCTGGGGTGGGAGGCTTGTTTTTCAGTAGATACTTTTTGATTGGCCAGTGGGTCAATAAGGTTGTTACATTCTCTGAGCCAGGAGAAGGCTATATAAGCCCTGATGTGAGGCTTTGTTTTGGGGCTCACTTTGAGAAGTGTTCTGTGATTTGACCTGGACTCTGGGAAGCCGTTGTTGAGAGCCCCCCCCCCCCCGTTTGAAAACCCAGATGTTGAAACCCAGATGTTGATTTGGTATGGATGTAATGGTTGGACAGTTTGGAAACTGTCTACTTGATCTGTTTCTCTGTCTTGATAATTCTGTCTGTATATTCTGAAGTTCGGGATGCTGACCTTTTTCCCCTGAACTAGGTAAATGATACATGTGTTTGACTGATTAAAATAAGCTTGTTAACCCATTTTGAGTTGCTTTCCTTTAACAAAGCAGATCCAAGAACCTGTATTGGCAGCCACCCTGGGAACGCTGGGGTGCTTGCTGCTACAGAAGGTCCCAGGGTTCATGATGAGTTTGAAATATCAAACAGAGGAATTTCTTTTTGATCCTGGAGGGAACAGGGAACAGCTGGAATTTATTGAGTAGGTGTAGCGGCAAGCACCCCAACATCCCCATGGTGGCTGCCAACACAGGTTCTTAGATCTGCTTTTCTAAAGGAAAGCAACTCAAAATGGGTTAACAATCTTGCTTTTATCAATCAAACATATCATTTACCTAGGTCAGGGGAAAAAGGTCAGCACCCCAAACTTCAGAGTATACAGACAGAAGCATTTCAAGCAGACAGGCCTCCAACTGTCCAACCATTACATTCATACCAAATCACAGTTACCAGAGAGGGAAGCATCAACATCTGGGTTTTTCAAAGCTAGTTGGCTTGACAATGGCTGCCTGGAGTCTTGTTTGGTCAAGTCACACAATTCTCAAAGTGAGCCCCAAAACAAAGTCTCACATCAGGGATTATATAGCCTTCTCCTGGGTCAGAGAAAGTAACAACCCTCTTGACCCACTGCTCAATCACAAAGCACCAAGGTGTGAAACAAGCCTCCTACCACAGGCCCCAGGTACACTTAACCTAGGGGCAGGGAGGATCTTAAAAATTTACATTCCTATAACAGTAGGGAAGTAACATGGACTCATCTACACCTTAGGAAAATCACTTTGGGAGCTGTGTGGAGGTTGACTCAGTGTGGGAAAAGACTTGAGGCAGGAAGAACAGTTAGAAGGCTATTGCAACAGTTCAGGTGAGAGGTGATGAGGGCCTGAACCATAGTTGTGGCTCTGTGAGTGTAGGGAAGGGGGGGGTGCATACAAGATATATTGGGAAGGTACAAATGACAAGCTTTGGTAGTGATTTGGAGATCAGGGGTGAATGAGACTGAGGAGTCAAGGATGACCCTGAAGTGGCAAGCCTGGATTGCTGGGAGGATGCTAGTGCCCTTGGTAGTAAAAGGGAAATTCAGGAGATAGGAGTGTATAGGAAGAAATATAATGAGATTTCATTGGAATATGATGAGTTTGAGGTACCTACGGGATATTCTTTTCTGAGATGTTCAAAAGGGAGTTGGTGGTACCAAATGGAGCTCAGGAGAAACATTAGGGCTGGGTATATGAAAACTTGGAATCATCTGCAATAATTGAGAGCTAATTAGATTACCAAGTGAGATAATATAAAGGGGAAAAAGAATAGGATCCAGGATAGAACCTTGAGGGTACTGTGGTAGCTTCAGAGGTCAAGAAGGATAAGGAAAGGTCACTAGATTTGGCAATTAAGAGGTAATTGATAACTCCAGAGAGAACAATTTCAATTGAATGATGAGGTCTGAAGCCAGATTGCAGCAGGGGCAGGAAAGAGTGAAAGCTGGAGCTGGAGCGGGAGTGGAGGCCTGTGCCTTTCTTAAGGAGTTTGATCAAGACGGGGAGGAGAGCTGTAGCATGATACCCAGCTGGAAGGAAGGGGAAGGGAGAAGGTGATAAGCATTTCTATGTTCCAGGTACTATGCGGAGTGCTTTTGTTACAAGTGTTGTCTGATTTATCACAACTACCCTGTGAGGTGCTGTTATTACCCTGATTTTACAGGTGAGGAAAATGAGACACACTTGCTTCGAGTTACACAGCTTGTAAGTGTCTGAGGCTAGATTTGAACTCAGAACTCCCCAATTCCATGCCTAGTACTCTATCCATTTCTACCTCTGGATGGAGACACGAGTGGTTTTTAGGCATCAGAGAGTGGGGATGACTTTGGGAGCGATCAGCTAGAGAAGGCAGGAGGGGACCAGATGGAGGGTGCATGGAGAGGGTCTTAGATGGCCCCTGGGAATAGGATCACCTCTACATTGAGACCAGAGTGAAGGAGGAGAATGTAGGGTGAGATAGCTGAGTGAGGTGAGATCAAGAGGAGGGGAGAAGAGGGAACTGTCAGCTAATAAAAAGCCTTAATTTTCTTTGTGAAGTATGAGAATAGGTCTTCAGTCAAGAAGGTATTAAGGAAGGAGAGGCTTAAGGAAAGAAGAAGGGGAAGCTTTTATTAAGTGCTTAATGTGTACTGGACACTACCGAAGCATTTTACAAATGCCTCATTTGTATCTTCACAACAACCCTGGGAGGCAGAAGCTATTATTATCCCCATTTTATAGCTGAGGAAACTGAGGCAGGCAGAGGTCATATTATTTACCCAGTGTCATACAGCTAGTAAATCTCTTGGGCTGGATTTAAATTCAGTCTCCCTAACTCCAGGCCCAGTACTCTATGTACTGTGCCACCTGGCCACCCTGCCAAACTGAAATTTTCTTTGTTCCTAACACACATATTTCTTCGCCCATGGGATACACTCTCTTCTCATCTCTGCCAGTGTTTGAGACAACTACTGTGGAAAGTGGGCTAGTGAATTCATTAGGCAATGGTTTCCTTCCTAGAGCGGAGACTCAGTGACATCAGCTACTATAAATTTGTAATGGACAAGCATGATTTCATGATTTTTTCCTCTGACTCTGTGGAGGAATGAAGGAAGAAAACAGTGATCATAATCCAGGGGTTGTGATTTGGCAAGGTACCGATGATCAGCATCATCCTTGACTCTCCCTCTCTCAACATGTCCAGTTGGCTAACAAACTTTACTTTTGCTACCTTCACAACAGCTCTCCATTCACAGTTTTCTCTTTTCTCCTGTAGCTGACACCGTAGTTCAGGCCTTCATCACTTCTCCCCTGGACTAGTCCAACAGCCCCCTTGATGTTCTTTCTGCCTGAGCATCTTCCCATCTCCCGCACTGCGACCAGAACGACTTTCCTCAAGTGCAGATCTGACCTTGTCCTTCCGCCTCTCAGTAAAATCTAGTAGTTCTCCATGACATTTGGGTAAAACATAGAGGTCTCGGCTTAGCTTGTAAAGTCCTTCTCATCCTGACTTCAGGCTACTTTCCTGACCTTATTGCTCATCACCCTTTCTCCTTCTCTCTTTGGTCCATCCCAGCTTGCCTTGTTGTTCAGTCGTTTCAGTTGTGTTTGACTCTTCATGACCCCATTTGGGGTTTTCTTGGCAAAGATACTGGAGTGGTTTGCCATTTCCTTCTCCAGCTCATTTTACAGATGAGGAAAAGGAGCCAGAATTGTCTCCACGATCACACAATTGGTGTCTGTAATGTTCATGGGATATAAGATCTTCCCTGCACGTTAATAGGCCCCACGTGGAGGCCATTAAGGGAAGCTTGCTTAGGGGAGATTTTCACACCTTTTATTAATTTCTAATTAGGTACTGAGTCTTGAGGATTGTGATGCCCTCTAGCTCTAAAAATGGTGTATATATGCTCTGAGGTTAGCATTTTGTTTCAGGGCTCACTCATCAGAAGAGTGTTCTTGTGACTTGACCAGATGAGACTCTGGGTAGCCCCTAAGGAGATTCCTCCCTTCTCCTCCCCCCACCTCTCCCTGGAAAAACCCAGATGTTGGTACTTCTCTCTCTGGTCTCTATGTTAGACAGTTGGATCTATCTATTGATCTGTGCTAATTTCTCAGACAGTTAGAAGCCCTATCTGTTGATCTTCATTTCTCTACTTGTATTTTCTGTTTGTATTTTCTCCAAAGTTCAGGGTGCTGACTTTTCCCCTGAACTAGTGAATGTAATTTAAAAATATTGTTGATCCCTTAAAGAGCTATCTTATCTAGTAAAAAAGATCTAATAACCTGTTCCAGCAGCCATCCTGGGTATGCTAGTGTGGTTGCTGCTACAGTGTCTGAGGCCAGATTTGAACTCAGGTCTTCTTTGATTTCAGGCTTGGTGCTCTATCCATTGTGCCACCTAGCTGCCCTGCCAAACAAACTGACCTTCTCTTTTATCCTTACACACACACACACACACACACACACACCTTCCATCTCCCGTGGCTATACCTTTGCACTGGATGTTTCTTAGGCATGGGATGCACTGATATAATTTCTCTCTTCTTCAAGATGAAGCTCAAGCAATACTTTTTATATGAATCCTTTCCTGATCTTTTTATCTGCTAATGCTTTCTCTCCTAAACTACATATTTAATTACTTTGTATATTCTCTTTGTGCTTATTAATTTTGTATATGCACATGTGTACATATAAAAACTATATATAGTATGTACATATACACATAAACACACATGTATAAATATCTATGTATGTGTATGTAAATATATTCATAAGTACTCACTGTCTCCTCCATTAGAATGTAAGGTTCTTGCGACTGTATTTTTTATTTTTATTTTCATTCCCAGCACTTCTACAGTGGCTGGCACATGGTAGGAATTTAATAAATAAATGCTTTTCAATTGACTGATAGATTGGGCCATGGAACCCTAGGGTAATTCATACCTTGTTTAGGGAATTCATATCTTGTCCAGGAGACTGAAGAAGAATGAGATTATCCAGATCATAATGTAGCTTACCTGGTATATCTAACACAATATTTAATTTTTTAACCCTAATTTGAGTGTGTACAACATCTCGACAGAAGAGATTGGTGTGTGTATGTGTATATGTATGTATTTGTGCCTTTGCCTATTGCCACTAGGTCTAGCATGATCATGGGGGCACATAAAATACATACACATGCATAGAAGAGGAAAATAAGGCAACATTCACAATGGAATGTTGGAAGAAAGAAGAAGAAAGGAGGCAGATGGTTGGAATCTGAGAGCATGCAAAACGACTCCCACTCTGAGAATTTCCCAGTGTGCCTCTCTCTTGTTTTGGCATTGTTCCTATAATTAATTTATGGAAAGTACCTAAATTGGGAATAAACACAATCTCACCAAATCCTTTCTAATCTCTGTCTGTGTTTTGGAGATGATACCCTTAAGGTATAGTTTCTTACAATGATTAAATTCTGTTTTCTTTTTAAGAATTAAAAAGGTCTTTTCCCCCTCTCTACAGTTGTATAGGACCTGAGTGGTCAAGGTGGAAAACAAAATAATTTCAAAGGCAATCTGTTGTCAGCCATAGTGAGATGTTTTTGACTCCCCTCCACTCCCATACACACTTTTACTTGACTTTCTGACTGACAATATTTGAGCCTCATTAAAAAATAGAAAATATAAGAAAATACAATCTAATGAAGCTTCTTCCTCATAAGCCACACAGACTTATCTTCTATGGGGGCTGTTTGTCTACAGATGATGCCTTCCCTAGGTTAGGATGGAAGGAGAAACAAAGGAATTGATGAACGATAGGAAAGGTATCAGGAAAGTCCTGTTATGGGGCCTGATTCTCTAGGGATACAGGAAGAATAAACTCTTCTCTGAAAGAATAGATTCTAAACTCTATGAAAACAGTACAAATTGCCTATCTGAGCTGTGCTTATCAAATGGTTTTAGGTGAGGATGAAGATGTTTAATGTCTTACTTCATCCTTTCTTCCTCTTCAAATCCTAATCTGGTCTTCCCCCATGTTCTCTTTACTCTTCCACTCCTACCCAAGAAGTCTTCCTGGTTACTCAAGTTCATAATTATTTCTTTTTGGAGGTGGGAGGGCAGGGCAAGTGGGGTTAAGTGACTTGTTCAAGGTCACATTGCTAGTGTGTCAAGTGTCTGAGACCTAATTTGAAGGAAGGTCCTTCTGACTCCAGGGCTGGTGCTCTATTCACTGCGACACCTAGCCACTCCTATAGTTATTTCTTATATTGCAAAGAGAGATGGTCTGGTAGTTAAGAAGACCAGACTTCAATCCCTACCCATAACATATACAGCCTTTGTGACTGTGGGTAAGTCACTTCACCTCTCAGTGGCCCAGGAGACACTTAAGATTTTAAGTTGCAGAAAAGTACCAATTAGCATTGCTATAATAGGGAATTTCCTCCCTAGAAGTTCCCCATATCAGTGAAATCTCATGTCTGGACCAAAAATACTCTCCCAAATAATACTCTTTTATCATTTGATACATATGGCCTTGTGATACTTTTTTTTTTTACTATGGCTTTATAAAATTTCATTTTAAGGTGCATATTTTACATCTCTTTAACCTAGTTATAAGCTCTTTGAACATAGATACTTTTTACAATTCTTCTAATCTCCCTCAGCACCTTGCATAGCATTCTGCCCATAGTAGGCACTTGGTAAATATTGGATGAATGAATGAATGAAAGATGAAATCTGCCCACCCATGTAAGACAAATAAAACTGTATGTTTTACAACTTCATCTGTGTTAGAAAATGATGGAGATCATACAAAGCTCAGGTCACCTGGAAGTTCCAGTCAGATGAAGACCTTTAGCCAAACAGGCCCCATTGCCAGGGGTGTGGAACCAGAGGACTCAAGGACATATGTGGCCTTCTAGGTCCTACGGTGCGACCCTTTCATTGAATCCAAGTTTTACAGAACAAATCCTTTTATTACAGGGATTTGTTCTGTGAAATTTGGATTCAGTCAAAGGGCTGCACTTGAGGACCTACCCTTGCCCTAGGTTCATTTCAAGGGTTCCATATGTTATAGCATTCTCATTTTTTTTTAAGAAGCCCCAGTGATTTATGCTGGGGAAAATGTACCCTTTCTGAACTGTTAGAGGAAAGGTTGGTGTCTGGGTAAATAGGTTGACATTGAGTGGGTATGGGATGGGTTCCATCTGCACAAGTAGTCAGAGGGCTGGGGTTGAGACCCAGTTAGGGGATTTATCACCACAGACCTCGGGAACCACACTATGTATATTAATGGAAGCTTTACTAATAATGATGAGCATTTCCTTTGGGGGTTGACAGGTGTGCTGTGATGTGAAAGCAACTCTGGCCATTTGGTCGCACTGGTACACTGGTGGTTAAAATGCAAAGTAGGCCTCATCCAGCTCCTACACGGATCTGAGAAAGGAAGACACTACGGTGCACGTGTGTCAGCTCTCATGCAGACCTGTAAGAGGTAAATAGTGACAACACCATGGTCTAGTGAGTCCCAAGGACTTGACTTTATTGCTGTTTTGTTTAGAAACAGAAAAAAAAATTAATTTCCCTTGCTTTCTGCATGCAGAAAATGAAACTAAGAATTTATGTATGTATGTGTGTGTGTGTGTGTGTGTGTGTGTGTGTGTGTGTGTGTGTGTGTGTATAAAATGTCTGTGTATGTTAGTGTGTTCAGGGGAGGGGGGCCAAAGTATAGGAGGGAGGGCAATAAAAACTTCTGGTATCTTTAACTCTCCACTGACTATTGCACAGATTCAAATGACTGAACCCAATTTTGCCAGGATTCTCCCATTTACCCCATTATGGGAAAGATTTATCCAAAATGAAATAATGTGTGTAAAGTGCTTTGCTAGCCTTAAAGAATGAAATGAATGTTAGCTAGTATTCTTATCAGCATTGCATCTCTAGATAAGGCCCTTGTTGGAGATTGGTTACCATATGATGCCCTCTGGCCTTCTCAAACGGTAATCTTTGCACCCCTCCCCCACCTTTAGCCTCCAGAGATCCTGGCCCTAAGCCTACCTAGTGTTTAATTCTGAATTAACCTAAATCCTAGGAAAGGAAACTGCCTAACCCTACAGGCTGCTCTTGGATTGTTCCAGCTTCCCTTTTGCCTTCTCCTTTCCAGAGCAGAAACTGGGAAATGTTTCTCCTGGATCAAAAACTTTTTGGATGGGGGTGGGAGTGGCACAGAGGACAGACACATTGGAGGGGGGAAGGCTGTCGGAAAAACAGAAGGCCATGAGTCAAGGAGAGGGGAAAGGGAAACTAAAGACCTCACCCCTCAGCCCCCACTTCCAGAATCATCGCCATACAGGAAAGCCCTGTTTGGCCCATATTGATTTCTGCACCTTCCCAAGCCTTTCAGGGTCGCTTCCACCCCAAACCCATACCTTCCCAGGAAGCCAGTGCCCTCAGGCTGATTCATCTGCCAAGTGAAAATAGAGACCTCTTGGGACCATTCAACTTAAGCTTTTTAACCCTTCTTTTTAGGAAATTCTTGGGCTAAAGCAGAACTTTTTTTTTTTTTAATGTTATAGACTCCTCTGATGATCTGGTTAAGCCTATGGACTCCTCATATTTTTAGATACATCAAATAAGAAACATAGGATTACCAAAGGGGACCAGTTATGTTGAAATATAATTACCCAAATACAGTTATCCCTTTCACATCCCAGAATTTAGGGGTGCTGCAACAACTATCTGGAAAAATCCTTGTGGAATTTTTTGGCCTTCTCTTTGAATCAGAGAAGAAGTCTAAATTATTATGGTATTAGAAGATAAAATGTGCTGATATTATACAATACTATACATATAATTTATGCATTTTTGAATTTCTAAACTTTTTCTGTGTCATCTACTGACGTTCGTGTGTCATCTATGGCTTAAATTGCGATGCGGACAGGATAACTTTATTTTTAAAAATAAGTTTATGGACCACAGGATAGGAATCACTGCTAAAGGAATGAATTCTAGAATGTTAGAAATGCATGGAGCCTTCAAGATTATGTGGCCTAGTCCCCTTATTATATAGATGAGGAAACTGAGAGAAAGTAACGTGCCTTAAGATCTAGTTTTAGCTAGAACCAGCTAAAAATTTCTGGTAGCAACTGATGGGAACATTGGTCCCTCAGAAATTGGCAAATGCTACAGATGGGGGTTTGATTTATTGTTTTGTTGCTGGCCTATCCCTAGACTTAAGAGAGTGATGGAAAAAAAGGTTTAATAATGCAGACTAAACCAAAAAGTGTGTCTTGCATACATTATCCTTCCCTCCGCCCCCCTCCCCCCCCAGTTGTTAAGCATTTACAAGCATGTGTCTGCCTAAGGACCAAAGTCCAGCCCTGTCCCTTTCCACAGACTTGTCTTCAAGTTCCCCTGCCAAGCACGTACCCTCTCTTCTAGATAGAACCATAATTCTGAATTTTTGCACATAGAACAAAGGTCAGAAAAAATCACCCTTAATTTTGGGGTATGTAGGAGATGACAGAGACTCTGGAACACACCTCTTCAGATCAACTAATCCTATCCAACAAGCACTTAAGAAAGCACCTACTTTGTGTAAATTGAGGTGAAAGGTGCCAAGAATGTTGTTGGTGGTGGTGGTGTTGGAGTTGCTGAATCATTTCAGTCATGTCTGACTCTTTGTGACCCCATTTGGGGTTTGCTTGGCAATTATGCTGGAGTGGTTTGCCATTTCCTTCTCCAGCTCATTTTACAGGTGAGGAAACTGAGGCAAACAGGGTGAAGTGACTCATCCAGGGTCACAGATAATAAGTGTCTGGATTTGAACTCAAGGAAACACGTCTTTCTGATTCCAAGCCCAGTGCACCACCTAACCACCCAAGAATACAAAGAGAAAAAAATGAAAAATAATCTCTGCCCTCAGTTTACATTCAACTAATGGCATGGACATGAACACAGATAAGTACATACATGATAATTCATGGAGGGAGAGACCACTAACAAATAGGTGGATTAGGAAAAGCTTCCTGTAGGAGGTGGCACAGGGGAGGAGCCTTACTGGAAGCTGGGGTATCTGATGAAGAGGAGGAGCTGGTCCCTGATGGCCTATGCATGGAGGCTAGTTGAGGGAACAGGAAGAAGACCAGAATCACTGAAAGTGAGAGATAATGAAAAGGATCAATGGGATCTAAAGCTGGAAAGGTAGGCTCAAGCCAGATTGGGGAAGGTTTTAAACACCAAGTCGAGGAGTTCCTACTCCACACAAAAGGGACTGAAGAGATTCTTGATCAGAGACAGGAGCGACTTCATACTAGATTGGAGAGTAGAGAAATAGGAAAGCTGTCATCTAATTGGCAGATACTGCAATATCCGGGCAAGAAATGATGAGGGACAGAACTAGAACTATGACTATGGAGTGGAGATAAGGGGATAGATTTGAGATAGAAACAGGCATTGGCAACTGATAGTATATGGAAGGCAAAGGATTGGAAAGAGTTGAGGATGACTAAGACTGTGAACCTGTGTGAATAAGAGAAAGGTGTTTCACTCAACAAAAAAAAAACGGGGAAGTTTGGAGGAAGGGTTGGTTCTGGGGAAAGACAATGTGTTCTTTTTTGATAGAGTGACTTTGAAATACCTATGGGAGCTTCGGGGCTGCTGGTGGCTCATTGGGTAGAGTGTTGGGCCTGGAGTCAGGAAGACCTGAGTTCAAATGTGGCCTCAGACACTCACTAGCTGGGTGACCCTGGACGAGTCACTTAATCATGTTTGCCTCAGTTTCCTTGCCTGTAAAATGAGTTGGAGAAGGAAGAGGCAAACCACTCCAGTATCTTTGCCAAGAAAACCCCAAATAGAGTCATGATGAGTTGGAGGAAACTAAAAAAAAAAAATGACACCCTAACATGGAGATACCCTGCAGGTAATTGCTGATATGAAACGAGAGAAATTAGGGCTGGGTATTTATAGAAAAGAATCATCCTTAACTGTTCACTTCACTGGGAGGTCATTGACTGGGAGTTCTAACAGATAGTTTCAGAAGTGAGTGAGTCTGCCTCCAAAGTATAGAGAAAGAATAGCATTTGCATATGAAAGGATCTAGAACTTTCAGCAACTGGAGAAAACAGCCTGCTGTAGTGTTGTGCCTGTGAATAATTGGAGAGCTTTTAGGTACATAAATGGAGAAATATGGACATTAGCGCCGTTCCATGAGTACCGGCCTGATTAGAGACTGAAGATGGGCATTTGTTTACTAACTTCTGAAGCAAGAAAAGAGAAGTAAAAGGGCAGATTTCAGAACTTTGAAGACATAACTCTCTCCCTCCTCCCTCTCTGTCTCTCTCTCTGTCTCTGTCTCTGTCTCTCTCTGTCTGTCTCTCTCTGTCTCTGTCTCTCTCTCTGTCTCTCTATCTCTCTGTCTCTCTCTCTCTGTCTCTGTCTCTCTCTGTCTCTCTCTCTCTGTCTCTCTGTCTCT
>NW_027185764.1:62703665-62754277 GCF_028583685.1 Petaurus breviceps papuanus | reverse complement strand
ACTACAGCCGTTATCTAGGAGAAAGCCCACTTGCATAGAACTGCTTGGAAAGGAATAATTAAAGAACCCACCCAGCAGACTGACTGGCTTGGCCCAGATGATGTGCTTAGTAAAAATAATAATACTACTAGCATTTATATAGTACTTTAAGATTTGCAAAATACAAATGTCATCTTATTTGATCCTCACAACAACCCTGAGAGATAGCTATTATTATTGGGCAGTATTTGAATTTAGGTCTTCCTGCTACCACTTAATTGTGATGTATTAAACTTTATGGATTAGCTCAGTTTAGCAACCGATGCATCTATTCAAAACAGAGGCTGTGAGGATCAAGGAATCAATCAACATTTGTTAAATGCCTACTGTGTGCCAGACATTGTGATAAACTCTGGAATACAAAAAGAGGCAAAAGACAGCCCCTGCCCTCAAAGAGCTTACAATCTAATTGTAAGAGATAGAGTAGTAGCCATTTGTGTATATATACAATAGTACACATTTATACATATATCAAGTTATATATAAGATAAATAAGAAATTATTAATAAAGGGAGGGCACTAGAATTAAGAGGGTTTGGGAAAGACTTCCTGTAAAAGATTAGATTTTAGTTGGGATTTAAAGGAAGCCAGAGAAGTCATTAGGCAGAATGGAAGAGGAAGTTCATTCCAGGGATTAGGGACTCCCAGAGAAAATGCCCAGTGTCACCCAGAGGCCATTGTCACTGGATTGAAGACTATGTACTGGGGAATAACGTGTGAAAATAATGAAAAAGTAGGAAGGGGGTAGGTTACAAAGGATTTTGAATGCCAAACAGAACATTTTGTATTTGATCTTGGGATGACAGAGAACCACTGGGATTTACTGAGTAGGGGAGGGACATGGTTAGACTGTGCTTTAGGAAAAATCATTTTGCTGGCTGAATGGAGAATAGATTGAAGTGGAGAGAGGTCTGGCAGGCATTTCCAATGGTTATTATTACAATAGTTAAGTCATAAGGTAATGTAGGCCTGCACTAGAATGTCTCAGAGGAGACAAAAAGGGTGTATTGGTGAGATGTTGCAGAGGTGAATTTGATATGCCCTGGCAGCAGCTTGGATATGGAGGGGGGTGGGTTTAAAGATAGTGAGGAATCTAGGATGACTCCTAAGTTGAAAACCTGAGGGACTGGGAGGAGGATGGTGTTGCCTTCTAATGTAATAGCAGGAGGGAGAATTTAGAAGAAAAGATGAGTTCTGTTTTGGACATGTTTAACTGGACATCCAGTTTGAGATATCTGAAAGGCAGTTGGAGATGTGAGACTGGAGGTCAGCAGAAAGTTTTGATCAAAATAGGTAGATTGTAGAATCATCAGCATTGAGATGGTAATTAAATTTATGGGAGCTGGTGAGATCACTAAGTGGAGTAATGAAGAATCCTGAGGGTCTATAGTTAGAGTGATCTAGATAAGAAAGGTCAGACAGCAACTTTTATGGACAGTTCCTGAGACAGAAAGAAGATACTGAAGTCTACAATTTCAGGGTTCTGAGTTGCCACACATGTACTTTATATGTGGCTTACTACTCTGGGGCTTTAAGTATTTGCCCACTCTCTCCACAAGAACCATGTACGTGGTTATAGAGTGCAATTGAGGTTTGTGGTTGTAGTAACATTATGCATTTACTTTGTATTTTCAGTAAATGTTTTAGCTACTGTTGAGTATCATTGGCTGATTTGTTTATGGGAAACACATCAGTGGGGGCTCATAGGATTGTTTCCCACAAAGTTTATTCTGAGTAGCCATTTGTCAGGCCCTCTGGGGAACCTCTCTGACATGCTAAGTGGGTGCAGGTGGGATAAGCAAGTCAGCCCTAGTGGAGAGAGGAAGATAGCCTGAGTAGAACTGAGATTGGTGTCATGCCCAGACACATAAATCTGTACATCATTCTCAAATATACAACCACAGAAAGATTATGAGATCATTTAGAGAAAGTATAGAGAAAAGAGACAAGGCTAGTGTTGGGTGAAACCCATGTTTAGGGCAGGGCAAGGATGATGATCCAGCAAAGAAGACTGAGAAGGAGGTGTCAGGAAGGGCTTTGCAAGGATTATGAGAAATGGTCAGTCAATGTCTTTAGAATTTGTATTTTTAAAAAAAGTTTATAGCGGGAAAAATATCCAGGAGTGGGAGTGAAAGTGTCTAAAGCTAGAGGGGTTGGGGCAGTTAGGTGACACAGTAGATAGAACACTGCCCTGGAGTAAAGAGGACCTGAGTTCAAATCCAGCCTCAGACACTTCCTGGCTCTGTGACCCTGGGCAAGTCACAACCCTGATTGCCTCCAAAAAAAAAGGTACAGGAATTTCAGGAAAAATCAGGACTGAGAAAAGGCCATTTGGTTTAATATTTAAATCACTAAAAACCACTGCTAACCTTGAAAAGAATAGTTTCACTTGGAGGGGTGAGATTACAAACTGTCCTGAAAGGGGCTGAGAAGTGAGTGGAAGATAATAGAATCATAGATGAAGAGCTGCAAGAGACCAGAGCGGTTGTCTCTAGTCTGACCCTCTCGTTTTGACAGGTGCTCTCTCAGACCTCTTCCTCCTTACCCTGGTCTTAGATGTAGAGGTGATCCCTCCATCTTGTCCCCTCCTGCCTTCTCTAGCTGATTGCCCCAGAATCACTCCCACTCTTTTTCATCTTTATGGATCTCTCTTATCCATTAACTCTTCTCCTTATGCCTACAAACACACCCATGTCTCCATCCAGAGGCAGTGGGAGCCAGGAAGTTCTGAGTTCAAATGTGGGCAACTCTGCCTCAGTTTCCTCAACAGTAAAACGGGGATAATAACAGAATTTACTTCCTAGGGTTGGTGTGAGGATCAGATCACGTCTCTTGGATAAGAGCTATCCACTTGTGTGGACAGGATCTGAAGTCATGCCTTTTTTTAATCCCTTTATTTGTTTTCCTTTGTCCTTGTGCCCTAAGTGGAACAAGCCATTCCCTACCTACTGTGATCTTAGGGATTGAGAAAAGACATCATCTTCAGACAAACCCTTCCTGACACAATGAAAAGAACTCTGGATTGCTGATTTTGGCCCTTCCAGGCCCTACCTGAATGACTGGCCAAACCACCTCACTTTCCTCACCTGTAAAGTGCAAGGCTTAGATCAGATGGAATCTCAGATCCTGTCAAGCCCTCTGCTCCTTTAGTTCTAACTGACAGCAGGAATTCCACCCTCTTCGAATCATTCCTTTGTTCACTCACTCCCTGTTCAGTCCTTCCAGTTACAGCTGACTCTTCAGGACCTCATTTGGGTTCTTCTTGGCAAAGATACTGGAGTGCTCTGCCATTTCCTTCTCCAGCTTATTTTACAGATGAGGAAATTGGAGCAAAGAGGGCTGAGTACTTGCCCAGGGTCACGAAGCTAGTAAGTGTCCAAGGTCACATTTGCACTCAGGTCTTCCTGACTGCAGGCCTGGTGCTCTATCCGTTGAGCCACCTGGCTGCCCTAGTTTTCGTGAAATACAAATCTCTACCCATCCATCTCCCTAAGAAAGAAGAGAGGGGTGAGGAGAAATACAGAGAGACAAAAAGGAAAAGGGAAGAGATGTAAGGAGGGGAAGAGACAAGAGGAAGGAAAAGGAAAGAAGAAAGAAAAGAGAAAAAAAGAATGAAGAGGGGAAAAGTGGGAAAGGAAAAGAAAGGAGGAAAGAAGAGGGGAAGACGGAATTGGGGGAGCTGAAAATCATTATAAGATTTTGGGTTGTGTTGGAGAAATTCTCTCACTAACAACCTAGGAGGAGAGACCTGGAGCAGAATGAGAGCCTTGGGCCCTAGGAGAGAGAAGACTGAAGACCATGATTTGGTACAGAAAGGAGATGAAAGGAGGGACAGTCTGAGGACAAATCAGAGGAATGAATTGGCATCAAACCCTCCATTGTCTTATTGAAGCCAGTTCCAATAAACTAGTTCTCAAATACCCACAGGTAGTCCCTCAGTGAGTGTGGCTTATAGCTTTACTAAATCTACGAAAAAAAAAAAAAACTCTTTGAAACTCTCCCAGGACAGATCTCGCATCCCACAGATCCTCATTATTTTGGTCAGCCCTATCATCCTTTCTTCTTCCCTCCACTCAACTTAATTTTTCTTTAGTTAGTCTACACCAGACATGAAAGAGAATCCATGTTTCACTGAGAGAAGTCCAAAGAGATAGTATCTTTATAGCCTCAAAAAATCCCTACTATAGGCCACAAAAATGGGAATTCCCCAGCATTGGTGGAGACCTGAGGTCAAAGGGGGAAGTCCATAGAATTAGGACAAATTTCCTCCTTATGGAGAAGTGAAACCTGAAGAACTTATTGAACTTCCTCAGTCTGTACGTTTTGGGTGAGAGGGTAAGGAAAGAGGGCAGAGAGATGCTTAGGAGATTATATAATAGGGCACACTGAATTTGTTGGTGATTTACAAGCAAAGTAAAGAGAATTTCCTTATCCTGGAGTTCCATAGACTATGCTGATGAAATCACAGGTGCAGTCCCTGACTCTAGTTGAGAAAAGATAATTTGTGCTCCTCACCAAGGCTAACCCCACTACCTATTGAAACAATCTCTTTCTATCACATGTCCTCCAACAGTTTTTCCCCTCTGTCATCTCCACTTTTTCACTTATTTATTTATTTATTTTTTAAAGCAATTGGGTTAAGTAACTTGTTCAAGGTTACACAGCCAGTTATTTCTGGGTGTGGTGCTAAGTATCTGAGCCCGGATTTGATCCCAGGTCATCCCGACTCTGGGGCCAATGCTCTTACTCGCTGCCCCTTTTTCACTTATTTTCAGTCTCTCTCAGTCTACTCATTCATTCTCTATGGCCTACAAACATGTCCATGTTGCCCCCATTCTGAAAATTAAAAAAAAATAACCACCCTCAGTTGATCCCTCCAACTCAACTAATTATGGTTGTATCAGATACACAGTAGACATCTTTAGCTAAATATTCCCTAAACAGAATTCATTATCTTTTCCCCTAAACTGTCCTCTTCTACCTGCCCTGTCACTGTACAGGACAACATCATCCTCCCAGTCGTCCAGGCTCTCAACCCTATATGTAGTCTTCCTGGACTACTTACTCCCAATGCCAATCGGTTGCCAAAGCGTGTTGATTTTACGTCTGAGACATCTCTCCAACACACCTTCTTTCCTCTGGTGTAGTCACTCACCCCCTCACACGTTGATTATTGCAATAACCTGCTGGTGGGTCTGCCTGCCTCAAGTCACTCCCCACTACAATCTGTCCTACATTTAGCCACTAAAGTGCTTTTCCTAAAGCACAGGTCTGACCTTGTCATTCTGCCTCCAGGGGCAAATACAAGATGCTGTTGGCATTCAAAGCCCTCCATAACCTCATCCCTACCCTTCCAGTCTTCTTATACCTTAGTCCCCAACACAGTCTTCAATCCAGTGACGATGGCCTGCTGGCTCTTCCATAAACAAGACATTCCCTATCTCCCTTCTGGGAATTATCTCTGTCCATCCTTAATCCCTGGAATGAGCTTCCTCCTCCATTCTGCCCAATGACTTCTCTGACTTCCTTTAAGTCCCGACTAAAATACCATCTCTTACAGGAAACTTTTCCCAGTTCCTCTTAATTTTAGTGCCTTCCCTTTATTAATTATTTCTTACTTATCCTGTATATAACTTGTTTTGTACATATTTGCATGTTGGCTCCTCTGTTAGGTTGTAAGTTCCTTGAGGGCAGGAACTGTCTTTTGCCCCTTTTTGTATCATAGAGTTTAGCATAGTGTTGGCACATAGTAGGTTCTTAATAAATGTTGATTGATTGATTAACTCCACAAAGAGAAAGTGTCAAGTCCAACTACATTCGTACTGAACACTGTATGGGAAGAAGCCATAAAATCATTTTCCTGTGAACTCTGTTATGTATTTTCTCAGGCTTTTTTTTCTTTCCTACCAGAAGGCATTCATAAAATGCCTTACATTAATATTGTTACTATATTTTTACTTAGGGCACCAGACCTCACAGTTAAATCACAGCCAGATGCAGAAGTTGAGAAAATACCGGTTAGAGTTAGGTATAAGTTCTCTGTTTTATAATCTAATGAATCATTTTTTGGATGACAACTAGTATTGCCATCTAATTTCAAGGGGACTTCTGGTCCTAACATTTCCCCTGTGATCCACAGAAAAGAAAGGGAGGGTTGTGGGTAGGGGTACCTTCTCCTCCGTTAGAGGCCTTTTTAATTGACTGAAAAGGGGGCTCATTTCTATCTCTGTTTTTGGAGAATAGTAGGTCTGTAGAACAATTAAACCTCTTTAGAAGCAGTTCTATTCCCTCAAGTAATAAGTACTGCATTTTAGACTGTTTTACTCAATTAATTTTATCAGTTAATTATGTATTAATGTTTTAAAGAAAATGAATATTTGCTCCATTACTTACATGAAATCATTAAATATGTATTTATTCCTTTTTAATGCACATTTGTTATCTCATACAGATGAAGAAGGTTCATTTTGAGCCATCTGTATCTCAGAAATAGACATTTATACAAAAGACTGGCATGGTACCCTTTCCTCCAGTGGCCCCAGCTCAACACCCCGCCCACCCAGAGCCCAACAGGATATCATTTTCCCAGCCATCCCAGGCCCCTGCCTGCTAGACAGACATGGCCGCTAACATCTCTGAAATGAATATGGAGTCATCAATTCTAATCCTTTCAGTGAGATGAAGGATCCCGTAGCCATCTCATCTACTCTGTGGCTTTGTTCTCCAGAGCCATGGATATCTGGACCTGTCCTTCTGCTAAGGACCACCAGGAAAAGGTCCTGCTGCTGACCTCTCATATTTATTGTCTATTCCAGTTAGAATGGGAGCTCTTTGAAAGTAGAGACTTTCTTGCTTTTTTATTTGTAGTACTAGTACTTAGTACTGTGCTTAGCACATAGTAAGCACTCCATAAAGAATTTTCCATTTCCTTCCACCATTGGTTCAAAGGCCAGAGCTTGTTTGGAGCTAGTGAAAATGACCCCTTTCAGTCATTTGTACTGTTTTTTAGGGTTATAGCCCTTCGGAGAATTAATAAAGATACCTTCATGAAGGTTGCATACACAAAATTATTTAAAATTTAGGTTAAAAATAGAAAACCAAAATTAGGCCCAACAACTGTATTTCCATAGAAATTAGACTGTCAAACCCAGAGAGATCTTGGAGAATATTAGAAAGCATTCATTGTCCAAGAAGCCCTGTCAGGTCCTAAGTGTCCTTTTCCTCTTGCCTTTTTACCCCTTTGACTCACTTTTGCTCTTTCTTACACCTGGTATTCCCAAACCCATTTGAACAGTGAGATAAATGATTTGTATTAATATCTAATTATTGAAATCAGGACCAAGGTTTTTCCCCCTTTCTATTTCTTTTTTTTTTTTTAAAGCAATCGGGGTTAAGTAACTTGCTCAAGGTTACATGGCCAGTTATTTCTTAGGTGTGGTGCTGAGTATCTGAGCCCAGATTTGATCCCCAGATCATCCCAACACTGGAGCCGGTGCTCTTACTCGCTGAGCCACCTGGCCACACTCTATTTCTTAATCCAGAAATCAACTAGTATGGGAAATTGTAGCAGCAAGCACCCCAAGCGTGTCCTCAGGGTTTGCTGCCCATACAGGTTCTTGGATCTGCTTTGTTAAAGGAAAGCAACTCAAAATGGGTTAACAAGCTTACTTTAATCAGTCAGACATATATCGTTTACCTCGTTCAGGGGAAAAAGGTCAGCACCCCAAACTTCAAAATATACAGACAGGATTATCAAGACATTAACAGATCAAGTAGACAGCTTTCCAAACTGTCCAACCATTACATCCATACCCAGTCAACATCTGGGTTTCCACATCTGGGTTTTTCAAAGCTGGGGGACTCTCAACAACGGCTTCCCAGAATTCAGATCAAATCACAGAACACTTCTCAAAGTGAGTCCCAAAACAAAGCTACACATCAGGGCTTATATAGCCTTCTCCTGGCTCAGAGAATGTAACAACCTTATTGACTCACTGGCCAATCAAGAAGTATCTACTGAAAAACAAGCCTCCCATCCCAGGCTTCAGGTGCACTTTAGCCTAGGGACAGGGAAGATCTTCCAAATTTGCATTCCCATTACAGAAATCTTGGCCAAAAACTTACTCAATAGGCTGAATTAATGAATTCCAATTCATTGCGTTTGTTCAGACAGGTCTTGGGTACAAGTAGAATCCCTCTGACATGTATATTGATAAGTCTCTTTGACCAAAACTTTGGTGATCCAAGTCATGTACCCCCAAGACCCTCATTAGAATGAGCCCACATCTTATTATAACATTCATTCTCTTATCAATTGTTAACCAGAGTTGATTGTCACCCTCAGAAACATCTGCCCTTCCAAGGGTGTATAAACTGTGAGCCCACTTCCATGTGTGAGAGTATCACTGACTCTTTTATTAATAACATGCTGGCCTTATCAATAAAATGATTAAATTACCCAGAAAGTATATCTATCAAACTTCTTAAACACAATGACAGAAAGGTGACAAAACTTGCCACCACCCTCTTCTCCCTCTACTCCCTTTGGTCCCTCTCTCTCAGACCTGTGTAGCCCAGAACCCATCCAGGCTGCTTGGCTGCTCTCACGGCTGGGGCAAGTTGAATCATCAACTCTATTCCTTTGGGTGAGATGGAAGACAATCAGGCCTTCCCATCTCTCCTGCTACTATTTCCTTAGGTCCTTCAGACCTTACTGTCTTTATCCTCTTACCTTCCAGGTCTCCCTCACTGTCATCTGACCTACTGATGTAACCTAAAGATACATGTGCCTTGCCATCTGCCTAGCTTCTGGAACCTGAGGACTTCCAGGCCTTTCTTTCTGTCCTGCAGCTGAAATTTCATTTGTGTGCTACCTCCTATAATTAGACTGGGAAATCCCTAAGAGCAAAGAAGGGCTTTCTCATTGTATCTGCCATGCTTTAATAAATGCTTCTTGTCTATTCATTCATCATAAAATCATGGATCTTTATTTTTTTTTTATTTAAATTTATTTACTTTTAGTTTACAACATTCAGTTCCACAATCCCTTGAGTTTCAAATTTTCTCCCCCTTCTTTTCCTTCCCCTCCCATAGTGGCATACAATTTGATATCAGTTCTACAAATACCTTCACATTAAACATTAGTCAAGTTGTAAAGAAGGATTATAACCAATGGAGTGAATAATGAGAAAGAAGAAACAAAACAAAACAAAAAAAAGAGAGCAGGTAGTTTGTTTCAATCTCCATTCAGACTCTGTACTTCTTTATCTGGATGCGATATCCCTTTTCATCATGAGTCTTCTGGAGTTGTCTTATAACCTTGCATTGCTTCGAGGAGCCCAGTCTATCAAAGTTAGTCATCACACATATGTTGTGTCTGTAATTGTGTACAAATTTCTCCTGGGTCTGCTCTTCCTACTCAACATCAGTTTATATAAGTCTCTCCAGGTTATTATGAAGTCTGTCTGCTCCTCATTTCTTCTAGCACAATAGTATTTCATTACTTTTATACTTTATATATATTTATAAAATATATTTATATTACATTTACATACCACGACTTGTTTAGCCATTCTCTAATTGATGGGCATCCCATTGATTTCTAATTCTTTGCCACCACAAAAAGAGCTGCTATAAATGTTTTTGTACATACGGGTCCTTTTCCCACTTCTATGATCTCTTTGGGATACAGCCCTAGAAGTGGTATTGGTGGGTCAAAGGTTATGCACTTATTTATAGCCTTTTGGGCATAGTTCCAGATTGCTCTCCAGGATGTTGAATCAGTATACAACTCTACCAATAATCATAGATCTTTAGCTGGAACTATCTCTAAGACCCCTTCAATTTATAAATGAGGAAACTGATGCTCATGGAGGTGAAGTAACTTGCCCAAGGTCACACAGTTCATGTTATAATAGCAGTATCTACTAGGGCTGCCCACCATGTAGGCTAGCCAGTTTTCCTAAAAAGCAAGAAAGTTGTCACTGAAACTTGACTGGCCAGCTAAGGCTTGAACCATTAATATGACTTCCTAGTCATCTAAGGGCATAAAATGGGGCTTTCCCACAAGGAATCAATGCTCTTTATATTTGATGAATGCCCCCTGAGAATCATCACACCCTCCTTTGCTGACCAGACAAATTTTTATACTGAGTTTAGTGCTCCATCGTTATTGAGTATCCTTTCAATGTTATGGCTAAATAACTCTTCTTTTGTTAACTTTAAAATGATCTACAAACATCTCGTTTTATTCCAATTTCAAACTTGAACTGGTAGACTGCTCATTGGTTGCAGTCAGGTCTAGAACCTAGGTCTCCTGACTCCCAAGTCAGAGCTCTTACTATGTCACCATAGTGCCAAGGATTTGAACCCAGGACATCCTGTAAGCTTATATTTGCATATGGTTGGTTGGTTTTTGTCCTTTGTTCTCTAAGAGGACCAAAATGACATCATGATGCTAAAGTCAAGTTTCAATGTGTCCGACTGTGACTGATCAGAACAATATGAGCTCGGAATGTTCTACCACAGATTGGGCACAAACAGTCCTTGTGAACATCTGGGATGGATTCTCCAAATTGGCACATCTTGCATTTCCTTTGAGCTGTTTCAATTCTGCTTTGCTCATAGAGCACATGTAATGTAATACCAAAAGAAGGCAACTTCCCAGGTTCAAAATACCAGCATAGGTGCTCTCTATTTTATTCAGTGACAAACCAAGAACAGAGAAGATTAAAACATGACATCATTCAAAATACAGCATTTACTAAGTGTGATTAAATAATCTCCAAGTACTACCCCACCCCAGGACCTTCCAATCATTCAATCAATTACAAAGTCTCTGTTCTAAATACTTCTCCACCCCTAGGCTATACCTTAATTAAGTCCACCACAAAGCCCCTCTTCTCAAATGTAGATTAGTTTCCAAACATAAGGTCAAAAGTTCCCCACCCCTGGATCACAATTGAATCTACCCCAGAGTTACATCAAGTTTAAACACAGCACTTAATACCCAAATGGAGGTCTTTTCTTCATCTTGACACGAGGCAAGTTCTCAGCAATCTTAGTTCCTGGGGAGACAAGGCTTAGCAAGGCCACAAGATACATTGCCAGTCCCTTCATGAATTCATCCTCTGTCTGTAGAACAGTCCTAGAACCCCTGAACACATTAGCAAAGCCCTCTCCCAGGATTTCTGTAAACATACAACAAGAAAATCCTTCTTCAGGGCTTCTGTACCAACAGAAAGGCTCCCAGACCCCTGCAACAACAGCACTGTCCTTCACCAGTGGACAGTATTCACTCTGTCTGCAGGACAGTCTCCAGACCCCTGCAACAACAGTACTGTCCCTCACCAGTGGACAGTATTCACTCTCTGTCTGCAGGACAGTCTCAGGGCTTCTTAGCGAACAGCCAGGTTCCAGGACTTCTTCAACAAAAGGACAGTCTTTCACCAGTGGACAAATCTGGCAAAATAACATCAAAACAGACAGACAAAGTACCAGCAAAACAGCCATGTCTCCTCAGTCCTTGGCAGCTCAGGGGGCAGGTCTCAAAAGTCCAAGGCAATTCAAAGCAGCCACCAGCAATTCTCTTAGTCTCTCTCTCTCCACGAGGTGCTGCTTCCAAAAAGATCTTCCGCCTCTCTCCTGTCTCTCCAAATCTACATCACCAGCTCCTCCCACTTCAGGACTTTCTTTTCACATCAACAAGCCCATCCCACAGGTGGGATTAACAAACTCTGGGTTTTAATACAATCAATTTGAAAACCAAGCCAATACAGGGGAATCTCCACATTCCATTACTATCACAGCACAGCACCTTCTCTGATGAGGACACATCATGCCAGGAGGTTCTGCGCCAGTGTCTCCCACAGTCAATTCCAAAGTTCTTGGGAGAGACCTTGAGAGTGTCTTGCATCTCGTCTTCTGACCACCATGTGAATGCTTGCCCTGTGTGAGTTCTCCATAAAACAGTCTTTTTGTCAAGTGTACGTTTTGCATTCAAACAACATGACCAGTTCATTGGAGTTGTGCTCTCTGAAGCAGAGTCTGAATGCTTAGCAATTTAGTTTGAGGAAGGACCTCAGTGTCTGGTATCCTATCCTCCCAGGTGATCTTCAGAATCTTCCTAAAGTAATTCAAATGAAATGGGGGTGTATAGGGTGTGTTCAGGGAGGGCTGGTACCTCTGGTGTCATGGCTGCAGAGCCCTTTCCAGGGTTACTTTCCATTTGCATATATAACATAAATGAAGGGCTAGGTAAAGGTCTGAGAAGCTGTAATTGATTTTTTTTTTTTACTGTACTAGACCAAGTAACCGAGACTTTAGTATAGGTCTTTTGTTTGAATTATACAAATGAGTGCTTTAGTTCCCCACTTCAATTTTTGTGATTTGAGCAGGGGTAAAAGTGATGATTTAAAAGGCCATGTTTCTCGCTTCACTTTCTCCAAACATATGTAATCTAATGACCTCCAGCCTTGATATCATCCTGGCACTGTCCAGAACTTGTAAAGTAATCTTTTAGGGGAATAGGTCCAATGTGCCTGAGATCAAATGTAATCAAAAGAACCCAGGGGAGGGATTCTCTTGGGCAAAGAAGATGTTTTCCTGGTTTGGGAGCACAGAAAATAAAGCAGAGGTCTTGTACAGTCTAGCCAGAGTTTACTAGAATTTCAATTCCTAAGGACGGACCATAAGCAGAAATGGAGTTCACAGCAACGGTTCCAATCAATACTGAGGAATCAGCACAAAGTTTATCATGGTGAACAGATGACAAAAGGGACTGCCTGACTCAGAAAGTATATTCTTATGGAAGTGGCAGGCTAGCTGTCCACCCTCCACTGTTGGTGCTACTAAGGAACTTTCCATACATTGTCTTATTTGGGTCCCCCAATAATCCTTTGAGTTAGAAGTTAGATCTTTGAGTTCAAGTTTCCCAGCTTAATAGATGCATAATTAGCATTTATATATTGTCTTCTTTTATCCTCACATCAAGGCAAGGAAGTAGGTGCTGTTATTGTCCTAATTTTAACTATGAGGAAACTGAGGCAGACAGAGGTTAAGTGATTTGCCTAGGGTTACATAGTAGAAGGTATCTGAGGCTGGACTTGAACTTGTCTTTCTGATTCTAGATCCAGTGCATTAGTCATTGGGGTACCTAGCTGACTCTGAGCTAATAATACTAAGAGGATAGCAATATATATCTTGCCTACTTCACAGTAGTTGGGAGGAACCAATGAAGTAGCATTTGTGTAAGTGTTTTATAAGCAGTGTGTTCATGCTAGCAGACTCTCTGCTGACCCCATCACTTTGGAACTGCTGCGACCTCTATTCCTGCCTCAGTCAACCATACTGCTCTTTGGAATGGACAGCTATAGCTCTCTCTCTATCCTCTATAGTTGTAGCTATATCTGAGGGTCTATTTCGCTGTCACCTGAAGTGCATCTTTGTTCCAAAGGAAATCCAAACACTCAGGGTAGTACTAAAAGGATTTGAGGCTTACATAAGTCCTAGATATAGAAAATGGAATTCACGGAAAGGAAGAGAACCATCTTTTTAACAGGCTCCTGTGAATTCTTTATATTTTCTGTCTTCTTCCAATGGGACAAAATAAAGACTTCCCTAAATCAGACATGCTTTGTTATCTTGAGGACTTACTTAGGAGCTGGAGCCCTGTTAACCCAATATGGAGAAATTAATGTGTGGGCAAAATAAGCAAAAGAAACATTTTTGAGATGCCCCTAGAGGGGCGGCTAGGTGGCACAGTGAATAAAGCACCAGCTCTGGAGTCAGGAGGACCTGAGTTCAAATATGGCCTCAGAGACTTAACACAAAAACTAGCCTTGTGACCTTGGGCAAATCACTTAACCCCAATTGCCCTACTTTCCCCCCTCCGAAAAAAGAGATGCCCCTAAGGATGAACCTGGTCCACTCTAGCCCAGAGCTCAGAACAGGGCTCATAATATAGTAGAAAGTATGTTGAATGAGATGGTTAGACTAGATGAACACTAATGTCCTTTTCAGATCTAAATTTAAAGTAGCGTAACAGAAACAGCAACTGGTCTGGAATCAGAAAGACCTGAGTTCAAATATGGCCTCAGATACCTACTGGTTGCATGACCCTGGGCAAGTCACTTAACTTCTGTTTGCCTTAGTATCCTCAACTATAAAATAGGGATAATAATGGCACCTGCCCTCCGGGTTGTTGTGAGGATTAAATGAGATAATATTAAGCACTTAGCACAGTGCCTGGCTCATTATATAAATGCTAGCTATTATTACTGTTATTAAATCTGTGATCCCGTATCGGGGTTCTTGGCCATCAGTTATATTTCTATGCATCTTATTAATGTCACCACACTTCCTATTCCCCACTCTATACTCACTTCCAGAGAAACAATGGAATGCGATGGGCCTATGGGTTGCAAGGATGCACCAGGTATGTCTCTGTCTCATACCATCGGTTAAACAGGTGAAAGTGTTTAATATGGAGAAGAGAAGATTTAGGGTAAGATTATAGTTGTCTTTAAAATTTTAAAGGACTATCATGTGAAAGGAGGAATAGGCTTGTTCTGTAGGTTGTTGGGTGACCTCTAGGGAGGGCAGGACTTGGAACAATGGGAAGAAATTATAGAAATAGATTTAGGGTTGATAAAAGGGTAGTACCCTCTTTGGGTTATTCCCACAACTTGTACTAAAATTCAAAGATTGCGTCCCCAGAAGACAGTTGCAACTCCAGTGGGTACCCATTCTTCCTATCTCATAATCCCCACTGAGAGTGCTCCCTAGGAAGAATTAGCCAGTCAACACAATTAACTCAAAGCAAGGGTATTTACTAAGGTGACAGTCAAAAAAGCTATGTGGTCCATGCCTATAATCCCTGCCCATGAGGAGGCTGAGGCTAATAAGGAGGTAAATGGAATAGGTTTTATCATGTTCTGTAAGGGTTATGGGATTTAAAGATCTTCCATGCCCCGTTGGACTTGCTGACGTAGCAGGAAGGGGCGGAGCAAGAGGAAGCGGAAGCCAAGCTAGCGTTCCTTCGGTGGCTGGCGGTGGTGGTGACGGCGGCAGCAGCAGAGGCAGTGGCAGCGCGAAGCCCTTTTTGAGTTAGAACTGCTAAGGACTTTCTGCTAAGGACTCCTGCTGAGGACTGCCAGGGGCCGAAGCTGCTGGGAGTGCGCTTCCAGGACGCTGGGTGGTTGCTGTGCGTGGGGAGAGGAGGACCTTTGCCTGAGGTAGCCTGTTCTGTTTTAAAGGCTTGAAAATGTGGGTGCTTTCTACTTTATCTACCTGTGCCAATGTCATAACTACTCTGATGGCTTTCACTTTCTGGTTTTGGGACTCAGTCTTTTGGTATCTTAATAAATTTTCTAGTTTATTTCCTCATATGGCAAACATGACGTATTTTCTAATGGATAATTATATCAGCATATTTGTAATCTCTATAGGCATTGTGAATATGGCATTGCTGATACATGTGCTCAAAAGCAATAGGAAAATTCACTTCATGAGGCATTTATATTGTGGGACTTGTGATAAGTATTTGCAAAAAGACCATCATGAAAGTAATTGCAACTTAAGTACCAACATCTATTGTACAGGATGAGGATGTAGAAAAAAATAGTATGAAATACTTGCTAAGACCCTTCAGACTAAATCAGCATAAAATTTTGATATTTAGTGATGTCATTACAAGGATAAGAATAGGTGAGGATAATGAGAATAATATTGGAAGATATGGATCAGAAATAAGGAATGAAGTATGCCAAACACTGTAGACTTCTCAGAAGCCTTATATTTCTAGATGAATACTGCTTTCTTTGAGAAAAAAATCAGTAGGTACTGTACATGGAGAGCACAAAACGGTAAAAAATGAAATTGAATATGTGCTAACAAAACAAAAAATGACTGATTATTGATGTGGGAGTCATTTCTGAATCATCTGTATTTGTTGATAACAGTAAATCCACTGATTTGTTGGGGGCAAAGATAAAAATTAATACAGAGATAGAAGAAATAATAAAAAGGAAAAAGATACATTATACAATTAAAATAGCTTCATCCTAACCTATTCAAACAAGGTACTGATGATGAAAAAAGGGATAGAGATGAAAGAAAGGGTACAATCTATAATAATTTCATACAGTAGTTTAATCCATGTTAGTTCTACTCAATATACTCCACTGGGTCACTATCATCTCCAGGATCAAATACTAAATCATCTATCAGTCATATGAAAAGCCTTTCATAACCTGCCAACTTTTCTAGTCTTCTTATACTCTACATCATCCCTCTGCCCCATGTATTCTTCAATCAATCAATACTGGCCTCTTTGCTGTTCCTGAAACGTCAGTCCATCTCCTGACTTTGGGCATTTTCTATGACTGTTTCCAATGCTTGGAATGCTCTCCCTCCTCATCTCTGCCTCATTCATGGCTTCTCTAATTTCCTTCAAGTCCCAGTTAAAATGCTACCTTCTCAATAGAATACTATTTTACTGTAAGAAACAATAGTTTCATTGGAATGGTTTCAGAAAAACCTAGGAAAATTTATATGAGCTGATGCTAAGTAAAGTAAGAAGAACCAGGAGGACAATTTATACAATAACAATTATATTGTAAAGATAAACAATTCTGAAAGATTTAGGAACTGATCAACACAATGATCAATTCCAATGTTCAACACAATTCCAAAAGATTCGTGATGAAACATGCCACCCTCTTTCTGCTAGAGAGCTAATGAGAATACAGATTGAAGCACATTTTCTTTTCTTTTTTCCCCATCTTCTATCCTTTCTTTTCTCTTCTTTTGAACATAACTAATATAACAAGTTTCACTTTTTTTTGCTCAATGAGTAGGTGAGGAGGTGGTGTGAGGGAGAGAATTTGGAACTGAATATAAAATAAAATTGAATTTTTAAAATTCCACCTTCTACAGGAAGCCTTTCCTGATCCCTCTTAACTTCCAGGGCCTCCCTCTGTTGATTATTTCAAATTTATCCTGAATATAGTGTTGTTGGTACACAGGTTTTTGCAAGTCGTTGCTCCCATTAGACTGCAAGCTTCTTGAGAGCAGAGACTGTCTTTAACATTTTTTTTTGTGTATCCATGCTTATCACAAAGCCTGGCATATAGTAGGCACTTGATAAATATTTATTGACCAACTGACAAGGAAACCAAAAGAACCTAAAAAGCTCCTACTAAGCAAACACTATGTCAAGACAGCCAAAGAAAACACAAGTTTAGAATATGTTTGTTTATAAAACTCACAGAGGATGGTGGAAGATTATCAGCAATATAGTCTCATAAGACATATATTTAGCAGTGATGGGGAGGTGCGGTGATAAAAGTTGTTCGACCACATTTATTTCCACCTTTCTCTATTATGAACTCTTTGACCAGATAGAATTCCTAATTTGAAAGCTCTTTTTTTTTCCTCTAGGAGACATGAGTAACCACATCTCCAGTTTCACTTGTAACATCTTAGGTTAATATGGACATAGGTCAAATAGACTTATATCTCTTGTGACCTGGTGATCTATCTGCATCTATACTTGAATTCCATGGTGGTATGGGTTGATAATAGTCATCATCAAATCTATAGTCCTATATCCCCAATCCTGAATTTGTGAAGGGTCCAGATGAATAGCTATATTACTAAACTCTATGGGGTGTGTCTGTACCCATGGCATCTTTGTAGTTGAAATTCAGTACTGAGTTCACTCCTCTCCTCCTATTTGGATTGGTTGTTGGGTCACAACATATTAAGTGTTCTTCATTTGAAATATTTGTTTCTGAGCAATTGTCTGATTGTATATTATTGTTAGTTTAATGCCTACTTTTCTGTTCCCTTTGCAGTAATTAAATTTTTGAAAGACCAGTTTGCTTATAGAAACAGTGGAGTTTAAAATTAGTTTAAATAATCTTTGCAAGAAAACTAAGAAAAGTCATTGCCAGGGCATTTAAGGACAAAAAAATGAAAGGACGACAATAACAAAAAAAAAGAAAAGTGGAAAAGATCTGCAAAGATTTTACATCAATTTCTTTTTAAAAATTACCATAGACAATAGAACCAAAACACTCAGACTCTAACATCCCAGTCTTGGATAGTGCCACAGAGGAAAAAAAACAAACAGAAATAGTATCTGGAGTAACCCAAGTATGCATAGAGGAGATCAATATTGAAAGTGACATCGTTATGAGGGTATTGATGGATCAAGCAACAAAGTATTGAAAGAAGGGAAAGGCATGGGGAAATTTTAGACTACAAATTCTGAAAACAAATGAACAAGAGAAAATCAAAACCAATATATGCACCTACTTTCATTACTGTCATGGAAGAAATGCAGCATAGAATCCAAGTAGAAGAGGATTTCCTATGGATGATGGAATCTTCCATATGCTCTTTGCAGGCACTATCATGGTGGCTGCACCAAGCCCTGGACCTCTGTAAAGCCTCCTGAAAAAGATCTATATCCATTCAAAAAAGTTTGGCCCAAACATCAGGAAAAACAAAATGAGTGAAGAATGACATTGTCCAATGATGACAGGCAATTGGATGGACAGCCTATAAAGTTTTGGGATCAGAATATGTAGCTTGGGTGGGGAACAAATGGACAATGAGTTACCCAGAATTAAACAGGAGAGGAATGGGCCAGATCGTCTTTAGGACATTGCAAAGCTTCTTTAATGCCCTCAAACTTCTCCCAGAGACAAAAGACTATCTTTTCAATTGATATTTAACCAGTGTTGTATGACTTGGAATACTCTGGTCTCTGAAGAATTAAAAGTGAGTCACAAAGGAGGGAAAGGACAGGTGTAGGTGGCAAAATATAGCTAATGAGGAACTTAAAAGAGCAGGGGGAAATGATGACTTAAGGGACACATTAAAAACAGGTAAGCAAGGGAACCGGGTAGACAGCTTAAAGGCTCCTACCCTCGTGATGTCAGGAGAAAGGCAGGAGGGTCTATCAAGTGGAGGTGATGATGGAAGGATGTGGAAGAAATTCCCCAGGAGGCTGTGTTTCTGACTCTCCTCGTCTTCACTAGCATATCTCAACTGCCTTCTCACCTTGGGACTTCCCTCAGTGACTGGGGTCTTCTCGTCCCTCCTCCGTAGCTGCTTCCTCCCCCCATTGGTGCAGCATCTGTGTTCTAGGGCTTCCATGGGAGGGATGAGCAGAGAATAGCCATACTTTATTCCTCTCCTGCTTGTGCTTCTGTCTCTACAGACTTTCCCTCCCTTTGCTTCCATGAAGGCACCTTCCCTCCCTACTCCAAGGCCATGTCCTTATCCCATGACACCTTTCATTTTACCCATGGTAGTTACTTAATGCTTGTGAAATTAAATCAAACTATCTCCAAAAGGATATTTTTGAAATATGCCATGTTGCCTGTGATAAGAGATGGAGAGGCAAGCCCATCCTTCCATTAGCAAATCTTCAGTGGCTAGGTTATCAGAAAGATGCAGTGATTCACCTGGAATATTATCCTGAAATAGGCTCAGGGGGCATGGAATGGAGGTGAGGAAATGACTCATAAAAATGGCAATATGCGGAGGGAGAAGGTGGAAAAGAAGAGCCCATCACTGACTGACTGGGAAGAGTGAGGGGTGAGCAATGAGGGGCAGCTTAATAGTGTGGGGTCGGAGACTGATGTTTATGTCCATGCATGTCCACACACTACATGTGTGTACACACATGTACTCACGTGTGTATATATTGGATCATATGCATGTATGTGTGTGCATATTGGCAGCCAGTTGTGTATATAATTATATGTGTGTATATATGTGTGTGTTAGCAGCCAGGTATGTATGTGATTATATGAATATACACATGTGCGTGTTGGCAGCCTGGTGATCCAGGGTTATCATGAGGATCAAATGAGATAATACTTGTAAAGCCCACAGCACAGTACCTGGCATATAATAGGTGCTTAATAAATGCTTATTTCCCATCCACCAGCCCCGTCATAGAAATGTATATATACCAGAGTTGACATTTCATCGATCTAGGGAACTGTGAGTATGCAAACTCCCTCCATCTAACTTACAGTTGAGAGTTTTTCTGAGGCATCCAGAAGTTAAATGCCAGGGCAGTTAGGTGGTGCAGTGAATAGAGCACCAGCCCTGGAGTCAGGAGGACCTGAGTTCAAATCTAGCCTCAGACATTCAACACAGCTAGTTATGTGACATTGGGCAAGTCATTTAACCCAAATTTCCTTGCCTTCCCCACTCAAAAAAATAAATAAATAAAAAGGAGAGAGAAGTTAAATGCTGCATTATGTCAGGTGAATACCTCCCAAAGTTGCTGAAAGGCAAAAGAGCCCAAATAGGAGCCACTGGGAGGAGGAGCTGGGCCATTTGTGTTCAAATCCAGTTGCTTCCAATCAGGCTCTGTCTGCTCCTGGCTCGACTGTAAATAGAACTGCCATCTTGGCTGGGCATTCTTTTCCTTCCGAAAGTCCCAAGTGTGGTCTGCGGGCCTTCCTTCCCTTGCCCTCGCTAATCATCCTAGCCATGGAGGGCCTGAAACCGTTGGAAACAATGAACTTCTGATGTACAGTATGGTGTGTATATCACACATTATTTCTAATATCTCTTGCATAATTGTAAAATGATAATACAAATGACATTGGGGGTTTGCCAGAGTTAAATTTTAATAGCAAGCCAGTGCCCCCTTTAATGGCATTTTATATATTTAAATTGGGCACGCTCCCTTTGGGAATGGTAATTTTATTCATGGAGATTCTGTCTAATTTGAATATAAAAACAGTATTTAAAAGATATTGAATTTTGTGGTATGTCTGGGTTTTTTTCCCCCACTAGCAACAGCTCAGGGAGTGCTTCCGGCTTGCCGGGCACCTCTGTAATGGTGGAGCTTTGGTGTCTGGCTTTGTTTTTGTTATTGAAGGCAAAGGATCCTAGAGAATGCAGCATGTGTATAAGCTATTAGTATGCACTGGCTTGTTCCTCAAATATTCCAAGAGAAATATGTAAGGCTTCAATACTGTGATACATGGGAGTGCTCATGGATGTGAGCATGCCCTCCAATGATGCAGATTGCAGCCCCTCCACCCCTCATGGTCTCCGGTCTCCCCTTTGGGTGTAGCTTACAAAGACCTTTAAAGCTGCAAAATAGTACCGAGAATGATAGAGGCTTCATCTGAAAGAAGTACTTAGACTGTCAGAACTACAAGGAGAACTTAGGTATCTTATCAATTCCCCTCATTTTACAGAGAAGGAAACTGAGGCCCAGAGTAACCTGCTCCAAAGTCATATGGCTACTCAGTAAGAGCTAGGACTAGAACTGAAGCCTCTTGATTCTCAGTTTATCAACCTTTCTAGCATACTGCTACTGCTTGCAGTCCTGTTGTTAATAACTTATCATCTTCAGGAAGATTGTTAACATTTCTTCTTTTTGTTCAGTCATTTCAGTTGTGTCTGACTCTTTGTGACCCCATTTTGGGTCTTCTTGACAAAGACACTGGAGTGGTTTGCCATTTCCTTCTCCAGCTCATTTTACAGATGAGGAAATAAGACAGAGTTAAGTGATTTGCCCAGGGTCACACAGCTAGTGTCGGAGGCTGGATTTGAACTCAGGTCTTCCTGACTCCAGCCCCAGCACTCTACTGAGCCTTCTAACTGCCCCCAGATGCTTTTAAAAAATACGAAAAACACAATGTCATGTTGTAAATGCATTAAATGGCAAAAAAATGTGCCCATCCATACCTTGCTATGGCAAGCCATGGTAGGGGAAGAGAGACACAAAAATGAAGGAAGAAGTGTAGTGAGAGAAACAGGGACAAGAGGAGCTTCTATGGGAAATGGCAGAGAGCAAAAGAAGCAGGGAGAAAGGAACGGAGACAAAGACAATCTGTCATCTCTGAAATGAGTGCGTAAGTTCTTGGCAAACTCTAAAAATGTATCTTCAGGAATTCCCCAAGGTCTCATGCACATCTATTCTTAACTTACATTTAATAATAATAGCTAACATTTATATCATTCCAGGCACTGTACTAAACACTTTACAATTATTATCTCGTTTGGTCCTTGACAAAACCCTAGGAGTCAGGTGCTGTTCTTATCCCCATTTTACAGATGAGGAAACTGAGGCAGACAGAGGTTAAGTGACTTGTCCAGGGTCACACAGCTAGTTTCTGAGGCCAGATCTGAACTCAAGTCTTCCTAACTCCAGACTGGTGCTAAAATCTGAGGTCCTTGGATAATTTCATTCAAAAAGAGTTATTTTACCAATTGTGCTTCAATTCTAGGTCATTCTATGCCAGTGAAACCCAGGCTCTTCAGTGTTAAGTGAAAGTATCATTAAATCAGTAGACTTTAGAGCAAGTTGGGACCTTTGAGGGCTATAAAAAAGTGCATACCCTTTGACCTAGCAATACCACTTCTAGGGCTATATCCTAAAGAGATCATACAAGTAGGAGGAAGACCCATTTGCACAAACATATTTATAGCAGCTCTATTTGTGGTGGCAAAGAATTATAAATCAAGGGGATGCCCATCAATTGGTGAATGGCTAACCAAGTTGTGGTATATGAATGTAATGTAATACTATTGTGCTAGAAGAAATGAGGAGAAAACGGACTTCATAATAACGTGGAGAGACATATATAAAGTGATGCTGAGTGAGGAGAGCAGAACCAGGAGAACTTTGTAAACAATTACAGACACAATGTATGTGTGATGACTAACTTCAATAGACTGGGCTCCTCTCAGCAATGCCAGGTTATAAGACAACTCCAAAAGACTCAGAAAGGGCTATCCACATCCAGAGAAAGAATTACAGAGTCTGAATGCAGATGGAAGCAAACTACTTGTTCTCTCTCTTTTGTGTCTAGTTTTGTTTTGTTCCTTCTTTCTCGTTCACTTCATTGGTTATAATTCTTCTTTACAACCTGATTAATGCTTAATGGGAAGGTATTTATAGAGCCTATATTGGATCACATGCTGCCATAGGGGGAGGGGAGAGAGGGGGAGGGGAAGAAAATTTGGATCTCAAGGGATTGTAGAACTGAATGTTGTAAACTAAAAGTAGATAAATAAATTTAATAAAATTACATTTTAAAAAATAAAATAAAAAATTTAAACCTTTGAGACATAGCTTATGTCTGTCATGCATTTTATATCCCTGTCATGCATTTTTACAAAGATGGAAACTGAGGCCCAGAGAGCATGAGTGATTTGCCTAAGGTCACACAGGTAACAAGTAGCAAAGCCAGAGTTTGAACCCAGATCTTTTGGTTCCAAATGCTCCAGTGTTTTTTTTTTCTACTATGTTACATGTATAAGAAGTAAAATTTTAAATTATTTCAAACACTTTGGCTGTCTCAGTCTCTAAAAGCACGAGCATCTTGAAATTCAAATTATTTCATAAAGTCTCCTATTTCTTTGTTTCCCCAACACACCCTTCACTTTTTTGGGTTCCATGTCTTTGTTTATATTATTCCCTAAATCTTGAACATCCTTCCTCTGTGTTTTAGAAAAATAGATTTCAATTGCATACTCATAGCTACAAGTTTTTATAAGCTGTGCAAAACTAAAATTTTTTATTAATAGTTTATAAGAAGTTATAGATACAAATAGTTGATAAAGTACAATTTCGCAAAGCATTGTAAAAAAATTTTTCATACTTGTCAGTATTTTGAACAAAATGCTTTCTTTCTTTCTTTTTTGGCTAAATATCTATCATCCTAATGTAGCCTTTATAAAGTTGAGACTTATTCTCCCAACCCAGGGCATAACTGTCTATATCTCCCCAGTCAGAGGTCTAGGGGTACCTCGAGGGGTATTGGTACTTTCTAATGCTATTGGCTCCAAGTGTTCATTCTGGTACATTCCCTCTCCTCAACAGTAGGTGATGAGTATCCCAATATCATCTAACCTATTAATATCTCCTGCTATAATCAATAATAAATTAACATCAATTAGGCTTTATAAGAGTGATACAATGGATAGAGTGCTGAGCCTGGAGTCAGGAGAACCTAAGGTCAAATCTGACCTCAGACATTTACTAACTGTGTGACCCTGGGGAACTCACTTACCCCTGTTTGCCTCAGTTTCCTCATCCATAAAATGAGCTGGAGAAGGAAATAAATGTCAAACCACCCCAGTATCTGTGCCAAGAAAACCCCAAATGAGGTCACGAAGAGTCAGACATGGCTGAAATGACTGAACAACAAAAGACTTTCTAAAGGGAGATTGACTGAGAGGATATCGCGTGAACAAAAGTATAAATGCATGCCTCTGAACTGGAAGACACTCTTCTCTCTGTCACCTCTGTCCCTGGTGAGAATAGACTCAAAGGAACTGGTGCTAAACCTTTACTGCCCAAGCCCCCTTCTGGGTGTGGCGTTCCCAAAGGATAGGCTGCTCTCTTTCAGTCTTAATGCCCAAGTCAGTCCACTGAGAGGTGTTGTGTATGTCAGCTGGGTCTGACAGTTTATAAACTCTGAGGTTATCCCGTCCACATCTGTAATGGTAATGGGATTGAACATCTTCCTGCCCATTAAGAGGCCTCAAGTGGAGCCCATTAAGGGAAACTTGCCTAGAGGAGGCTTGCTTGTGGGAAGGCTTTCACACCTTTGGCTGATTCCTAATTAGGCAGAGTCAGGAGGGCTGTGATGGCTTCTTACTCTGAGAAGTGTATGTATACTCGGAGTTGGTATTTTTCTTTGGGGGTTCCCTTATGAGAAGGATCTTGTGATTCCCTGGCCCAGATTCTGAGTGGCCATATGTTCATGGTCCCTGACTGCTCAGATGTAAAGGCTCTCTCGATACAAGGATGTATATAAAGTGTATAGCAATATTTCTTTGATTCAGGCAGTCAGAAACTAGTCTGTTGATTTTTATTTCTCTACTTGTATTTCCTCTGAAGTTTAAGGTACTGACTTTTCCCCTAAATCGGTGAATGTAATTTAAAAAGATTGTTGACCCCTTAAATAGCTATCTTTCCTGGTAAAGCCGATCTGAGAACCTGTGCTAGCAGCCATTCTGGGTATGCCAGTGTGGTTGCCGCTACAATATTGTCGGGGGTAGGGGTGCAGGGCACCCCAGTCTGGAAAATCCACATAAAATTTTTTGGCCTTCCCTTTGTACCAGAGAAGTCTGACTTTTGTTTGTTTATAGTACCTTATTCTAAAATTTGGGTTGATATCATATAATACTCTATATAAATTTTATGCATTTCTGAGTTTCTCAACTTTTTCTGTGTCATCTGCAGCTTCTGCAAAACTTCCCCCAAATTCCCATTTAATTTCTTATGTGGACCTACCATATATGGAAAGCAGTAATGTGGAAGGGATAACTGTAGTATGGACTCCAGTTTTTGGACCTCTGGCAGCCCGGGACTCTTTCAAACTCACAAGGCTGTAGCCTAGGAAGTTGATTCTACCTCCTATAGTCTTTCATTTCTCAGGATGGTCAGTCAATTGGGTCAACAAGCATTTATTGAGTACCTAGGGCATGCCAGGAATTGTGCTAAATGGTAGGAATACAAGGAAAGGCAAAAGCCCAGTCCTTGCCTTCAAGGAATTCACATTTTAATTGGGGAAAAAATGAACAAATAACTATGTACATAGTGGGGAGGGGGGGGGAGAAGAAGGAGGAGGAATAGATTGTAGACAGTCTTTTCAAGGAGTTTAGCCAGGAAAAAGAGGAAAGATATGAGATGATAATAAGGATGGTTGAATAAGAAGAGGATTGTTTTTTTTTTTTAAGGATGGGGAGACAAGGGTAGATTTGTAGGCAGCAGGGAAGCAGCCAATAGATAGAGAGGAAACTGATGATTAGGAGGAGAGTGGAGATGATAAAGGGGCAGCCTGCTGGAGAAGGAATGTGATGAGATCAAAGGTATAGGAAAGACTGAAACATACCTGAGGTCAGATTTGAACTCAGGAAATTGAGTCTTCCTGACTCCAGGCCCAGTGCTCCCACCACTGTGGCCCTGGTTGCTGCTTACTATTGGCCATTACCCTCAGATATTAAAATGGACTTCTTGTTAAAGCCACAGAGCCCAATTGTAACTGTTTTCAGTTGCCATACCTTTCTCTGCATCCTCAGAAATTACACAAGACAAAAATTTATGATAGTCTTGAAAAATATGTTTGTTTTTCATTTGCTTTATAATAGTTTGTTGTTGTTGTTTAAAGAAAGTTTTGGAAAGGGCCAGGCTTGTAATTTCATTAGTGTGGGGGACTTCCATTGTGGAAATTCCCCAGTGATGTGCAGGTCTCTACCTTCCCCCACTCCCAAATATACTCGTAACACACACCTCCATCACCTTCTTAAGCCTAGAAATCAACAGAACAATAAAACAAGCCCTGATTTGTAGCATCTGCCAATTTTTGTAAATGCTCACGTTGAAAATTGAACTATCAGCTCTCTCTTTGAGTTGGCTCTCGGAAAACTTGTTGGACTTCCAACTTTGAAAGCTCCCTCCTCTGACACACTTCAGTCACTCACCTGGAACTTAAAGCCTTAGTAGGCTACTTTGGGATACCAAGAGATTAAATGACTGGTCCAAAGTCACAAAGCTAGTAAATGGTAAAACTGGGATTTCAAGTGATGTGATTGATTCCAAGACTAGGCACTATTACAGTCCCTAAAAGAAGACAGGTGACCAAGGTCTGCTAGGGGAAATGCTCTATGCCTTCATGAATTATCTTCCCAGGCTATTCAAGAAGTCAGTTCAATTAAAAGTATTTCTTAGAGGGGTGGCTAGGTGGCACAGTGAATAGAGCACTGGCTCTGGACTCAGGAGGACCTGAGTTCAAATGTGGCCTCAGATATTTGACCCACTTACTAGCCATGTGACCTTGGATAAGTCACTTAACCCCAACTGCCCTACCTTCCCCTCTCCAAAAAGAAAAAAATATATTTCTTAGCTTTGTGTTGATCAGGGTTGGGAATGCTAGAGGAGACAAGAAAAATAATAATGATAATTAGCATTTATATAGCAATTTAAAGTTTGCAAAATCTTTTGCATATTTAATTTCATTGGTCCTCACAATAGCCCTGTGAGGGAAGTGCTCCTATTATCTTTGTTTTACAGATAAGGAAACTGAGTCTGAGAGGTTAAGTTACTTGCCCAGTATCACCCAACTATTAGACGTATGACTAAGGATTCAAACTCAAGTCTTCTTGACTCCGGGTCCAGTCTTCTATTGACTTCATCACCTAGCTACCTCTGGAATATGGTTAGACAAAAGAGGAAATGAGGCATAATAAAGGACACCTTAAAACATTGCCTTTACTAATTTCAGAAAAAACCTGGAAAGACTCAACACGAACTGATACTGAGTGAAGTGAGCAGAACCAGGAGAACATTGTACACACTAACAGCAACACTGGACAGTGATCAACTATGATTGACTTCGTTCTTCTCAGCAAAACAATGATCCAAGACAATTCCAAGAGTCATGATGGAAAATGCTACCCACATCCAGAGAAAGAACTATAGAGTTTGAATGCAGATTGAAGCAGACTATTTTCACTTTGTTTTTTGTTCCTTCTTTCTGGTGGTTTTTTTCCCCTTTTGTTCTAATTCTTCTTTCACAATATGACTAATGTGGAAATATGTTTAACATGATTGTAAATGTATAACCCATATCCGATTGCTTGCTGTCTTGGGGCGGGGGGAAGAGGGAGGGAAAGGAAGAAGGGAAAAATTTTTTTTAAAAAAATATATACCCATAACAAATGCATACATTTTTTAAATGCCAGGAAATAACCACTGAGCACTCTGTATTTATTTTCTGATAACATATTCTAAGGAGTGATTGATTGATTGATTTGAAGAGAAGTGCTCACATGCAAATGGAAACACTTGGTTTCTTTAAGCCAGGGGTGCTGGGAGGCTCAAATGAAGTAATGAGGTAACAAGGCACTTTGCAAACCTTAAAATTCAACACAGCTATCCCTTCCACATTGTGGAGGTTAAAGTTGAGACACCCTGGTGATCTGGAAAATCCATGTAAAAATTTTTGGCCTTCCTTTTGTACCAGAGTCTGAATTGTTGTGATATTAAAAGATAAACTATGTTTTTCTTATACAATCCTACACATATATTTTGTGCATTTCTGAGTTTCTAAACTTTTTCTTCCTTGTCTGATGGCCTTTGAGTGTTGACTGTGGCTTGTGCAAAATTCTTCCAAAATTCCCATTTAATTTCTTATGCCAACCTGTTATATAGTGAAATCCTGATGGGGAAAGTCACGATGTGAAAGGGATGAATGTGTAAATGCTATTATTAATATTAATATTAATTTTATGCCTCCAGATTGTTGATGACTTCATTCCCAGACTGTTCTATTACACTCCTGCTGAGCTCAGGCAAAGTTGATAAGAGTAATGGGGCAGGGGGGTGACCCAGTTTGTTAACTGGATTCTCAGAAAGAAAAAAAAAGTTAGCTCAAGCACTTTCGAATTTTAATTTGCATTATTAACACTTTTATACATCTTGACAATCAACAGACCAATAAATCAAGCTCTGATTTGTGGGGGTTGCTGATATCCCAGGTGTAAATGTTCACTCTGAAAATTTAACTATGGGCTCTCAAAAGCCCCACCCCTGCCCAAATCCCTAAGCAGACCTCACCTCCACAGTTACCCCAAATGCTAGAGAACTGCCATAATACACTCTAGTTCCCACTCCCCCTCTCTCTGAGTAGTGTTTCTACATAAACATAAAGGAAGATTTCTTAGAGTGGAAAATATTTTTTTTAAGTTTGGGGAAGACTTTAAACTTTTCAATAAAAGTTAGGTATCTGGCATTTGAGAAGTCAATAAGGGAGAGGAGATCGGGGTTGGGGGTGGTGCATGCTTTGGAAAAACTGATTTTAGCTGTTTTTTTTTTCCTTTTAGGTCCCATGAGGTGAACGGGTAAGGCTCGTGGGGGGGGGGGGGGGGGGAGAGTGTGTGTGTGGGGGGAAGCAGCAGGTGTGATGCAAATTTAGGGAAACCCAGCTGCTAGCCACCTGCAGGGGCTCAGTGGTCGGACTTGTGGCTTTGTAAGGCTAACTTGCTAGTTTGGTTTCTGGTCTGAGGAAGAGTTGTTCTATATTTTCTTACAGAGAATCCTATAAAGGCAAAATTTTGTATTTTATTTTTAATTTTACAAATTAATTAAAATGCTTTTAAAAACACACCTAAATTTTCTCAAGACTAAAACTGATCTTTCTGTGCTTAATGGGAATAGGAGACATTTAGATCTGAATATATGGGGTGAGGAAGAAGAGAAAGTCTCTCTTGTTCTTCAGTGGACATGCTGCAGAGACCTGGGGTCATGAGGAATGAGATATGACTGAACAACAATAATATAGATACTTAACAAACCAGCAGTACTGACATCCAGAGAGGAAATGGGGCTGCATTAGGGGTGATGAGCTCCTTCTCAGTGAATTTCCTCAAGGCTGGATAGCCATTCGTTGGAAATGTTGAGGGAAGAGAAACAAGGCTTCCTATTTACCTCCTGATTGGACTGTCCATTGCCCCTCGACTAATTAGACTGAGTAGTCCCTTCTAACTTTGCGATTCTTTTTTATTTTTTCAAGGCAGTTGGGGTTAAGTGACTTGTCCAGGGTCACACAGCTAATAAGTATCAGGTATCTGAGGCAGAATTTGAACTCAGATCCTCCTAATCCCAGGGCTAGTGCTCTATTTATGGTGCCACCTAGCTGCCCCACAACTTTATGATTCTATGGGCACAGTTTTGTTAATATGTCCTGGAATGAAGTATGTTTGTAAGTTGATAAGGAGAGGAAAGAGGGAGAAAATAGGGAATAGAGAAAAAGGCAAGGGAGATATAGAAAAAAGAAGAAAGAAGGAAAGAAAGAAAAGATGGCAAGAAGAAATAAAGAGAGGGAGAAAAACACAAAGGGAGGTGATTGAAGAAATATAAAAAATACATATGTAAAATAATGTAAGGGATAAGAAAACAAAATAATAAGGTAGCTGTCTCCCTCCCCTTTTCCCACAGTAATGTTGAATAAAAATAAAACATACCACGGGGTTTTAGCTGGATGAGAAAAATGAGGACCAGGGAGGTTAAGGGACTTGCTTAAAGTCATTTAACTGCCAGAACTGGAAATTCTTAAAAAAGAAAGAAAGAAAACTTAAAGCCAGAACTGGAAATAGAACCAGAATTTATACAATTAAATAGGGTTTCCCCCAGTAGACTATACTTTCCCCATCAGCCTGCCATTGTTCATTTAGAGTACCAACAGGTAAGTTAATGTTTATAGATGATCTAAAAACTAATTGACTTTTAGCACCTGCTAACTCCTTTTTTTTTTTTTTTGCAATAAACGAGCATTTATTTTCTCTCTCACTACTACCACCTCCTACCCCCATGGGAAAAAAAAAGAAAAACAAAATACTTGTAACAAATATGAAGAATTAAGCAAAACAGATTTCCACATTGACCATGTTAAAAAAATATGTTTCATTTTGCATATTGAGTCTATCACCCCTCTTTCAGAAAGTGGGTAGCTTTTTTTGTCAATGGTTCTTTGAACTCATGGTTGGTAATTGCATTATTCAGATTTCAAAAGTCTTTCAACATGGATCATTGAAAAAATGTTACTATAAGAATTTTCTTCCTGGTTCTGCTCTTTTCATTCAGCATCAATTCATAGAAATCTCAGCTTCTCTGAAACTGCCTCTTTCATCATTTCTTGTGGCACTCCTTTTTTTGTTACTGTAGAAGTGAGGCCCATTTTGAGTTTTTTTTTTTTAATTTCATGGGCTGCTGGTATGGAGTGGCCAGTCTAATAGTAATGAGTCTTTCTGTTCTTAGTTAAGTTGGTCCCAAGAAAGTAAACATAGTGTCTTGCTGGGACTGACCTTGAATCCTTTTTCCCACATGATGGGGCCTGCCTGACTTTCTGCTCTATTAGCAAAGTCTTCAAGAAGCCAAGGTTAACCTCAACTCTATGATAAGGCATTCTTCCAGGGACTCCAAGCTGCTCTCTGAAATAACTTCTTTTGGTAGTGGTGCCAGCAAGTTATCCAACACTGTAGTCAATGACTGCAGACATTGAAGATCCAATTCTTAGCACAGTGCCTGGCACACAGGAGGTGCCTAATAAAAGTTTACTGATTGATTTGAAGATGTTGAAGAAATGAAGTTGAGGGTTACCCAAGGAGCAATGGAGAGGTAAATGGTGACCATAAGCAGACTGCCATGTATTGCAAACAAGAAATTATGTAAGAGAGCTTGTGCAAGGTGCTATTAAAGAAGGGCAGAGAAAGGAGAATAAATATTTATTGAGTGCCTATTACGTACAAGGCACTGTGTTAAATGAATTATAAATATCTCACTTGATCTTCACAATACTCCTGGGAGGTTTTGACCCCATTTATGGTTTTCTTGTCAAGGACACTGGAGCAGTTTGCCATTTCCTTTTCCAGCTCATTTTACAGATGAGGAAACTGAGGAAAACAGGGTTAAATGACTTGCCCAGGGTCACAGAGATAGTAAACACCTGAAGCCATATTTGAACTCTGGAAGATGAATCTTCCTGACTCTAGGTCCAGCACTCTATTCACTGTCCCATCTAGCTGCCCTATCCTGGGAGGGAGGAACTATTATTTTCCTCAATTTCGTGTTGAGGAAACTAATGTAGACAAAAGTTAAGTGACTTCCCTATGGCCTGAGGTGTAGAGGGGAAAGTGTACCCTAGTTCATGGAGATATTTCTGTTCCTTGGTTCTTACTCCATCTTCTCCATAAATATCCAAAAGCTAACCAATGCTAACTGGTTATCAATAGCATCAATGCAATATCATAATGGTCAGACCTATAGCGATCACTGGTTACATGATGCAGGGGAGACAGCTGGTAATTGAGATTGAGGGATGATAAATTGTATGGGGGCTTGAGAGCAAGAGCATTAGAAGATCCCTACAGTGTCCCTAGAACCTCAAAGGAAGATAGAACATAAGTCTTGTTCTAGGAACCCAGTGTGAGTGTTGGAAGAGTAGCATTAGGACTATGTATGCGCTTTGTATGATTTATATTTTTAGGTATATGTTATTTACGTTATCTCATTTAAGGATGGGTTATGGTCTGCATAGTTGGAGACAGTACCTATAGCAATGAGATCTTAGATCCTTTGGAGTATTAAATGAGCCTTTTTCAAAACTTTTTTGGAGATACTAATTTTTTAAAAATTGTCTTTGAAGTTTTCAGGATGGTCGAAAAAATTCTCAGGGTTGGAAAATCTCTAGACTTTGAAGGTACACTGATGTTTGAAAGCAGCCCAAAGTGAAACCAGGTGAATAAAAAGAGGGATCAAACCAAACCATGATATTTTTAGTGGTGGGGAAAAATCTAATCAGAGACTCCAAAATAAATTGATTTTTCTTTGGTACCTAAAAACATTAAGAAACCACACTTTTTTTTTTTACAGCTGTTTGAAATACATTTTCTCAGTCTTCACTTAGTGTTCTACCATGTTCTCCTAGCAGAACTAGGTTTTTGGGTATATCTGAATGCAAGACATGTCTTCAGAGCTTATTTTTAATGTACAAAGAGACTTAAAAACTGGTGAGAGGAAAGATTTGATTCTGAGACAGGAAACACTTTGAAACAATATAGTTTAATCATTTTGCAAATTACAAATAACTTCTTTAGAAACTGTTGCTATGCAATTTTCTTTCCTGTTTGCTACTTGCTTAGTTATTCTTTTGTGAAGATCCTGTCTTTATTTGTAAAGAAACCTTCCATTCAACGATGAATTAGGACCCTGGGCCCATTCAGTGGGGCAATCTTGTCTTTTTTTCTTGCCAAAATGCCTGTTTCCTCTCCACTTGCAATAGCTACCTTCCTAATGAAACTTCCAGAGAACATGTAACCCCTGGGGGAGTTTATCCATTCAACAATGGGGCTCTTCTCTGGAGTTGTCCCATCCTTATTGGTTGGTTAGCAGGTGAAAACTCACCTCAATTCACTATACCCAGTGGACCTGTTTTGTGGTTTGGAGTGCTAGAAATATAAGCTTATGGGGATGTGCCTGGAAAGAATTCAACCACTCAAGCCTTCTTTCAGTCAAGTAGGGAGGTTTATTCTAACACCAATATGGCTGGCAAGATTCCTAGTAAATCTATAAATTTGATAAGACTAGGACTGATACTTAAATACAAAATTAAAATTAAGGAGGGGAAAATAGCCTGGGGTGAGCTAGGTGAAACAGTGAAAAGATCTGGATGGGATTAAGGAGTATAATATAAGCTAATTAAGTAATTAAGGTGGGCTGGGGTAGGCCAGATGCCTCAGGTGAAATGCCAGGGACCTGGTTATGTTCGGAAGTTCATGGACTGGGCTGCTTTCAAAGACATGGTGTTTTCCTTTTAGGAGTCTAGGTCCCATCACCCCATTGGACCCAGACCATGCTTCACACCACAAGCAGGCATTCATCAGAACACCAAGGCCTACCCATATTGGGCATCTTGCTAGCTGCCATGCCACCACAAATATATATAACTCCCTCCCTATTCCTTCTTCCTCTTTTCTTCCCTCTCTTCCTTCCTTCCTTCCTTCCTTCCTTCCTTCCTTCCTTCCTTCCTTCCTTCCTTCCTTCCTTCCTTCCTCCTATTCTCCCTTCTCTCTTCCTTCCCTTCCATCTTCCCTTCCCCTCCCTTTCTTCCCCATTTCCCTCACTTCCCCCTCCTTTCCTTCCTCCTTTCTTTCCTTCCCTCATTCTTTCCCTCTCTTCCTTCCTCCCTTCCCCTCTCCCATCCTACTTTCCCTCTTCCTTCCCTTTCCTTCTCCTTCCTTTTCCTCACTTCCTCTCTCCTTTTTTTCCTTCTTCCCTCTCTTCATTCATTCTCCTACTTTTTAAAAAAATTTGTTTCACCTCAGCTAGAAGCACAATGACCACTTACAGGCTTGACCCCACATCTGAACATGAAGACTTTAATTGATCTGTTTCTGATCTAGGCCTGTCTGTCTCTTAGGCAGATTGTGATCCCACTCTCCTGAGGACTTGTCAAAATGATACTGGATTTACTGAAGACATCTGATAGGTTTAGCCCTGTTGTACTTCAGAGCTCCTGAACTCAAGCAATTTACCAGCTGCAGCTGCCTCAGTAGTAAGGACCAGAGCACAATGCCATGCCCAGCTAACCCCATTGCTTTTCACTTCTTGCTTCTGCTCTGATAACAAGAATAAAACCAGTGGGGCAGAGCCAAGATGGTGGCATAGAAGCAGGAGAACTCTAGGAGCTCCCCCCATAACCACTTCAAATACCTATAAAATATGACTCTAAACAAATTTTAGAGCTACAGAACCCACAAAGTGACAGAGAGAAACAAATCTCCCACTGAAGGCAGCTCAGCAGGCTGTCAGGAAGGGTCCATTGCAGCATGCTGGGAGCCCAGTCGGGCCCCTTGAGAGCCCATGGTTTTAGCCCCAGGGTGGCCCCAAATAGCAGTGGCTAGAGCAGACTTTGGGAGAGTGGATCACCAACAGCTGTGGAGGTTTCCAGAAATATCAACCATAAATGCCAAAGAAAAAGTAAAAGGTCAGTGTAGAACGCTGTTGGAATTGGGGGGGATGGCGGCACGGTCCCACCTCTGCCCCCAGAGTTAGAAGAGGAGAAGGTGCAACAGCTGTGTAGTTGCTGTTGATGCTGCTTGAGAGCTCCTGGCCTGCAGATTGGGGTGGAGGGGGGGGCAAGCAACCATTATGAGGGTAATCGCTCTTGCTTTAACCTGCCTGGATCTGGATCGCAGTCTTGCATGGTGGTCCTGAGGTGTGTGACCAGTGAGCCAGAGCGTGTGGGCTGTAGAGAAGGTGCCCTCCTAATAGCTCCTGATAGCTCTGGCAACTGTGAAAATCCCATCAACGTGGGACAAAGTTCTCCTCTCTGGAAGCAGAGTTCTACTGTGACAAAGAACTCAAAAGTAAAGTAACAGTGGCAAAATGAACAAGCAAAGGAAGCAAAGCAAGCACAGCAATCCAACTTTAGATTTCTTTTTTGGGGACAAAAAGTATCAAAGCATGGAATGGGAGGAAGATAACGAAGTCAGATCTCCTGCACCAAAAACTTCCAAGAAAAAATATGAATTGCTTACAGACCATGGAGGAGCTCAAGAAGGATTTTGAAAATAAAGCAAAAGAAGTGGAAGAAAAATTGGGAAGAGAAATGAGAATGATGCAAGAAAATCACAAAAAGAGAGTCAACAACCTGACCAAAGAAAATAACACCTTAAAAAATAAACTAACTCAAATGGCAAAAGAGGCCCAAAAAGCCAATGAGGAAAAGAATGCCTTAAAAAGCTGAATTTGCCGGATGGAAAAAGAATCTCAAAAGCTCACTGAAGAGAATCATTCCTTCAGAATTAGATTGGAGCAAATGGAAGCTAGTGACTTTATGAGAAATCAAGATACTATTAAACAGATGCAAACAAATGAAAAAATAGAAGGCAATGTGAAATATCTCATTGGAAAAACCACTGTCCTGGAAAATAGATCCAGGAGAGAGAATTTAAAAATTATTGGACTACCTGAAAGCCATGATCAAAAAAAAGAAGCTAGAAATCATCCTTCAAGAAATTCTCAAGGAAAATTGCCCTGATATTTTAGAACCAGAGGGCAAAATAAGGTCATTCAATGAAACAGAGGACTTTGAAGCATTCTTACATTCCTACATGGAAAAAATAATAATTGTAACTTATGAAACTTTTCTCAGTAGGAGGATAGTTGAAGGGAATATATATATATATATGAATAGGAAGGGATAATATTTAAAAAGTGAAATTGAGAGGTGATAGAGGAATATAATGAGAGGAGATGGGGAAAGTTAGAAGCACATACTTTTCAAAAGGGACAGGGTCAAAGTAGAGAATAGAACAAGTGGCGGGCGGGATAGGGTGGAGGGAAATATAGTCAGTGGGATTGCTGTTTTGGGGTGGTGGGTAGGGGAAAATGCAAAAGCAAAATGGGCTGCCTTAAGAGGTGGTAAGTCCTCTTAAGTCCTTATAGAAAAGACTAAAGGAAGGGAAGAGGAAGGCAAGGGAGAATAGTTATTGTATGTATCACTTCTGTGCATGGACAAGATGACCTTTGACATTTCTTCCATTTCTCAAATTCTGCAATTTTGTGATTCTGTTTGGATCTAGTCCCAAGGATTGTGAGTGGAGTCATAGTGTAGGACAGAGTTGTGCCCTTCCCACTGGTAATGGAAATGCTGGTTTTATTCCTTTTTTTCATCTTTTTTTAAGATGCTTTTTTTAAAAATTAAATTTTATGTTTATTTTTAGTTTACATCATTCATTTTCACAAAATTTGAGTTACAAATTTTCTTGTCTTTCCCCTACCCCCAACTCCAAAACAGTGATCCCACTGTATACCCCCTCCCCCAATCTGCTCTCTCCTATATCCTCCCCCATTCCCCCCTGACTTTCTGGTAGGGCAAGATGGATCTCCATACCCCAGTGATTGTATATCTCATTTCCCAGTTGCATGTTAATAATAATAATACTATTTTTAAAAGTTTGATTTCAAAACTTTGAATTCCAGATTCTTTCCCTTCCTCCTTGTTTTACTGGGAAGATAAGCAATTCAATATACGTTCTATATGTGTAACTATGCAAAACATTTCCATAGTGGACATATTGTGAAAGACTGACTATATTTCCCTCCATCCTATCCTGCCCCCCACTTGTTCTATTCTCTATTGACCCTGTCCCTTTTCAAGTGTGTGCTTCTAACTTCCCTCCCCCTCCCCTGCTCTCCCCTCCATCATCCCCCCTCTCATTTCCTTTCCCCCTGCTCTCCTATAGGGTGTCATTCCCTCCCTAAGCCAAATTCAATGAGAATAAGGTTGACTCATTCCCTTTTGCCTTCCTGTTCTTCTCCTCCATTGTGACAATTTTCCCTTGCCTCTTCTGTATGAGATAGTTTACCCCATTCTGTCTCTCCCCCTCTCCTCATTATATTCCTCTCTCACCTCTCAATTTCACCTTTAAATATCATCCCTTCCTATTCAATTGGTCCTGTGCCCTTTGTCTATGTATACCTGTACACATATATACACATACTCACATATGTATTCATACACCCATATACCCTGCTATATGGACATATATATAATTTCCCTTCGATTATTCTCATGCTGAAAAAAGTTTCATAAGTTACAATGATTGTTTTTCCATGTAGGAATGTAAATAGTTCAACTTTGATAAGCTCCTCATGATTTCTTTTCCTTGTTTACCTTCTCATGCTTCTCTTGCTTCTTGTATCTGAACATCAAATTTTCTATTCAGATCTGGTTTTTTCATCAAGAAAGCTTGAAAGTTCTCTATTTCATATTTTCCCCTGAAACATGATACTCAGTTTTGCTGGGTAGGTGATTCTTGGTTTTAATCCTAGCTCCGTTGACCTCCGGAAGATTATATTCCAAACACTTCGATCCTTCAGTGTAGAAGATGCCAGATCCTGTGTTATCCTGATTGTGTTTCCACATATTCAAATTGTTTCTTCTTGGCTGCTTATAATATTTTCTCCTTGATCTGGGAACTCTGGAACCTGGCTATAATATTCCTAGGAGTTTTCTTTTTGGGATCTTTTTCAAGAGGTGATCAGTGAATTCTTTCAATTTCTATGTTGCCCTCTGGTTCTAAAATATCAGGGCAATTTTCCTTGAGAATTTCTTGAAGGATGATTTTTAGGTTCTTTTTTGATCATGGCTTTCAGATAGTCCAATAATTTTTAAATTCTCTCTCCTGGATCCACTTTCCAGGTCAATGTTTTTTCCAATGAGATATTTCACATTGCCTTCTATTTTTTCATTTGTTTGGATCTGTTTAATAGTATCGATTTCTCATAAAGTCACTAGCTTCCATTTGCTCCAATCTAATTCTGAAGGAATGATTCTCTTCAGTGAGCTTTTGAGATTCTTTTTCCATCCGGCAAATTCAGCTTTTTAAGGCATTCTTTTCCTCATTGGCTTTTGAGCTTCTTTTGCCATTTGAGTTGGTCTTTTTTTTTTTTTTTTTAAGCAATTGGGGTTAAGTAACTTGCTTAAGGTTACACGGCCAGTTATTATTTCTGGGTGTGGTGCTGAGTACCTGAGCCCGGGATTCGATCTCCAGGTGTTCTCAACACTGGAGCCGGTGCTCTTACTCGCTGAGCCACCTGGCCGCCCCTAAGCAATTGGGGTTAAGTAACTTGCTCAAGGTCACACGGCCAGGTGTTTCTGGGTGGGTGCTAAGTGTCTGAGCCCAGGATTCAATCTCCAGGTGTTCTCAACACTGGAGCCGGTGCTCTTACTCGCTGTGCTATGAGTTGGTCTTTTTAACGTGTTATTTTCTTCAGTCAGGTCGTTGACTTGCTTTTCATGATTTTCTTGCATCATTCTCATTTCTCTTCCCAATTTTTCCTCCACTTCTCTTATTTGATTTTCGAAATCCTTCTTAAGCTCCTCTATGGCCTGTAACCAAATCATATTTTTCTTGGAAGCTTTTGGTACAGGAGTTCTGGCTTTGTTGTCTTCCTCCTGTTACATGTTTTGACCTTTTTTGTCCCCAAAATAGGAATCTAAAGTTGGATTTCTGTGCTTGCTTTGCTTCCTTTGTTTGCTTATGTTGCCACTCAATTACTTGACTTTTGAGCTTTTTGCCACAGTAGAACTCTGCTTCCAGAGAGGAGAGCTTTGTCCCAAATTGCTGGAGTTTTTGCAGCTGCCAGAGCTATTAGTTGGGTGCCCTCTCTGAATCCTCCACTGGCTCTGGCACCTGGTCCAACACCCCAGGACCTCCACCCTAGACAGTGATCCAGATCCAAGCAGGTTAAAGCAAGAGCAATTACCCCTCAGACTGGTTGCTTGGTCCCCCTTCATTCTACAGGCCAGGGGCTCTGAAGCAGCCATTCAGCAGTGCCTACATGGCCACAGAGCCTCAGCTTCTTATCCCTCCAGGGGCAGAGGCCGGACTGTACTCCTGGAACACTTGTTCCCAAAGTCCACACTGACCTCTCACTTAGTCTTTGGAATTTATGGGTTGATAATTCTGGAAACTGCCACCGCTGCTGGTGATCCACTCTCCCCACATCTCTCTAGAGGCTGGTTAGGCCTTCCTGGGTCTAAAACTTCGGGTTTGTGCAGGGCTGACCTCTGCTCCCAGTGTGCTGCAATGAGCCCTTTCTGTCTACCTGCTGGGCTGCCTTCAGCTGGAGATTTGTTTCTCTCTGTCACTTTGTGGGTTCTGTAGCCCTAAAGTTTGTTTAGAGTCATTTTTAGTAGGTATTTGAGGTGGTTATGGGGGGAGCACACAGAGTTTTCCTGCTTCTATGCTGCCATCTTGGCTCCACCTCCCCAAAACAGTCCCCTCTAAATGTAACCCCTGGTCTCATTAGCTTTTTTTGGCTATTACTTCACACTGCTAAATTGTAATCAGCTTGCAGACCCCACCCCACCCCCAAATCCCCAGGTACTTTTCTTTTTTTGAATTTCAATCTTTCATTTTTTTTCCCAATTACATATAAGAACAATTTTTAACCTTGTTTTTTTGTGGCTTATTTTTTTTTAAAGTTTTGAGTTCTAACCCCATGTCTTATTCAAAACAACTGCTATCTAACATCTGATATATTTCCTTCATTTTATACTTGCAAAGTCTATTTATTTATTTTTTTGTGCCAGAGTATAAGTCTTTGCATTGATTCCTATGGATTTTATTTGATTAGGTTCAGTACATTGTTCTAACCCAGAAGTTCTTAACTTTGTCTGCATAGATTTATGTGTTAGACTCCTCTGGTCTGATAAAGACTATAGACCCCTCCTGAGAATGTTTTAAAATAATTTTAAATAATTGAAGGAAATGCTAATTTTCAGTTGGAAGTTAGTCAAAATGTATATAATTTTTTTCCCATGTAATTCACAGATCCCCAAAATCTATGTACTCACCTTTTGGGGAACTGTAGACTCCAAATTAAAAGACCCTGCTCTATCCTCTGGGGCAGCTAGGTGGTGCACTGGATAGAGTGCCAGGCCTGGAGTCAGGAAGACCTGAGTTCAAAATTGGCCTCATACACTTACTAGTTCTGTGATGTCACTTAACCCTCTGCTTCAGTTTCCTCATCTGTAAAGTAAGCAGGAGAAAGAAATGGCAAACCGCTTGTGTATCTTTGCCAAGAAAACCCCAAATGGGGTCACAAAGAATTGAACAAGACTGAAACAACTGAACAACATCATTTATGTGTGAGCCATTCCTCCCAGCTTTGTGTCATCTGGAAACTGGATGAGCAAATCAACCATGCATTCAACCATTTCATTGATTAAAATGTTAAACAGTGCAGTACTGAGCACATATCCATGGGGCACCTCCCAGGGATGTGCTGGAGCCAGCTCTAACTGGTTGCCTTCTCAGACGATTATTAAAATTTCAGTGTGAACATATACACCTTGGGAACTGGCAACCTCTACAAATCAGGACTAGATTTTGTTGATTGTCTAGATTTAAGAAAGCAATGGAGATTAAATGCATTATTATTTTAAACCCATCTTTAGGAAAGTATGTTGTTAAATTTTTACTAGTACCAACTTGGATACCACATGAAAGAGCTTTCACCACACTAACAACGAACAACTACTTTTTAATTCCAGCCCTCCAGTTAGTTTTCTCCCCCTTCTTAGAATGTAAGCTCCTTGAGGGTAGGGGCTATCTCATTTTTGTTTTTGTATCCTTAGAAGCTCATAGTAGGTGTTTAATTAATGCTTTTTAATTGGGTGATTGCTGTCTTTAAGTCTTCCAGTGCTCTCAGTACAGGGATTTATTTGGAATATCAGTAAAGATACTTTTGGGAAGACATATCATTTGATCCTTTTTCAGATGGGTCACTCCATTACTCATCCTGAGTGGTCATTTAGGTTTATAGACTCCAAATTTTTTGATCAAGCATCTCCATCAGTAAAAAATAGTTGAACAAATACCTCAATTTATGTATATGGACTAATGTAATATAATACATCATAAAACTTGTTGGAAATAGAAATTAAAAATGAGAAAAAGGTAAAATAAACAATATCCAAAATTACAGTATATTTGTTAGTGATAACTTTTGCTCTCATGCAAATATCAGTAAATTATATGATTGAATATCCTTTCTTATTTCTGAAAAATCCCTACATATGTCTTAGGAGGTAAAGAGATATAAATAAAAATGTTAAAAATTAATTATTTAGATAATTTAATCAATGTAGCTAGTTTATTTATCCAGCTAGTTTTCTTTTTTTAAAAAAGATGTTTTTTATTGAAGGATAACAAAGGAACACAATAAAATATAGGTTATAGTAGTAACCTATCAATCAATCACTATCAATCAATAAACATTTGTTAAGTTTCTACTATATGTTATATCAATCAATAAACACTTGTTAAGTTTCTACTATGTGTTAGGCATTGAGCTAAGCACTGATGATATCAAAAGAAGCAAAAAAATAGTCCCTGCCCTCAAGAAGCTTACAATCTAAAAGGAAACAATGTGCAAACAAATAAATGTAAATGAAAATATTTAACAGAGGGAAGGCATTAGAGTTGAGAGGTTGGGAAAAGCTTGCTGTAAAAGATGGGATTTTAGCTGAGACTTGAAGAGCACCTAGCCAGGAGGTGGGTGTTGAAAGGATCCCAGGCATAAAGGACAGCTAGAGAAAATGCCAGTAGCTGAGAGACAGAGGGTCTTGTTTGTGGAACAGTTAGGCAAGTGTCACTGGATGAAAGAAGAGTCTGAACCCAGGAGGAAATTGTAAGAAGACTGGAAATGTAGAAAGGGGTTGGGTTAGGAACATCAAACGGCATTTTGTATTTATTCCTGGAGGCGATAGGAATAAGGAAGGTGACATGACCTGTGCTTCAGGAAAATCACTCTGGTAGCTGAATGGAGAATGGACTGGAGGGGGAGAGACTTGAGGCAGGAGGAAGGGAGGTGAGGAGATGTTGCAGGGGTGAAATCAATAGACGATGACAACAGCTTAGATGGGGTGGGGTGAGCGATAGTGAGGAATCCCAGATGGCTCACTCCTAGGTTTTGAGCCTGAGCACTGGGGGATGGTGTTACCTTCTAGAGTAATAGAGAAGGTAGGAGAGGGACATGGTTTAGGGGGAAAGATAGTGAGTTTCGTTTTGGCATGTTTGACATAAGATGTCTCCTGGACATCCAGTTTGAGAAGTCTGATAGGCAGTTGGAGATGTGAGGTAGGAGATCCTCAGAGAGCCTGGGGAGTGTCAAAACTCGATGAGCGGTGCTGGTGCTGTGAATAACTCCTGTACAGTTGGAATGTACAGGAGTGGTGTTTATTACAAAGGCCGGCGTAAATACCTAGGGCAGGGGATACTGTTGGCAAGACTGGTGGGAGAAGTTCACCGGGAGCTGTCCATGCTTACAGGGGTACAGAATCACCCTGTTAGGCTCCCCTTGGGCAGAATCAGATGGGCTCCCCCATCCCTCTAGCAAGTCAGCCTTAGTAACCAAACTGGCTGGTCTGCTCTGGCTAAGGCTGGCTAACCAGTGGACAAAACCATGTTTTGTTTTGTTTTTCTCTTTAATACAAATCTTCTATGTGTAAGGGGTGGGGTTCGATGTTTCTTTGGGGTGCACACAATGTGAGCTCAGGCAGTGCCTCAGGACCACCTAAGCTTATCTTCATGAAACTTATGCCTAGAGGGTATAATCACTAGGTGTGACTATGACTATGAAATTTATGTACTTTTTTTTTTGAGGGGGGAAGACAAGGCAATTGGGGTTGTGACTTTCCCATGGTTACACAGCTAGTTAAGTGTCAAGTGTCTGAGGCTGGATTTGAACCCAGATCCTCCTGACTCCAGGGCTGGTGCTCTATTCACTGTGCTACCTAGTTGCCCCTATACTTCATATTAAGAAAGGAGTCATCTTGCTAAGGGCAGGGGGGTACATGTCCTGCAATTACAGTCACACAAACATAGGGGTGTTGGAATTTCACAGGCAGGATTGGTAGATTTGAGAATTATCAGTATAGAGTAATTAAATCCATGGAAGCTGATGAAATCACCAAGTGAAGTTGTATAGAAGAAGAAGAGAAGAGGACAGGACAGAACCCTGATGGATACCTTGATTAGAGGGTGTGATCTGGATGAAAATCCAGCAAAGGAAACTAGGAAGGAATGGTCAGATAGCTGGGAGAATCAGGAGAGAACTTGGTATTCCAAAAAACCTAGGAAAAAGAGAGTTTCAATGAGGAGAGAATGATCAACAGTGTCAAAAGCTTCAGAAGATTCAAGGAAAATGAGGATTGAAAAAAGGCCACTGGATTCAGGAAATTAGAGATCATTAGTGACTTTGGGGAGAGCAATTTTAGTGGAATGATACATTTGGGAGTTGGATTGTTAGTGGTTAAGAAGAGAGTGAGAAGAGAGAAAGTGGATGTACTTATTATACAGGTCTTTTCAAGGAGTTTAGCTAAAAATGGCAAAAGAGCTATAGGAGGATAGTTGGTAGGGATAGAAGGGTCAAATGAGGGTTTTTTTTCAGACCGGGGAAGACATGGGAATATTTGTTGATAGTACAGAATGAGCCAGTAGACAAGAAGAGATTGAAAATAAATGATAGAATAGGGGTGACAGAGAAGAGGGCAATCTGTCGGAGGATATGGGATGGGATAGGATGGCTTGAGCAGGTAACAGTGGCTATCCTTGGCAAGGAATAAGGACACCTCATCATGGGAGGCAGGGATGAAGGAGGAGAGAGTGGCAGAAGGTACATGAGTGATATGAGATGGGAAAGAGAGGAGAAGAAGGAGCTCACAGAGAATAGCCTCAATTTTTTTCAGTAAAGAAGCAAGGGTGAGACATACGGGAATTATGGGAGTTTTGAGGAGGGATGAAGAGGTTTGGAATAGCTGCTCTGGAGAATGGGATAGTGAGTTGATAAAGGAAGTATAGTAAGATTGCCTAGCAGCAGGGAGGGCCCAGTTGAGGTTCTATAACACAAATTTGTAGCAGATCCAGTCAGAAAGGTTGCATGATTTTCTCTACCTTCATTTAGCAGCAGTTGCACAAGCACAAAGTAGAGAATGGTAGGAATGATCCAAGGCTGAGACTAGGCTAGGCATAATCAGCAATTGATAAAGAGGCGAGGGATTCAAGAGAGAAGAACAGTATAGAGTTGAATTGGTCCACCAATTGAAGATGGAGGAAAGAGTAGCTAGTGCAGGGGAGGTAGCTATGGGAGAGAACTGAGAGGCCAAGAGATCATAGTGTGGACAAAAAGTAGGGAAAGCAGAAAGATATGTGAAAAGCTAATAGATTATATTTGGGTAAGAGTTTTGGAATTCTTTTTTTTTCCTTGGAGAGCAATTGGAGTTAAATGACTTGCCCAAGGTTACACAGCTAGTTTTTGTGTTAAGTGTCTGAGACCAGATTTGAACTCAGGTCCTCCTGACTCCAGGGCCAGTGCTCTATTCTCTGTGCCACCTAACCTCCCCGAGTTTTGGAATTCTTAATGGTGGAGGTGGTACATTTGTGGGTGATGGCAAGATCAAGGTGGTGGCCTTCTTTGTGTGTGACTGAGCAACAGTTTAGGAGAGGCTCATGGCAAATAAGTAGGTTGAGGAAGAGTGTTATGAGAACACAGTTTTCCAGCAGGAGTCATGTTTCTCTGTGGAAAGATTCATCATATATGATGAATATCATAAATATTCATCATACCAAAACAGGTAAAAGGAAATTCTGTCTCTGGATTTGACTCGACAGAAAGGTTTCAGCATAAATGAACTCCTTTTCCTATATCCCATGTGTGGATATTTCAGTTGTGTTTTTGTTAGAGAATGAGGAACAACAAAGAATGCTAGTTTGGATGAAGAGGACAGAAAGGGCAAAAATGAATGGCCAACGAGGCTGGAAATGCAGGTCAGGGCCAGGTGGTGATGGGTTTTAAATGGTAAACAGGGAAGAACCATTGGAGTTCATTGGAAAGGGGTGGAGGGGAGACTGCCATGCACAGAGGCCAGATTTTTGATGGATGCTATATAAATTAGTGTTAGCAGGTAGGTCATTCAGTAGTTACAGCACTGGACCTGGAGTCAGAAAGACTGAGTTCAAATTCAACCTTAATCCCTTTCTAGCTGTGTGATCTTGGGCAAATCACTTAACTATCTGCCTCAGTTTCCTCCTCTGTCAAATGGGGATAGTAGTTATTGTAAGGATAAACATATTTGTAAAGCTCTTTCAAAGCACTATATAAATACTAATTATTATAATTGAGGAGGACATATGAGTCTTTTAACCCAATGAACTTTTTATTCCTTTGTAGACCATTGTTATTATCAACCTGAGCATGACCCCCTCACATAAGGGGTCCTTGGAGAGGGACATCTGGAAATGTATACCCTTACCGAGCATTTCTTTCCATAATTTTTTATTTATATGTTCACATTCACTTATATGTACATGTACACATACACACAACGTGCCTCTTGGTGCAGCATCTCTAAATCCCAACCTTGTACTTGGGTCTGGTGTGCTCTGGGCCTAAAACACAGAATGTAAGAAGCTGTGAGATTTGATGATGGGCTTGTGGCTTGTCAGGGAGGGATGTCAATGACTGGGAAGGAAATATGGGTTGCTCTAATAACCAGAGTGGCTGGATATTGGTCGCTATTATTTTGTGGTACAGGAATTATAGGCCACAAAGATAAATTGCTGGAGTAAATTTGGAGTCTCCAAAGCCCAAAAGGAACTGTCAGTTGCTGTTGGGCTTTATCATTCCCATGCTGTTACTAATTACTACTTAAAAGCTGACAGATGGATTAATTAAAGGGAAATTGATCCAGGAGAACACTATGCCTTCCAGGTGCTGATGGTGGAGGCCCTGGTAGGGAAATTTGTGACAGCTGAGTCACATGAGCATGAAGAGGGTCGGAGGTTAGGTGCCCCTAATCTAATTTCATGTTCCCAGTAACTACTGACTTTGAGAGATGAGATTTGAGAGAAGGACAGGGAGCCTCACTCCCCTTGTTCTAATCCCTCTTACTCATTTTGGCCCTGCCTTACTCTAGGAATGAGACTTGGAAAGTAGGCTTCTGAAATTATCCAGAAGGGGAGAGTTGGGAGTGGGGTGGAGAATACCCTCTCAGGTGGAAGACAGAAGGCAAAGGGGGCAAGAGAGGGCAAGATCTTTTCTAGTTAAGAACTAGATCTAATTAAGAACCAAGATCTGGTTCTTAATACATAGAACTGATAACTCCCTGGTTATGAAGTCTCAGAAGAGGAAGGAAAAAGGGTGGTGTGATCTCTGGTCTCTGACTTCCTGGGCCTCCTTTGTATCCTGACTTCATATAATTTAAAGATAACAGGGCTGGGACCAAGCTCTATAAAGAGACTGGAAACCCTGTGGTTGGTGACAGTTTATTGGATAACACTGTTGAGGGCCAAGATACGGGTGGAACTGGGGAGGTGGGAGTTAAACACCCCCTCCCCCAACACTAGCTGGGAATGTTTTGGGCAAGGAAGGAGAGTTGCAGAGGTGGAGGACTTTTATCTTCACCCCTAGGTGGCTTGATCTGGGACCCAGCTGTGAGCCCTTTGGGCAAGAATCAGTTCTTAAGCTTTGTACTGGGGGTTTCTAAGATTCTAGGGAACTGCCTTGTCAAATGCTTCCGATCATTTTGGCAACTTTTATTCACTTTTATCTTCTCAAACATTTTTTAGACACCTTGGAAACTACTTCTACATGTGGTATTGGAATTTTCCATGGTAAAATGTATTGTTATTTGAACCCTCAACTACAACATGATCCCAGGACAAGGACAAGGAGTCACGTCTTCTGGACATGAGAAGTCAGATTACTATCTTAGTCAGGGGTTGGGTTGGGTTGGGTTGGGCATGGAACTGCTCTGGAGGTGGGAGATCTTGGGCAGAGCTGTCACATGGGGGACAAAGAACACTATATAGACAATATTGGCAGGATTACCAATACTATGTGCTTCTGTTGTAGTCATAAATCAGCTTGGTTATGTAGTATAGTGGGGCTGAATTTACTGAGTTGGTGAGGGGCGGTCCCCATTTGGCCTATTGTTTGGTCAGCTTTGAGGGCAGGTAGGTGTCCCAGTGGATAGAGCGCCAGGCCTGGAGTCAGGCAGACTCATTTTCATGAGTTCAAATCCAGCCTTGGTCACTTCCTAGCTATGTGACCCTGGACAAGTCACTTAACCTTGATTGCCTCAGTTCCTCATCTGTAAAATGAACTGGAGCAGGAAATGGCAAACTACTCCATTAACTTTTCCAAGAAAACTCCAAATGGAGTCATGAAGAGTCAGACACAATCAAAATGACTGAACAGAACAGTTGGTCAGCTTAGTACCCTATGGTGAGGAAAGTTCATTTGAAGCCCTTCAATTTGTCCAGTCTACCCCACATTGATAATAGCAAACAGTGCCCTGCCCACCAGGGTATTGCTGAGATTTCCACCCTCATGTCAGCCATGAACTTTAATAAGGTGGGTATCATGCCAATGCCCTCCTCAAAAAGATCCCTGATCTCCTTGAGGGTGAGGTCCCCATTGAGAACCTTCCTTTCTCACTGTTGGATCTGGCCACTTCTAAGTCTACCTTGTTGGGTTTATAGACTGGGTACGAAATCTGCTGCTGCTTCCCTTCTTGTCTGGTTTCCAGTGAGTCCCTAAGGGATGGAGACCAGGGTGGTCTTTTTGGGGGCTGAGTGTTGGACCACCTTGATTTCCTGTAGGCCCGACCTGAGTGAGGTGTATGGACTCTTGGGTTATCAGTGGGTGGTTGAAAGCTTGGAAGCTGAATGGCTGGACCATAAAGTTTCCTTCCCCCTCCCCCCTTCCTCCCCTCAATCTGGAGGAAGGATAAGTGGCAGAGCTCCATTTATAAAGCCAACTAGGCTGATGTTACTACTCATCAATATCTAAATACTTTTTTTGAGTGGAATAACTGTATATATAGACTCCTTTCTTTTGCTTATCCCATTGAAACTTTCTTTGTTCAAGAACCCACTTTACTTACTGAATTGTGCAGGATTGGACTAAATTCCATTACACTATCAGGTGTTTTTATTTGACTTATCTTCAGGCAGTAGGCTTCACTGAATGCTAGAAAGGACCTTTGAAAAACTCACCTTCCTATGTTGGCTTTGCTTAATGGATTGTTCTGAGAGGGTAGGGAGGAGTGGCTTTTTAGTCCAATGCCACTTTTATGCTGGCTATGAGGATAAAATGGTGGCCAATGATGATATATTATTCTTCCTCTCAACCTCAGTAAAACTTCAGGGAAATTTTTTCATGCCTATCCTGGTTTTGTAGGGAGTCATGGGCCTAATGTTTTGGTTTTTTTTAGATAAATAGCATTTTTTTCAATTACATGTAAAAATAGTTTTTAGCATTCATTTTAATAAGATTTTGAGTCCCAAATTTTTCTCACTCCTTCCCTTTCCTTCTGTTTCCCCTCCCCCCAAAGATGACAAACAATCTGACATAGGTTATACATGTATATCTTGTTGAACAATTTCTACATTAGTCATGTTGTGAAAGAAAAAATGGAACAAAAGGAAAAAAAATTACACACACAAAAGCAAAGAAAGTGAAAATAGTATGCTTCAATCTGCATTCAGATTCTGTAGTTCTTTCTCTGGATGTGGATAGGGTTTTCCATCATGAGTCTTTTGAAGTTGTCTTAGATCCTTGCATTGCTGAGAAGAGCTAAGTCTATTATAGTCAGTCATCGCACAATATGGCTGTAACTGTGTACAATGTTCTCCTGGTTTTGCTTACTTCACTCAGCATCAGCTCATGTAAGTCTTTGCAGGTTTTTCTGAAATTCACATGGGCCTAGTATTGAAAACACTGCATATTCTTTTATACCCCTCCAAATGCTGAATATGTGTTTCAACCTCACATTCAATTTTCCTTTTGGATGGTTTAGGTAAGTTGTCTCCCTGAAAGCTACAAAATACTTTGCAATGAATGGAGGGATAGAGGACCCTGCCTATTTGTGGGAGAAATACAATTTATTAGAAAATAGGGGAAAGATTATTCACTTATGGGTAGATGGCTATATGAGAGAGAGGTGACAGTCAAGGTGACCAAGAAATACATAATCGATGGCAATACAAGGAGAAGGGAGGCATCATTTCAGGTTGAGAGACAAAGTACAAGCAAGGGTATTGCAAACCCTTGGCTTCTCTTTCACATATAATTTTGTAAATATTCAGGAGCAGAGACACCTTTCAAGCATTTTTGGTTCTGGTAAACTGACTGTTTCTAGTGGCAATACTAGTGACATCTTTGATCCTTTGGCTCCATTCTGACTTTCTGACTAGTTTGTGTTTCGACTTTGTGAGGAATGGTTGTGGTTTTGGCTGTGATGCCTTTTTAAAGTTTGTTTAGGCTGCAGGTGTTCTTAGTGGGAGGTCTTTGAACTGTAAAAAATTTATTTTTATAATTTCAATATATTGGTTTCCTTTCTAATTTTATTATTATTATTACATTATGACATGTTACATATTATTACATATTACATTTTTATTACATTATTACTTTCTTATTTTGTTGCATTATTCTGAGAAGGCTTCATCAGACTATCCATGAGAACCAAAAAGGTTAAGAAACTCTGATTTAAAGTATGCATTCATGTTTCATTTGGGGGTTTTATGGGTTAGTACATAGACTCAAAATCTGAGTCATTTACTATTAGGCCTAAAATATAATCTTATTCCTGCTATGCTAGAACTGAGGAGAAAGGTGGTACATCTTTGGCATCATTCATTTTGCTCAGGCTTTGGGCTCACAGCTAAGTTTGATGACATTAATGATTTAAAATGCATATATAGTCCTTATTTGAAGAGACCTGGAACATGGATGGGCTAAAAGCATTGCAGTCTGCTTTCAGTGAATAATGCATAAACCAGTACTAGAAAACAAACCAGAGGTGTGGGTAACTCTTTGGACCTGACAGATAGCACAAGATGTTGTTGTTGATATGGGAGCTGTGGGAGAGGGCCAGACCTGTACCTGTCAATGAGTATCTTTGCTGGGTGTCTGCAGTTAGTAAAAGAGGATTTAAAAAACAAAGAAACCACTATTTGTATTGTCTATTCAATCTATCCAAATTCTGACTTTGCTTTTGGGGCCAGCACACATCTGTTCAAAAACAAATGGTCCTTTCAAGCATTCTTGCTGCTGAAAAAACCAGAGTTGAATAGAAAATTTTACATTCAGATACAAGAGTAGCATGAGAAGGTAAACAGGGAAAAGAAATCATAAGGAACTCATCAAAGTTGAACTATTTTTTTTTGAAGCAATCAGGGTTGAGTGGCTTGTTCGGGGTTGCATGGCCAGTTGTTGTTTCTGGGTGTGGTGTTGAGTGTCTGGGCCTGGATTTGATCCGGGTCGTCCCGGCACTAGAGCCGGTGCTCTTGCTCGCTGAGCCACCTGGCCAAAGTTGAACTATTAACATTCCTACATGGAAAAACAATAATTGTAACCTATGAAGCTTTTCTCAGTAGCTGAAGGGATTAGAAATATATATATATACATATGTCTTTATATGAGGGTATGCGGGCATATG